>NC_133665.1:160767196-161102196 GCF_037893015.1 Macrotis lagotis | reverse complement strand
GAGCCGGGGAGAAGAGGAGAGCATCCCGGAAGCCGGGTGGGCGCTCTCCCGGAGCAGGATTCTCCGACTGCGGCAGTCTCTCCTCCATCCTCGCTAACTGGGCTGAAATCCAAGTTCATCTGGGCCCCGGAGAAAGGGAATGAATGCTTGTGTTTAGACCGCACAATACTGACATAACATTAACAGATTTACATATGCAAAACTGTGAAGCAACAGGCATTCCCCCTCCATTGACCCACAGCTTGTAGTGGCTGCCGAGTTATTCCCTGCTTAGGTTCTGTAACCAAGTAGGCGTCATGTGAATACCATCTGGGTACCACTTATTGAAAACTGGCACTCTTTCTGTAATAGGCAAGCTGGCAATAAGAGGGAAGGGAATAAATTGCATCATTTAGTTAACATCCACTTGCCTTTGCGGCTGTTAAAAACCCATGACTGAATAATAATTTGGTTATTTCTTTTGCCAGAGACTGCTGTCAGCCAAATTGTACTACGTATGCTACAAAAGTCAACTTGCAAACTTTCCACTTTGAAATAAATTAAGACGTATCGGGGACAAACGGGTAGTAGCCTAAAGAATTCGGCAAGGGTGTTTTAAGTGGTGTGATGTTGAAATGCGCTTGAGAAGGGTTAGATCTTTTGGGTGTATGAGCCACTGAGTTCCAACAAACCATCAATGGGCAGGAGAAATTCACTAGGAGGAGTTTGTTACAAACACACATCTTTCTAACTCCTGTTTGCTGGCCAACATGGATAATGAATAGATAAAGAAAACTGATGCAGAAATATCAAGTCTTTCACCACCACTGGCCATATACTCCCAGGAGGTCCAAGACAGAAAGCAAAGTGACAAAATATTCATTGCCAAAACTTTTTTTTGCAATGGACAAAAAAATAGGTACTCATTAATTAGAGAATGAGCAGAAGAATTGTGACAGATGAATGTTGTGGAGCACGAGAAATCCTAATGAACACAAAAAATCCATAAAAACACTGCACACTAAAGTTAGCAGAACCAAGAGAAGATTGTCATAATGACTACTAACATTAAGATTTACATAGTAAAATTCAATAACCACTCTCAGTGCCAACAAACAAATAAATACTCCTCTCAATAAAAAGGTGAGAGAAGGCAGAAGCAAACTACTGAATTCAATATTAAGTTGATCATTTCTTTGGTCCATTTGACCTATTTGTTTTTCTTTGCTACAAAGAAGGGCCAAGTGAATTTATTCAAAATGACTGATGAGTTATCGACAAAAGAGGAAATGAAAAAATGAAAATTCAAAAAATGAACAAGTAAAAACACAGTGTCCTATGGTCATGCAGTCCCTGATTACATATCAGGTAGGCAAACAGGTCCTAAATATTACTACACACTAGTAGCAGAATGTAAGCTCCTTGAGTGTGGATCTATATCATTTTTGTCTTTCTACCTCCAGCTATAGTACAGTACCTGCCAAAGAGGAGGAGACATTAATAAATGCTTGTTGAATGAATAATTAAATATCCTGATTCTGGGATCAAATCATGAAATTATAATATTTCTACAATATTTAACATTTTACACAATTGCTTTCAAATAACTTTAATAAAAATAGAGGCAGAAACCCTAGCTAGTGGCCAATTAGAATAAAAGCAAGCTCTATCTTCAATGCAAAAAAAGAAAAAAATGAAATGGGTTCACTTTTAAATTGGTTTTCACATGTTTATAAGAAACAAAACTATGTTTTTTAAACCTAGTTGTAAAAGGAATATAAGTATTCTTGATCACTGATATTTGATACAATTGAGTTCAACATACATTGGTTGAATCACTCCTAGGTGGAAGGTTCTGTGATAGAAATTTCAGGGGACAGAGGTTTATTCAACAAGGTTCCTGATTTCAAGAAATATGCAGCAATCTTCCTAAATGATAAGGAATCATCACCTTGGGATAATACCTATTTAATATTAGATAGTGACTAGCTTCCATAAAGAAGAAAGGTAAGGCTACATTCCCATCTTCTTTACACAATCAAGGACCACCATTTCCAGAACAACATTCAGCTTGGTCTTCACTTTCAGTGCTTAAGAAGCCCCTCTCAAGGAATCTTTCAAAATACAAACATCATTTCAAGCAATTTGTATTAAATGAAACCCTGAATATATGAGGCAGGGCTCTTGTTCCATGAACATGATAGGATGGAATCATATGACACTACAGAATCTAACTTTAGCATGTAGGAATAAGATGATGATGATGATGATGATGATGATGATGATGATGATGGATGATGATGGGGGGGGGGTTAATACTCAAAAAAGACCATGACATCAGGAAGGTGATGCCATGACAAGCACTTGATTTGGATTGGAGGGAGGTGATGCTGTGCTAAGTCACCAGTCTCACTTTCTCCTCCAGAACCATCTGGGTCCAGTGGTAAGATATGAACCAGAACAACTGGGAATGACCCAGGATGGTAGGCAATCAGGGTTAAGTGACTTGCTCAAGGTCACACAACTAGTAAGTGTCTGAGGCTGAGATTTGAACTTAGGTCCTCCAGACTTCAGAGTCAGTGCTCTACCCATTATGCAATCTCTCTGCCCTTATAAGGTAAAAACATATGATTTCATTGGTATAAAGATAGGGAAAAGGATTCCATACCAGTGGCAAGAGAAAGGAGATCTTAGGCCAGCTCTCCATCCACCACATCCTACTACTCCAAACTTTGGAGATGGAGGACAGAAAGGAGTAAGAGAATTATCTTTGTATTTGCACACCTGTACTATATTTAGGTAAAAGCCTAGTAATAATACCTATTTTCAGCATCATTATCAAGGAAAAACAAGAGATTTGAATTTTTGCATTTAGCATCCCCTGCTTTGCATTTGTATCCTTACTGTGTTCTAACTGGTGTGCTGTTAGGATCAGATGAAGAAGAATCTCAATTTGCCCTCTACAGACAAAAGTAGGGATGATTTAAGTCTGACCCACAGAAAGTGAAAAATGAAAATAAATGAGAAATTGTTTCCAAAATACATCACCTCAAGAGAACAGCTGGTTGGTGCAGTTGCTAGAGCACCTGCTCTGGAATCAGGAGAACCTGAGTTCAAATTCAGCCTCAGACACTTACTAGCTGTGTGACCCTGGGCAAGTCATTTAATCATGATTGGCACAAGAAAAATTAATCATCCCTGTTGTGTAACTGAATTAAAAAAACAACAATACTTATTTCTTTTGTTAATTTTTAAACATTTTTATTAATTTTATAATTAACCTTTCATGGAATAGCAGGAAGAGCCAAAAGTAAGTTCAGGAAGGTCAAGACCTAAAGCTGTCACTCTACATAAGTGACCCTGGAAAAGTCATTTAACCTCCTTAAATATGAAATAACTGGGTTCAACTTGATAACTCTAAAATCACTCTCAGATATTATATTTATTTAACAAATACTTATTGAATTAATTAACAAGATTCTATTAAGCTAAAAAAAGGTCAAAATTATATCATAAGAACTTAATTCTTAAAAACCTTTAAATAAAAATTGAACTCCATCCTAGAAATATAAATCTAGCTTAGAAATCATTTGGAAATGCACGTAAGGGGCGGCTAGGTGGCGCAGTGGATAAAGCACCAGCCTTGGAGTCAGGAGTTACCTGGGTTCAAATCCGGTCTCAGACACTTAATAACTACCTAGCTGTGTGGCCTTGGGCAAGCCACTTAACCCCATTTGCCTTGCAAAAAAACTAAAAAAAAGGAAAAAAAAGAAATGCACATAAAATCTGAAAACACAAATTATTTGAAAAAAATGTGTATTAATTCATTACAAAAATTACAAGTATTAAGAAATATCAATGCTTCTTTGAGGACGAACAGTATAATTAGATTAAATTTGTCTTGAGAAAACATCTATCTCCCATGATATTGCATATTACCTTGAAATTGTTTAAAATTCCAAAAGGTCCCAATTTATTTCAAGATTTATAATTTCTATGTATTACTTGCTAAGTTAAAGTCCAATAGTTTAAAAGAAGCTCAAATAATTTATAAAGCTATTTCCATTAAAAGTGGAACTACAATGTAGGCAACAGAATACACCAAAAAAAAAACCCCAACCAAAAAAACCCTCAGTCTTGAAACTAAAAATCAATCCATCACAATTCTATGCTAAGAGAAATTTAGAAAAGATGTCATTACTACAACATGAACATTAGGAGGACTCCTCAACAATGTAGAAAGAACCTGATGGAGTCACTAGGCTAATGGGGTTTCTTTATTGAGTACCTCTACCTATTGTCTTGTAAATCTCACAGGTAGCTCTCATGCCTGGTTAAGAGTCTGAGTCTGGCATCCCTCTGGGGGGGGAGGGGGAGGAATCCTAACTCAGATTTCTTGGCCTAAATCCCTAAAGTGGGTGGGGTAAGACTACACATGCTCTTTTGGCCATTGTTTATCTTCTTTCATCGTGGACCACACCCAAGGTTGTTTACCATTCAAGTTTGTTTACATCCTGTAGATCTGGGTCTACCAGTCTGGGCACATGCAATAATACTGTGAACTCCTAAAGGATGAAAATAGTCCCCCTCTGAGATTACTTCCCTTCTGTGAAGTTTCTTATCCATCCCTGGGTACAAACCAGTACCCATTTTTATATGCCTCTTAAAACTCTCAAATCTCTATTTTCACTCTTAAAAATCAAGCATTCCTACAATTTAAAATTTTGAAGTGACCAATGGTCATCTAGTACAAGCCCTGTTCTTTCCTCCAGCTCCTCAAGACCTTGCACCTGAACAATTACAAAAACCTTCTCTTTGGACTCCCTGTTGTAGATCTTTCTTCACTGGAAACCACTTTCCACAGAACTGCCAAGGTCCTTTGCCTAAAATGGAAGTGTCATCATGTGGGCCCTCCACTCAATAAACTCCAATAAGTCCCTTTCACCTTTAGGAGCAAATACAAATCCCAGTCTTTGTAGACTTTCTCCAACATATCATCCCAACTTCCTACTCCATGTCTTTTCACTGGCTGGCATCCACTCTTGAATACTCTTTCTTCTTCCCTCCACTTCTTGTTTTATCTGACTCATTATTATCCACCTCAAATTCTACTTCTTCAGGGGGCTTTTCTGGGTACCCCCAATCTTTCCCTGTAAAGCTACCATGTTGTTTCATTAGAAGGTGAACTCCATGAGGTCAGTGACTGTCTTCTTCTTTGTAAGACAAGCTTAGCATATAGTAAGCATTTAATAACTACTTTTCAATTGATTGATTCAACTAGACATCAAAAATCTTAATTTTTTTTACCAGTGAACCACAGTATAAATTTTCATTTCAGTCAATACTGCCTCTGTTCTTACTGAAACATCAGCATTAATCATTAGTTAATCTTAAAACTGGGATTTTTTTCAACATAGGTATAGCACATCATTTAACTATAACTAATAATAAATTTCTTTCAATATCAGACATACATTTGTGCTTATCTACTCCCACTTTCTCATCTGTAACCCTTTATAAGCAAAAGTAAAACTAATGACTGAGAATTGTAAGATGGAATAAGGAAGAAACGCCTAGTCCATATAAGAATTCAACACATAACCTTGGCCTCAAGAAACTTGCCAACCTAATGATAATGTTAGTCAGCAATATTTGGGCAATCTTGGAAAGAATCAACGGTTTGCTCATCAACTGACATTAGCAAAATAAAATTCACACTCTGAAAGTATTAATAATTTCAGGTCCTTATTTGCCCTTACTGACAAAGTTGCACATTTATGTTTTCTTTTGGTTCAGACATAAGCAAAGTTTGAAATTCCACCATAATATATATACATTTTAATCATGGCAGACAAAGATGTAAAAGTCACATGTCTCTCAATTGCCTTCCTTTTCTCTAGTATCACTTAGAATGAAATACAGAATTAAAGAATTTCAGAAATGGAAAGGATCTAGACAACCACTGTAACTTTTTTTTAACTTTACAAACAAGGGAGGGAGGTGGGGAAGGAAGAAAGGAGAGAAGGGAGAGAGAGAGACAGAGACAGAGACAGAGAGAGAGAGAATAGAGAGAACAGCAGCAAGATACTAAAGATACTAACCTTTTGTTATAAAGGGCAAATGACTTAATCAGGAAAAGCTGATGACTAGCCTCTGGCACGTGGTGAAGTGAGCATCACGGGACCCTTTTCCCAAAGAACCAAGTCAAGAAGTGGAACCTCTACCACTTGATGTGGTGAGGGAAGAACCTGAGTTTTTTCCACACGTAGATCATGGCACCTTGCTTTCCCATTTTAAAACATGCTCACTCACCAGGGGCTGAAGGAGCTAAAGTCCCAAGGCCCATCTTTAATAGGCTTCCTGGATAGCAATATTCTCTGCTGCCTGCCAAGTCATTGCCGCCTACTCACTATATGGGTAATGTTTAATGATGGTAATTTATACTACAAGGAGCTACACAGAGTCACTAATGGTTCCAAGCACTGGCTTGTTCCTTTAGCTTTCATCTGAAAAAAAAATTAAAAGATCCATTTTCAGCATTAACTCCAGAATAAAGGGAAAAAATAAATAATTTCTTGGTCTAAAGACAAAGATAATTACAAAACTGAGACAGAACACTTGCAGTTAAATTCTAACACAAGAGTCTTTGCTTTCAGTTTTCAGGAAAATATCTCCTATCAAAGGAAAAAAGGTCCATGTAGAAACAAAGACATCTGGACTTTACATAAAGTAAAAATTATAGGTTTCCAGGACAATTATGCAAGACTATACTCTCAAGCTGTTAGACTATACTCATTATTTTCAGTCTGACACTACAAAAGATCCTGACTCCTTCAATCCATCAGGAAACTAGAAACATCAAAAGTATTGGAAATGTTAGCACTTTAAAAAAAGAATTCTAAGAAATCATGGATTTGGACTTAGAGGACCTGTATTCAAATCCAGATTCTGATAACTGTGTGACTCTGGTAAATCATTTTACTTCCTAATCTGGATATACTTGCTCATCAATGAAATAAGAAGATTAAACTAGCTCATATCGTCCAGCTCAAAGTTTTTTATTATATAATCTTAAACTGTAAAATTCTCCATACTTTGAATAATAACCTTTAGACAATAGGTGTTTAATATATAATTATAATTTTAATTTAATTGAAAGTAAGTACCAAAGGATTCTTTCAATATGTTCTTTCAAATGTAGTATAGATGGCATGCTTAGCAATTTAGCATAGTATAACAAAGAGCATATTAGACTTAGATAGAAGAAGACCAGTGTTCAGCTTCTACTTCTAATGATTAATTGCCTATGACTTTTTTGAGACAAAGGCAAGTAATTGCCTAAGCCATATCCACCAAGTCTCAGGTTGGGTAGGACAAGTTCCCACATCAAGAGTTCCCTACTTTGATCAAACCACAGTATTTACCACATTTGAATATTTGAACATGGGTTGTGATATGATGAAGTACCCTAAACTGGTAAGAACTGAGAATCCTTATCCTAATGAAACTTAAGGAGCAGCCTCAGAGAAACTCATGAGAAAGAGTTGGATTAGAATTCTCCAGCTTGACTCTGGAGGGCAGAAGAGGAACCACTGAGTGAAAGTTGCAAAAAGGCAAATGTAGATTTGGTGTTAAACTGATTAGAAAGCATTTATGAAATGCCTACCATGTTCCAGACACCATTGGGTGATGGAAATATAGAAATAAAGGGAAAGGAATGGAATGGAAAAGTAGAAAAGGAGAGAAAAAGGAAATAAAGGACAGAGGAAAAGGAAGAGGAAGGCAAAGGGGATGGGAGAGAAACAAGAAGAAAAGGAAATGACTTTATGACTTTATGTTATATCAGGGTAGACTATATATATATACATATATATATAAATATATATACATATACATATGTATATACATATACAAATGTATATACATATACACATATACATATACACACACACACACACACATATAAACAAATACTAATAGAAAGTACAACTAGCATTTGGGGGAATTTACAAAGGCACTGTGGAGAAAGTAATAATATAGCTTTGTCTTGAAAGAAGAAAGAGAATCTATAAGGTTGGGTTGAGGAAAGAGTGAATTCCAGGCATGGTGACAGTTTT
Organism: Macrotis lagotis; assembly: GCF_037893015.1. Lineage (NCBI taxonomy): Eukaryota > Metazoa > Chordata > Mammalia > Peramelemorphia > Peramelidae > Macrotis > Macrotis lagotis. Next base: position 161,094,100 of record NC_133665.1, on the reverse strand, counting down.
AAGGATAGTAGAAAACATAAAAGAAAAGAAATACACAAAAAAAGAAATATAAATCCCTAGTATAGAGTAATAAGTGGAGGTGTGGCAAGGGTAGGGCCAACAATATGTACATTCGAGTATTCTCCTAGAAATACCAGTCCAACATCTTGTTGGGTGGCTCTTATGGTAACCAATGATTATGACCGTATACCTGGTCATTTATATCAGGGAATCAAGGAAAAGATGTAGAAGGAGTGCACACTTCCCCTTTGTAATTCAAAGGTCATATTGATGACCTTGAATCTGGAGTCAGGGGAAGGGTAAAGGTTGCCTAATGACACAAAAATATGCAAAATTACTTTTGACACAATTACAGAATAATCTACTTAATATATAATTTGTGGCTTATCTGTAGCAAATCTTTAAACTCTAGCTCTCTCTGGTGGGGTCAGGAGAGATGGTACATCTATTCTACTTCCAATTCCTTTTAAATATTATTACCTTAAGAATATTTAAAGAATAATAAATAATGAATTACCGGTATGCAAGACACTATACTACAACATGCAGTAAGGAGACAAGCAAGTCAGAGGTTTTCTCAAAAGTGTGCGATTTCTCAAAAATGTGTATTATTTTATTATACCCAGGGCAATAATGAATCAGAAAAAAAGGTTTATTAGTTTGGGGTAGGGGGAAGGGAGATCAGAAAATGGAAAGACATCCTGGGGTAGAGAATCTTTGAGCAAAAGAATATCTCAAAAGTCATCTTGTATAGCTCCCATTCAATGCAGGACTTTTTTCTATCATATCCCAGACAGGTGTTCCATTTTGCTACTGTCTGAATACTTGGAGTAAAGTCAAATAGCCCCCAAAATTAATTTTACTGCTGCATAACTCTAATTGTTAGAAAGTTCTTTCTATTATAAAACTGAAATCTATCCCCTTGTAACTTCAACAAATTCCTTCCCTCTAGATGATGTTTCTGCAGATATTTTAGTTAATGATTACATCTCCCCTTCCCCCATCTCATTTTGCTAAGCAAAAGATCTGTCTCTTTAAATGGAATCTTCATTATTTAATTTCAGCATTCAGTCTGAACTTTTAGAAGCTTGGTTTGACCAGAAGAACATTGTATACCCTAACAACAACATAATCAGGGACAATTTGGGGGTATCCACAATGGAGAATACTATCTGTATCCAAAGAAAGAATTGTGGAGTTTGAACTAAGATTAAAGATATTACCTTCAATTTTTTAAGAAAAAGGTTGTCTTATGTACTATATAATTTTTTATCTCTAATATTTTATTTTTTCCTCAAGGTTATGATTTTTCTCTCAACACATTCAATTTTGTACCAATGTATAGCATGGAAATAATATAAAGATTATCAGACTGCCTTCTGTGGAGGGAGGAGGGAAGGGGGGAAGGTGTAAAATTCAAAACCTTACCAAAAATAATAGGTAGAAACTGCTATTGCATATAATTGGAAAACAAATAAAATATTTATACATATAAAAAAAGTTTGGTTGAAAAACAATGATGGCCAGAAATTAGCATGATGTGTCTGAGTCTGAGAAAGATATGATGAATTATCATCCGTAAGCCCAAGTGTCACAACTGCTCCCCTCTCATCAATGTGGTAAATCAAAAATAATTCTATTTGAGTAGACTTGACCAAGAGGCAGCATGACAGCAGAGTCATGAATTTGGATCTGGAAGATCTAAAGTTGAGATCCACTGTGTGACTTCTTGATTGTGCAACACTAAACAAACCTCTTCAATCTCTCCAAGCTTGAGCTTTCTCATCTGCAAAATGAAGTTGGAATGCTTGGCTCACAGGGCTGTTGTGAGGGACATATTAAAGCATCTCTCTCCAAAAAGGGTCATCATCATTAGTGAAAGGTTAGCCTGGAATGCAACTAGAAAGATGGTCTCAGGTTCAAGGGAGACCTCATTTCAAATCTGGTTTCTGACACATATTGGCCATGCCTCCCAGGCATTCCTCTAAGACCAGAAGTTAGAGAGGAGTAACTGGACTGGAGTATAATGAGAGCTCCTCACCTCTACCAAGTAAGTCAAAGATCTGGTTTTTAAAAAAAAGTAAAAACACTCATTCATGACTAAAGCAATTCTCAGGATGCAAAATGATACACTTATAATCATCTTTTAACAAAACAGAAAAAAAAGATTAATGAATTACAATTTTAAAAATCAGAAAACCAACAAATGAACCTAAAACAAGCACAAAGAGGAACTATTAAACAATCAAGGGGAAATAGATAAAACAAAAAATAAAAATGATAAAAGCTGGCTTTTTTGAAAACACTAATAAACCTGATAAAGCTTTAGCTAAACAAATTTAAAAGAAAAACAAAAATCAAATCAATGAAATAACAAATGAGCTAGGTAAAATCATAGCAAAACCATAAAAAATAAAAAGAATAATCAAAACACATTATGGACAATTACATGCTAACAAAACTGAGAACATTGAAGAAAAATATCTTCCAAAACACAAAATACGCAAAATACCTAAAACACAAAAACTATCAGAAGGCCAGTTAGAGATCTTAATCCAATCTCAGAAAAAGAAATAGTATTAGCTTTAAAAAGAACTACATAGAATATGGGGTGGGGGTAGAGAGAAGAGACTCTGGACCTAATGAATTCACAGGAGAATTCTATTAAACATTCTTAGAACAGTTAGTACTCATAGTTCAAAAATTATACTTAAAAAATGGAGAAAGAACCCTACCAGGACCCTTTTATGGGCCAAATTTAGCCCTAATATCTAAAAGCCTGAAAAAGACATAAAACACAGAAAGAAAACTCTTTGCCAATACCATTAATAAATATTGACTCTAAAATTGTAAGCAAAATCCTATCACATTACAATGATTTATCTAAGAAATCATTAGCATTAAGTGGAATTTATACCAGGGATTTAACATTAAAAAAAGCAATAAAATTTATAAAAAGGGAAATACCCACATTTTTCCTCAAACTTATCTAACCATTCTAGAGAACAATTTGGAACTATGCTCAAAGTGTTATAAAATTGCAGATACCCTCTGACACAGCAAAACCATTACTAATTAGATCAGTATCCTAAAAAGATCAAAAAGGAAAATGAACTAAATGAACATAAATACTCAGATAAGCTCTTTTTGTAGTAGCAAAGAAATAGAAATTGAGAATTTTTCTATCAATTGAGAATTGGTTAAAAAATCTATAGTAACTGAGGGGCAGCTAGGTTGGCGCAGTGGATAGAGTTCCAGCCCTGGAGTCAAGAGGACCTGAGTTCAAATCTGCCCTCAGACTCTTAATAATTACCTAGCTGTGTGGCCTTGGGCAAGCCACTTAACCCCATCACCTAGTCAAAAAAAAATCTATAGTAATTGATGCTGAAAGAAAACAACTGTGCTTTAAGAAATGATGAGCAGGATAGTTTCAGAAAAATATCTAAATAAATTGATGCAAAGTAAAGGGAACAGAACCAGGAGAACAAAATATACAGTAAAAGTAATATTGTAAGGAAGATCAACTGTGAATGTTGCTCAACTGCTTTTATCAAGACAATGATCCAAGATAATTCCAAAGGACTCAGGATGAAAAATATTCCACTTCCAGAGAGAGAACTGATGAACTTGAAGTACAGATTGAAGTATACTTTCTTCACTTTCTTCCTTTCTTTTTTTTGTTTTTTTGGCAACATGAATAATAAGGATATATGCTTTCCATGATTTTAAATACAGCTGATATCACATTGCTTGCAATCTCAATGAGTTGGGGAGGGCTAAAGGGAGGGATAGAATTTGGAAATCAAAAATATTTTTAAGAATGCTAAAAATAGGGGGCAGCTAGGTGGCGCAGTGGATAGAGCATTGGCCCTGGAGTCAGGAGGATCTGAGTTCAAATGCGACCTCACCTAGCTATGTGGCCTTGGGCAAGCCACTTAACCCCATTGCCTTGCAAGAAAAAAAAAGAAGAATGCTAAAATAAAAGAAAAGTTCTGTTGATGGTTTTTTCCTCTCTAAAAAGATCCTATTTGTCATATAAGGTGACTGGGGAAGAAAATTATAGAAAATATATGGGAAACTATGGTAATATAAGAAAAAATCAAGAATTAAAAAAATAGAAAGAAAATTGCTAGTGAAGAGTGATGGACCTGGAATCAGGAAGATCCAAGTTCAAATTTAGGCTCAGACATCGATTTATGTAACCCTAGGTAAGTTACTTATCTTCTGTGTCTTAGGATAAATATGGCACCTCCCTGCAAAGCTTGTTATGAGGATTAAATGAGATATTTATAAAGCTTTCACAAATAGTACAGTGATATATAAATGCTAGCATTCTTCTTATTGGTTATAGATTAAAGAGCTATGTACACGTCATTATTATCATCATCATTATTATTATTATATACTCCCTATGACTCTGGGAAAAGTGACTGAACTCCTCAGTGTTCTAAGTCTATAATTTCCAGAGAAGTTGCTGACTGTATTGGTAGAGGGATTTTACTCACTTGGGTATTCCCTAAACTCCATAAAACTATAGACCTCTCCCTAGGCTTATCCCTTTTATATTAACTGTGGATGTAGCGTGAAGGCAGGGAGGGACTGGTTTCTTTTTGTTTTTGTATCTCCAGTTCCTATAATAGGTGATTAATAAATGCTGACTGATTGATTACTCCCTTCCTTCACTTCTAGGAACATTTTTTCAGTCATCCTTCACCCCTACTTCCCACTGACACTGGTCAGTACTCAAACCTTCATCAAGCACTGGGCTAAGCAATGATCTTTAGGAGTACAAAGAAAATCCCAAACAGGGCCTTGCCTTCAAGAAGCCCACATGCCAATAGTGAAATTAAAGCAAGAATTTCTACAGAACTCTACACTTTGCAAAGTCCTTTACATATGAGATGGTACTAAGGCACCCAAAGGACTGTGGTATCTGATTGGCATGAAATATGGAATATTGAACCTGGAATTGGACAAAAACAGAATTCAAATTCTACCTCTATTCTGACACTACGTGACCGTGGGCAAGTCATTTAAACTCTCTGCCTTAATTTATTTTTTCTAAAATGGGATAATTATAGTTTCTACCCCTCGAGATTGTCAGAATAAAAGGAGATGACATCGGCTAGGTACTTTGTAAACTTTAAGTTGCTCTATTAATGAGAGTTATTATTATTGCATATTAAACCAGTCTCAAAAATCCGATCACTTTTCTTATCGTTACCCCATTCTACAGATGAGAAACCAAAGGTAAAAGAGTGACTGAAAACACTAAGTGACTTACCCAATTCACAAAGCAGAAAATGGTTGGATTAAAAGAGAAAGCTCTCAGGATGGAATTAAGATATAACATCTCTGGAACAAATACATCCATATAGACTGTCATCCACATGGGGAACAGACTCTACTTAACTCCTTCTCAGGTTTTCCTTAAGAAGTGCTAAGAAGTCCCCTCGTTAGTAGTGCTCTAGCCTTCCTCAAATTACCTCATATATTTACTTGTATACAAACTCTATTCTCCAGAGAGGGTTAACTCCTAGGGGGCAAAGATTATTTTGTTTTTGTCTTTGTATCTCAGAGGTCTAGCATAATGCTCTACCTGAAAAAGTTGCTTAATAAGGTTATTGACACGAATCCATTTCATCAACCCTGAGTTTCCTCAAGTGTAAAAATGGAAAGTATGTATGTGCATGCATGTTGCTTATGTATGTGCATAGCATATTGCACAGAGATTGTACATTTGTAAAATAAAGAATGTGTAAAATCAGAAATCAGTATTAAAATTTAAGTTAATGTTATTATCATTTTTTGAACTTGTACACCCAAAAGACAACAGGTAAATGCAAGTCTAGCAAGAATTATACGGGGGGGATGCTTCAAACTGCTAGCAAGAAAAATGAAAATTGAAAACAACTCAGAGTAGCCTCTACTGCCCACAGATTTAGGAAAGGCAATTTAAAAAAAAGTGAAGGGGCTGTGACAAGCAAACTGATAAATTGTTGGTGGGGTGTTGAACTGTTCAGACTGTTCTGGAAATCAATTTGGAATTTTGGAGAAAATTATAAAATCACTTAACTACTGGCTAGTTAAAAACTAGTCAACTGTTGACTCAGCAGTCCTACTACTGAACATAAACTTCAAAAAGTTTGATGATAGAAAAGAGAGGCTCACATATATCAAAACATACACAGATGTTCTTTTGGTTTAAGTAAAAAACTGGATCCAAAGGAGGTTCATTCATTGGGGAATGGCTAACAAATTGTAGCAGATGAATATAATGGATATTGTTACGTTATACTGTGCAATATAGGAACAGAGAGAAGTATGAGAAGTCTTGTAAGAACGGATATGGAGAAGGAGGTAGCAGAACAATATAGACAATGATTATAGAGATACAAATGAAGTCACAAAATTCAGATCAAATGTGGTGATCAATGTTGAGTCCAAAAGACTGATGTTGGAGCATAACACCTCCATTTGGATAGCGATGTCAATGATCCTGCATATGGAAAGTCAATCAGTGAATATTCATTAAGCTTCTACTCTGTGCAGGATTCTATACTAAACATTATGCATATAAAGAATGCAAAAGCTCTCTCAGGGAGCTCATAGTCTAAAGTTGTATATGCTGTCAGCTAAAATCAGTTTTGGCTTGGCTTTTTTAAACAGGGTAGTCCTGGTGAGAGAGGGGAAGTGGTACAATTAGGTGGTGAAGGTGGTATAATGATCAAAATACATGAATAAAACTTTTATAGAAAACAAAACAGCTGAAAAATTAAATCTTGCTTTCCGGTTTCCTTTCTTTGCTTTCTGCCACAAATCCTCTTTTAGAGATCATGATCATAGATAGGTCTCATGGTTATCTGGTTACTTCTATGCTAATAAAGGCCTTCAGGAAGACTAGAAATCATGGAATTGGACATGTCAACCCAGGAATTCTTCCCTCATTATGTCTTAAAATCACAGGCTTAGAGCCAGGGAACCTTTTAACTCCAACTCCCCTATATTACAGACAAAGAAACTGAGGCTAATAGCTCAAGTGACTTGCCTAAGTTAACACAGGTAGTAAATCCATTTCACTTTTGTCCAGAAGTTAGCCAACATCCCACTGGGTGGTTTCTGTTGTCCTTGTTACAAGGGATATTGTGGCTTCTTTAGTTTAAAAAAAATAAATTCAATAAACATTTTTATTGTTCCAATTACATACAAAGTATTTTCTAGGTGCGGAAAATACAAAGATAGTTATAACCCAGGTCTTATTATAAAGAAGCTTAGAACTGAAAGGAAGGGCAGGAAGGAAAGATGAGGAAGAACACCTATACATGGAAGTAGGATACAAGTAAGAAGTCCTAATTTCAAGGGAGATGATTTCATGTGAGGGGGAGGGAAGTAAAGGGAGAATACAGGGGAACGAGTTGGAGAAGACTTCACAGAGAAGGTAGTCTGCAAGCTGGGCTCTAAAGAATATGGAAGAACCCAACATATGGCGGTTGGGATAGAGAGGACTTCATTGCAGTCATGACCACCTTATCAAAGGCAAAAAGCCTTAAGGTGGCAGAATAAAGAGAAGTTAGGGGAGGGTGAAGACTGAGTATTATTTATATACCACTAGAATACTAAAGAGGATTAGGATGAATTAAAACTAGAAATCTGTTGTTAACTAAGAGTGGTAGAAAAATCTTAAATTATCTTAAAGACTTCAGTTCCAGATTTTCCCTAAGAATGGTTTTCATCAGTCAATTAGGAAGCATTTTATTAAGCTCCTACTATATATCAAGCATAATGCTAAATGCTGACAATACCAAAAAAAAAACAAGAGTGTGTGTGTGTGTGTGTGTGTGTGTGTGTGTGTTTGTGTGTGTGTGTGTGTGTGAAGAAGGTACTAGTATGACAAGGGATCTAAGGAGGCTTATTGGAGATGGTAGTATTTTAGGTTAAGACTTGAAGGAAGGGACAGAGATAAGGAGGGAGAGAATTCCAGGTCAAAGGGAGAGTCAGTGAAAATGTTCAGAGTAAAGAGAGACATACCTTATGGGAAGAACAGCAAAGTACTTGTGTCACTGGGTTGCAGAGTATGAGAAAGTAAGGTATTAAAAAGAATGGAAATGGAGAAAGAGCTTTAAACATCCAAAAAAAGAGTTTTGTATTTGATAGGAAGTCATTAGAGTTTAATGAATAGAGACCATTCTAAGGTCCACTTAACTTTGCAAATGTCTCTCTATAGATCTTCAATTTTAAAATAAAAATTTCCTGGTCTATACCTGGCCTTTCAATGGTTTATTTTTAATGAAGAAATTAAAAACAAGCTAAGACATGAACAACAAAACAATGTGACAGTACTGCCCAGAATGTTATTAAAATCTGTTCTTCTCATGTCAATTCTCCTTAGATTCAGATTCTGGTCAGTGTATCTGAAAGAGCTGGGTTGCTAACTTTGTTTTGGAAAGCCTTTGCTTTCAAGATCTTGCATAATCTCTAAAAGGAGTAAATACAATTATTTTTCAGAAAGAAGCAATGTCTATAGTACTGTAACCATCAAGGCACCATCCACAAAACATTCTATAAAATTTCAAGACATTTACAAGAGAAAAGTGTGCTATAAAACAAAATGATGCAAATTATATGGTACTCCTCTTCATAGATTCCAAGAAGAACTCTATGTAATCAGCAAATTTCAATAATCCTCCTGGGGTTAATAAAACCCAAGGCTAAAGGAGAGGAGAACAGTCAAAGGGGGCTTTTCCTCTACACTGTGTCTTTGGCCCATTCAAATAAAAATCCTTGGACACCTGCCAAAACCAAATTGGATATACTTCAGGTAAGAGGTTATATTAGATAAGTGCATGGTCATCTTTCTTTTCAAAAATGTTTCCAGCTCTCAATTCAATTCAAAAACCATTTATCAGGGTAGCTAAGTGGCACAGAGGAAAGAGCATTGGTACTAGAGATAGGAGGACTTGAGTTCAAATCCAAGCTCAAGACAGTTGATACTTAGCTGTGGGATCATGAACAAGTCACTCAACCCCAATGCCTCTAAACAAAAAAAACAAAAAAAAAATTTATGAAATGCCTACAAAGCATCAAGTCACAATGTTAGGTGTCGAGTCAATATAGAATTTTTAAAAAAGGAAATAAGAAAAGAAGGAACAAAAGTTGTGTAAAGTACTCAAGGAGATTGCCTTCTACTGGGAGATAGAAGGGATGCACAACACAAAGAACTTCACACAAGTATTTTCTGCTCAACATAATAGAGTTATGAAAATTAGTCAAACATTTCACTTAGGTCTTCTATAGAGTTTTACTACAATAAAGGGTTGTCGTAGAGAAAATGAGTTTTTGAAACTCTGAAATCAAGTAAGTATCATCACTATAAATGTCTGTTCACAGAGACTTGATAAAGTGAATTTGCTTTACATATCAACTGTAAAGAGATCCAGTTCATCATCACATGCTCACCAACACATCTGGATTGGACTAGAAAACAGAATCCAGACTATTTTACACTGATTAGTAAAAACTGCTTTTGCCAAAGGAATGCACATTGTATTGGCATAACTGCAGGCTGGTAGAACCAAATAACTTGAGACAACCATGGCCAATATACTGGCAAGACAAAAACATTTATGGAAAACATGAGATGTTTCTAATAAATAGAGCTAGTGGGGTACATTGCGAAGATAGGCACATTTTGTCAAGGGACATGAATGAAAATTCCACTGTGGACCATGGGCAAATCACTTACTCACTCTGGACTGTGGCTTCCTTATCAGTAAAATGAGGGTTTGGATTACATGGCTTTCAAAATTCCTTCCAAATCTAAATCAATAAACTTATGATCTAAGAAAAATAACTTTAAAAATTGTGACTGTGACTTCAAAAGGATCATTTATGCCATAAAAGGTTACCTGTAGAATCATTAAGCATAAAAAGTCTCATTATATAGGAGACATGCCGGTGCTACCCACAGCTACTGATGTGGCTGCGGAGATGCTTGAGGAAATATTTAGTACTCTAAATAAATCAATTCAAATCCATAATCTTATCCACAAAGGTAAAGTGACTTCATTTATGAAAAAAGTTAGGACTTTGAATGTATAAATAAATTCAAAAAATAAATTTTGCTCTTTTCTTAGTATTAATTAGACCCAAGTTCAAAGCTAATCTCAGACACTCTAATTCTTTATATAACCAGTACATAGTGTGACTAGCACCTGGTAAGCACCTATTGTTATTGAACTACATGAACTGAAAAGCAAGACACTTCCCTTTTCTGGCTAAATTTCCTCATCTGTAAAGTGAGGTTGGAAATACCTCCTGGGTTTGTTCTGAAGATCAAATGAGATAATGTTTATAAATTGCTTTGTGAATTTTAAATAGTTATCTTAATATCAGTTTTTGTTGTTATTGCTATTATTTTTAAAACATCATTCCTGTAAAAAAAGAATTCCTACATATTAATAATCACATGATAGTTAGCAGAAGTAATGTTCATTTACTTCAATGACACTGATGTTTCTAAATATAAATGGATAAGGAACTCATCTTCCACTACAACTGAACAAGAATGATAAAAGATCTGCCTTGTGATGGTATACTGAAACACATGTTGAATTTGAAAATCTTTTAAGTTTTTGTTTCATGAAGTATTTATTTATCAAACAAATGAATACAAATATTATTACCATTTATAATGTCTTATTTGAGTGAAATAAGGTTTCTATAAATGTGGCTTTTATAAAGACAACTATATGTGGATGAGAAGTCTAAAACAGAGTCCTACTGGGGATAATTGATGATAGCATTTCGAGTTACTTTGCTGCTTAAAAATAAATACTGGATATCAGGAAAACTTGGAAAGACTTCCACGAACTGATGCTGAGTGAAGTCAGCACAACCAGGAGATCATTGTATACCTTAACAGCAACATTATGTGATGATCAATTATGATGGACTTAACTCTTCTCTGCAATACAGACATCAAAGACAATTCTTTTTTTTTTTTGGCAAGGCAATGGGGTTAAGTGACTTGACCAAGGTCACACAGCTAGGCAATTATTAAGTATCAGAGGCTGGATTTGAACTCAGGTCCTCCTGACTCCAGGGCCGGTGCTCTATCCACTACAACACCTAGCTGCCTCTCATCAAAGATAATTCTAAAAGAATACCATTCTAAAAAAATACCATCTTCGTCCAGAGAAAGAACTATGGAGCACAAATACAAATCAAAATAAACTTAATATTTACACTCTGTAAGACTTGTATTTTTCTTTCTCATGGTTTTTTTCCCCTTTTGTATAATTCTTTGTTCACAACATGAATAATACAGAAATATGTTCAACAACTTGTACATATCTATAACCTATATCCGTTGACTTTTTGTCATGGGATTGGAGAGGGAAAGGAGGGAAAGAGAGAATGTGAAACTCAAAACCTTGTCAAAAATGCATTTTAAAAACTATCTTTAAATATAATTGCAAAAAAACAAAAAAATAAGTACATGAAATCATTAATATTATGATAGTGATTTTTGTATAAACTGTAAATCCTAAATGCTGTTCAGAATTTTATCAATTGACAAATACCCATGTTTGTGCATTATACTTATTAACCATTTTAGATCTGGAGTGACCAGAGAGCACTGCTTGGTGGACAGAGACCTAGTGGTCTCAAATCAAGACCTCAACCTAAACAGCACTTCCAGTACATACTGGCTGAGGAACTTCAGGCAAATTATTTAATTGTTCAGTGCCCCAACCAGGAACTCCATAAGAACCTAAGTTATAGCACTATACTAAATGCAATCAGAATCTGGTCAAAAATGTGTAATTAATTATAAATTTTATTTTAATAAAAATATGCTAAAATTGTTTGCATAGACTTGCTTATGAAAGGGTATGCCCAGGACAATTTTTTCCGAAAGTGCTGATGCTATATAAAACTTGCTAAAACAAATGCTAAGAGTCATAAAGGTCTCTGGCCAATCACCTTCTCATCTTGAAGCCTTGAAACTAACACTTTAAGAAGAAAAATTTTTGGATTCTGAACTCTGAGGCCCGAGATCGAGTTCAGGAAGGACTACTAACTTCTGGAAGTCTGACCTCTCTGGATCTCCCCTTTTCCTCAAGTGGAAAAAGGGAGGTTCAGAAAACATGTTTTCTAACATCTCTTCCTGCTTCACATTGTTTGATTTAAAGAAGTAACACTGCAGTCATGGGGAGAATGTACTACATGGAACAAGGAAGATCTAACTTTGGTATCTACCTTTGACACCCCCTAGCAATGTGACCATAAGCAGCAAATCACTTATTCTTTCTAAGCTTCAGTGTCATCATTGAAAAATTAGAATCTTGCCTGTTTGTAGTATCTTCTTCATGAGGTTCCTGGAAAACACAAATGAGAGAATGTTTGCTCACCACTTTACCCCCTTGAAAGTATTCTGTAAATGTCATCTCTTTTTTGAACCCACCCAGTGTAGTATTGGGATTGGTATAATGAGGTCATTTGGACACTTTGCTAACTAATCACTGAGAATGCGGTTCTAGATAGGCTTACTTTATATCAAATTCTGTAAGCAATAAAAACAGTCAGGTTCCAGTGTATGGTGTACTTTGATTAATCCCACTTCAAATGCCAGGAAGGGATGAAGGAAGGGAGGAAGAGAAGAAGGAAGGAAGGAAGGAAGGAAGGAAGGAAGGAAGGAAGGAAGGAAGGAAGGAAGGAAGGAAGGAAGGAAGGAAGGGAGGGAGGGAGGGAGGGAGGGAGGAAGGGAGGGAGGAAGGGAGGGAGGGAGGATGAGAGGAAGGAAGGAAGGGAGGGAGGGAGGAAGGAAGAAAAAAATCATTTGAGGCAAAAAGTAATAAAAGTTTTTCCATCTTTTCCCTGAATGGTTCACAATAGAATAAAATCATGATACCAGATTGTTAAAAACGAATTCCATGTGGCTTCATCAAATTCAAAAAGTTAAAAAGCCAAATGTTCCAGATTGTTGATAGAAGTTTGGGTCAGCCAAATTGTGCTCAGTCTTAATTCTTTTGCCCCAAAAGCTTCCAAGACACAAAACTATTTCAAAGAATACCAGCCTTCAGTACTCTCAGGGGTAGCTCTGATCTGGCTTCTACAGGGTGGGAGATGGGATTTAAAAATTAAAAAAAAATAAGTTTCAAAATGAAGAGCAAATACACCATCCTGATTTAGATTAACATAATGGATGAAAACAATGAAATTATTTTCTCAATTCTGTCTGATTTCTGGAGACCAAGTTTATAATGTGAGAGCAAAGTGGGAAACTGAACAATTATCAAATAATTTTGGTCCATGCTAACAGTCAATCTGAACCACTTAGGCCCCAAATCTTTTCTTATAATAATATTAATAACAACTATCATTTATAGAACACTTCCCAGTTTGCTAAAAACTTTACGCAATTTTATTCTCCTAACAACCTTATGAAATAAAAGTTTTCTCCCTATTTTACAAATAAGGAAATTGAGGTTGAGAAAGGTTAAATGACTAGTTCGAAGTCACTCAGCTACAAAGTTTGAGATTTGTTTTCAGATCTTCCTGACTCTAAAACCAAGACTCTATCTACTCTACCACCTAATTGTACATAAGCATCAATAAGTGCTGACATAAAGATGCTTACAGCCTACTGAAATGAATATTTTCTCGTGGAGATCCCTAGCACTCTCCTCTCCCAATGTGCCTTTCTTGTTATCAGAAAAGGAAGAATCTCCCTCCTTCCTTCCTTGGTTGTCAGAATGCTACAATGAAAATATGGGAAAGTTGAGGTTTCTGGTCCAGTAAGAGTACTGAAAAAATAAGATAAGTATATCACAGAAAAGGGTGTTGAGAGAATGTAATCATGATGCCAAATGGGCTATGACTTAAAAGTCAAGTGAGACACAGAAGAAAGGGTACCCGGGTGCTCCATGGGATCAGGGGATGTCTGACATGCTTATTTGCCTGAATCTGGTTACATGAGTGGTGAGGTTTCCCAGACATCACAAATGAGATGGGTACAGCTGACTTTTCAGATCAGATCTAAAATACAAGGCAGTCAGGTGCCCAGATTGGTCTTAGTTCTGTGGTAAAATGAGTTGTAGAAATATATCAGTCTATCACATCTATAAAGGACAGATGGCAAAATCAAAATCCCTATGATCAACAAAAGATATGAACAAACAGTTCTCAAAAGAATGGCAAACTTAAAAATTTTATGAAAAATTATTCCAAATCACTAATGATATCAGGAGTATAAATCAAAACAACTATGAAGTAAAAGAGAAGAACTAAGCAATTATTAAACACCTATCATGCTAAATGTCCTTTACAAATATTATCCCATTTGATACTCACAACAAATCTGTGAGACTGCTATTTTGATCTCCATTTTTCAGATGAGGAAATTGTTACAGACAGAAATTTAGTGACTCTCCCAGTATCACACGATCAGAAAAGAAACGAGAGCTATAGAAGAATGAGAATTAGAAAGGAAATTAGCAGATTAGCACAAGAGATGAAACAGAAACCAATAACTTCATGAGACAAAAAATATTATAACAGTCAAAAGGATGAAAAATAGAAAAAATGTAAGTGTCCCATAGGAAAAACAAATGATGCTAGAAAACAGATTGAAGAGGGAAAAATTGGACTATCTAAATGTCATTATAAAAAAAATCAAAGTTAAAATCTAAAGTTTCTAGGTTCAAGAAAAAACATTCCAAACAGCAAGAAAGGATTCAAGTACTGAGAAGGTACAGTCAAGATCACACATAACTTCATAGTCACCAATATAAAATGGAGAATTTGGAATATGATATTACAGCAAGCAAAGTATGTAGGCTTATTAGCCAAGAATAACTTACCCAGAAAAAACTGAGTATAATGCTACAGGGGGAAAATGGAACCTCAATGAAATAGAGGACCTCCAAGCATTCCTGATGAAAAAACCAGAGCTGCATAGAAACTTTCAAGTTCAAACATAGGAGTTAAAAGAAACATAAAACAGTAAACATAAATGAACAATGAGAAATGACTGATAAATTGCTTACATTCTAATAAAGAGAGATGATACATGTGTTTCCTCTGAGCCCTATCATCATCAAGGATCATAGAGGCAATGTAATTAGACAAGGCTTGGAGGTGGTTTTGTTATGTCTTAATGACCTTAAGAGAAGAGGGTAAAGAGAAGGGAAAAGAAATACACTTCGGGGAAAAGAAAGAAAACTTAAGCAAAGTTATTTATCGTAATTAGGAAGCACAAGTAGACACATACAAAAAAGGAAGGGGGGGGTATGAGAACCTGAACCAGTTAAAGAACACACACATACACACAAACATTCACACACATATAAAAAAGCATACACACATTTCATGTAGCAGAGAAATAAGATGGAAGAGAGATAAAAGGGTAGGGAGACCTATAGAGAAGGTAAATTAAGAAAATAATTAATTTTAAGCAAAATAAACTCTAAGATGTACAAAATATCTTCAACAAGAAAAAGAATCTGAGATGGTGCCCACAAATTGGGGAATGGATGGACAAGTTATAGTATATAGATGTGACGGAATACTATTTAGTCATAATTAAGTGATGAAGGGGATAATTTGAGAAAAACCTTGGAAAGAATGCTATGATCTTATGCTAATTGAAGTGATCAGAATCTCCTGATTTCTACAATGAGAGCAATATGATGAAAGCAAAATAACTTCGAAAGAATTGGGAATTTTTTCAAAGTACTAACAAGCCATGATTCCAGAAGAATGATGATGTTGAAACATGTTAACTCTCTCCTGACAGAGGACGAAAGACTCCATACAGAATGGGACAGATACCTTTTTTCTTTTGAACAATATCAATATGAAACTTTGTTTTGATTGACTATACATGTTAGTAGGACTACACATGTTTTTCTTTAGTTTTCAATTAATGGGGTCAGGGTAGAAAAGTGCCAATTTTTGCTGATTTTTTTTAAAAAAACATTTTTATAAGAAAATAATTTTGAATTATGTTAAGAAACTAACCAAAACATATGCCTTACTTTGATCTGAGACATATCATTGTTAGGAACATGCCATAAAGATATCTGAGACAGAGAAAAAAGTCTCAGGGACACTTTTGTCACAACAAAGATGTGAAAACAAGGCAGATTTCCATCAATAAAGAAATGACTGAACAAAATGCCGTGCATGAATTCAGAGGAATACCACAGTATGGAGAAATGTGGGAAGGTTTAGAAGAACTGATACAGTATGAAGCAAGTATAATCAGGGAAAAATGTGGACTGAATCTTAAATTATAATTTATAAAATGATAAAAGTTTGTATCCAAGAAGAAATGAGAAAATTAATCTCTCTCTCTCTCTCTCTCTCTCTCTCTCTCTCTCTCTCTCTCTCTCTCTCTCCCCCCCTGCAAAATTGGAGGATTATGGGTATATAGCATTGAATGTACTATCAAACTTAGTTCTAAACTGCTTTTTTTTCTTTTAATTTTTTTATTCTTTATTACAAAGGATAACTGGCTAGAGAAAAGATGAAATGGAATACAGTCAAAAATAAAAGTGAAATAAAAAGCAAAGATACTAATTAAAATATTTTTAAAGGACAAGCAAAAAACAAATGCAATATCTATATATATTACCTTAACATATGATTAATTTGGTGGAATGAATTTGGCATCTAGCACTTTAACTAGTATATGCTTGCACCAGACAAAAGTTGTCTGGTATCAGACTATATCAGGGACTGCTCGAACACTACATTCCTCAGTCCTGACAAGCTACACTTAGGATTTCAATATTAGTTCTCCAATTTTCAAATTATTCTACATTATAGAGTAATTTCAGAATATGGAAACTTTGTCTACCCCAGGCCAAATTAGACCTGTTTCCTGAAAAAGAATTCCAGAGCTAATAGGCACCAATAGCAGACTTTTCAACCCTAGAAATATAGTGCTTACACCCTTATCAAGGAAACCTTCAGAGTGCACAACTGACAGAACCTCAGAGTCAAAGCGAAACATGAACAGACAAAAGAACTACTGTAATTTTGCTTCCCCTGATGTGGCAGGAAAACGACTTGTTCTGCCATCTCTAAGAACGTGAAGCAGTTTTCCTCTCCATCTCTGTCTTCGGTGTCTCCCTTCCTGTGAACAGTTGAGGTTGGTGCCAAACTACTGTATGACTTCACCCTCGGTAATCCACACGGCACGTGTGACTATCCACAGGATGCCAGATTATCAGTAAGGTGATAACACTTGTCTACTCTACCTGCTTGGCACCATTTGAGTAAGGATCCCTCAGGGCTCCTAGAGTTTCACTTCCTGATATTTGCACCTGCACCCTTTTCAGAAGCAATAAAAACACACAAGAAACCATATTTAAAACACTTATTCAAAAGCCAAAAGTCAAAACCAAACCATCACAAACCCCAGAACAAAACTGGCTAGGGAAGTGACACTGTGTGAGACCTTGAATCCTCAAACTACAAAGTCCCCTTACTGAATATATGGTATAATGGGGAAAATTCCCCAGTTTCATTCTCTAGATTACTGAATAGGTAGGTTTTGGTTTTTTAACCTGTTAAACCAGAAGATAATACATAATCCTCAGATGCATGCATAAAACAGAACTCCGTTTGGATTTGGTTACTATAATTTTAATAGTCTTTTCTGACACAAATGCCATCTTTATCTTTAAAAAAGTTTCTCTACATTCAGAAATAAATGACATAAAATTCAAAAACATTTAAAAAGATTAAATTTCAATAAACTTGAAAACAGTTACATGTGCAACTCCATGGAGTTAAGGTTGAAGGATGGAAAGTGAAAGGGAGGTGAGAGGAAAGGAATCAAAACTTTGCCTCTGGTGCTGGTCATGCCCTAATAGAATTTTTAAGTTGCAAAGGCCTAGTTAGCAAAAAAAAAAAAGATACCCTTACTAAATCCTGATTGATTGATTGATTACTGCTAAGTGGCCAACAGTCTATCTAAGAGATCAAAACATGAAGAAGGAAGTATTTACATCCTCACAACTTTATCAGAGAATTCTTTTTTTTTAGTTTTTGCCACTTTGCCATTTAAATGTAAATCTCAGTCACACACACTCTTCCTATGTCAAGAAATTAATAAAATATAAATTCAGTTAGTTTGAAACCTGTTTTCTGGACTAACAGAAAATCTAATCATTGGTTCCTCCTTTAGATGTAGAATTTAGATACTTAAGTGGTTGCAAGAATATCTACATATACTTTAATACATAATAGTAATAGGGCATTTTTAAATAATATAAATTCAATCCTTGGAAAACAAATTAGATAGGGATAATAGAGATTAGAGCTAGATATAGATGGAGAGATAGACAGATATCCACATAAATACACAGATGATAGAAATGATATAGATAGGTAGGCAACTCTGGAACATAAATCATAAATTTCACAAATGTCTGGAACCCTTTCTGTGGAAATTCCCTCTACTATTGAAGGCTGGGAAGTCAGTGTGTTGGAAAGTTGCCTGAACACTGAGAAAGTAAAGGGTTTGCCTGAAGTCACACAAACTAGGATATGTCAGAAACAAGGCTTGCACGCAGACAGGTCTTCTTGACTCCCAGGTTGGCACTCTATGCATTAGACCAAGCTGGCTCTCAAATCACAGAGTGCTTATTACAGAAATAAGAAGAAGCATAAGGAGTCACTGAATTCAACACCACTCTATATTATCAGAAGAGAGAAAGATCCGGCAACTGGAACAGATCACTCTCTCCTCCTCTCACCAACTGCTTTTGACAAAGACACATGTGTATAATGTTACTTTAACACACTGAACTGTCTAAACATAAGCACCCTCTTTCCAGTTGATCTTTTCACCATGATCAGCGAGCTAATTAATTAATTGATTAATTCGCATGATCTGCTGAGCATGCAATTCAATTTACTTCAATTCCAATAGACCAGTCTGGTACTGTATTCATTGTTCTGAAAACACTAACAAAAATAAAGTAACCCTGCCCTCAAGAAGCTTACATTCTACAGGATTGTAAAACCCTATAAACATGGTAATTGTATATCAGGCCAGTTAAATATTTTGGCAAAACTGCTCTCTAAATGCAAGAAACACAGATGTGCTAGCCAGAAGGAAAAACTCTTTTCCCCAACGTGTTGTCATCTTCTCAGTAAGTTACAGTTCTAAATATGCAGTTCTTCTTCAGAATTCACTATCCAACAAGGTCCTTTCAATCAACTCCTTGGCAGGATAGAGTCTCTAGGCTAGCAAAAGAAGCAAATTCTCTGGTCAGAAGTTCATAGATGGTTCCTTTTTACATAGCGATTTCTCCTAAGTTTTTTAACTTTCCAATTCCCATAGAACTTAGATCTTCATCACTAAGATAAGCAAAAAACAAACACAAAATACATTATGCAAGGACATAAATCCAAAGTGGAGCCTAAGTACAAAACATTTGCGTAGTTAAATGGATGATCCAACCAAGTTTATTATTCTGAGGCTCATGGGCTGAGGGTATGGTTAAACAAAATAGCCCCAGGTCTATTTGGTAAATAGGCTTCTGCCAAGTTCATGTCCTATGAGGAGTGAAGAAGTGAAGCCTGAGATACAAGGAGAAAATCAATTAATTATTAATCAGTAAACATCTATTAAAGCCTGATAAGTGCTAGGGAGACAAAAAAACCCGTTCCATTCTTAAGGAGCTTGCATTCTATCAAAGAAGATAATATGAACATAAGCAAGTCCAAGTAGAATAAATTAAAGTAAAGTGGCAAGGGAAATGACATTAGCAGCTGGGAGGATCAGAAAAGACTTCATCTAGAAGAAAACACCTGAGCTGAGTTTTGAAGGAAATATTAGCTTCTAAGAGGAAGGATAAGGTGAGAGAGAATTTTAGGCATGAAGGCCGACCAGTGTGACAATATGCAGATGAAAGCTGGAACAACAAGGGGCCAATCTCATTAGATTGCAAGTGCTGGGAGGAATCGGTAGATATGACATTATAAAGGTAGATTGAGACCTCTTCAAAAAAAAAATACAATTACTTCCTACTACCCTTTGTTTTAGAAA
Organism: Macrotis lagotis; assembly: GCF_037893015.1. Lineage (NCBI taxonomy): Eukaryota > Metazoa > Chordata > Mammalia > Peramelemorphia > Peramelidae > Macrotis > Macrotis lagotis. The sequence continues at coordinate 161,074,032 of NC_133665.1, read as the reverse complement.
GGTGTGTATCATCCCTGGCTGGAGTGTGGTCTCTGACGTGGTGGCACCAAACTCTAACAACCAAATGCAAGCTTTCAATTTCCTCAAGCTTGCTTACCACTGAGACATAAAATGTCTGGTCCCAAGTTCAATTTCTATAGCATATATAATAAACACATCATTCAACCACAACTCATTCCCCAGCTTTCAATGAAGTGGTTTTGTTATGTCTTAATGACCTTAAGAGAAGAAGGTAAAGAGAAGGGGAAAAGAAACACACAAAGTTATTTATCATAATTAGGAAGCACAAGTAGACACATACAAAAAAGGAAGAGGGGGGTATGAGAAAAAGTTGGTGACTCAACCTGACTCTCACCTGAACCAGTTAAAGAACACACACACATACACACACACACACACACACACACACAGACACACACAAACATTCACACCCATATAAAAAAGCATACACCCATTTCATGTAGCAGAGAAATAAGAGGGAAAAGAGATAAAAGGGTAGGGAGACCTATAGAGAAGGTAGATTAAGAAAATAATTAATCTTAAGCAAAATAAACTCTAAGATGTACAAAATATCTTCAACAAGGAAAAAAATCTGAGATATATAGATGTGACAGAATAGTATTATAGATAAAGACGATTATCATGGAAGAGTCTTTTTGACACAGGGAAGAGTGAATATGCTCAGCTCTTGAAGTCTTCCAGTTGATGCCAGCTGCTATACAGGAAAGATATTTGGGAAGGGAGGGCAAAATAGAAATGGAAAGAAGGAAGAGACAGTGAAGCAACAAGGAGGCCTCAAAGGCATGAAGAGAGGATTCATCTCCCTCTCCCCTTGTTGATCCAAGTAGTCTAGAGATGAAAGAGGAAATGTTCTGCCAAGCGGCCTGCCCACCTGCAAAGCCAATTCAGGTGGCAGGAATTAGTAGGCATTAAGGAAAAGAATAGAATCATCTGACCCTTGACAAGTCATAATACGACATATTCCAATTATAAATTCCTTGTTTTGTTTTACATATATGCCTACATACTATTTAACTTTCCCTGTTTAATGAAAGGCAAATTGTCTATATCAATAGATGCCGATGTGCATCCTGTGGAGCAGAGCTCTATATTAACAATGCATCCATCCAAAGGCAAACATTTACATGTTCCTAGCCAAGCTGGTCCCAGTTACTTTCTAGGCCACATGTGGATTTTACAGCTAAAGAGGGGCTCCCTGAGGACTGTGAATTAGCTACAAGCCCAGTGTCTGCCTTTGATCCTGATCTAAGCCACACACAAACTACCTGATTAACAACCAACATCTTTGCATAAAAGAAGGGAAGAAGTGGAGTCCCTGTCACAGGCTCCCCTAGTACCCCAACAGACTCAATCCAGGGTTCAGGTGAGTCATTCCACTTCCCAAAGAGCTCCAAGCTAAAGACCATTAGAGTAGTAACACCTCACTGTGAGCTAGTAAGTGAAAAGGAGCGAATGGTGGCTACAATAATAACCATGAGACTTCAGCGGTCCAATAGAATGTAAACTCCATGAGAACAGACACTTTTTAATTTTTACTCCTTAGATCCCTACTGCCTTGCACATGGTTTTTAAAAAGGGTTATTGATTGGCTGACAAATTTGTGATCTGAATAACAGGGTACTTCCTTCTGAGGATATTACATATTTTCTAATCTTTGATGATCCTTGCTCATGTCCTCCTGTAATAGAAAATCTACCCTATTATTCTTAAAAGGTGCTAAGAATAGTAACAATGACTTGCATTAAAATGAAGTTTTCTAAAGGTTTACATGTCAGGACTTGACAGAGTCTATCTCATTTGATACTCAGAAGAAATCTGTAAGGGAAGTAGTGCAAGCATTATTATCTTCATTTTATAGACAAGGAAACTGATTTTAGCCAATTAAGTGACAGAGCTGGAATCTGAACCTCTCCATCTTTTCCCTCTAAGTCTGGTGCACCATTCCCCTCAACTGTGAGGTGTTTGGATGAAGCATAAGAAACAAGGGGATGAACTATTTCAGAAACTGGGAAAGAGAAAATGGTAGAACTGACTTCCCAACTCAATTTAGAGAACTGAAGATTTGGGGAAAGGGAATGGGTAAAAGGCTATAATCCTAATTTTGCAAATGAGAAAAGTGAAACCTAACAAGATGATGGGGTTTAGTATGGGAAGGAACTGAAATATGTTAGAATCAATGCCTGATCTTGAACTGGCAGCTCTGACTATGAGTCTAGGTTCTGTCACTTACCAGGTAGGTGACAGAGAAAACATGGTTCTATACTGAACCTCTGCTTCTTCTCCAGTGAACAAGAGCTAGCAACATGGGTCATGTTTAATCCCATTGGGTTTCTGTGAGCATCATCCAAAACAATACATTTTAAGTTATCTTGTAAATAGTTAAGCATAATAGAAAGGAAAAACAAATGAAGCAAGGTCCCATGGGAGAAGGGGAGTGGTAGTAATAGAAGAAGCCCCTAGTGTCCAGGCAGGCCAACATTCCTTTTACCACACCAACTAGCTGAACCACCCCACCTTTCGATTCTCACTTTGTTTCCAGATTCAACTTTCAAAATGTTCACCCCTTAAAAGACCTGCACCTGCAAGTTAGGTTAAGCTGACACCAGGTGGTAACTGAATAAATCTTTCCTTTCAATTTTCATATCAGAAAAAAAAAATTAAGAACATTTTATACAAAGTAAGGTCTGTCGGTCAGGATCCCACAAACCAATACTGAAGTTATGAGGACACTTCCACCTCTCAGTCAAAATCTGTTCTTTTCTTTTGAAAGAATGGGGGCTGGGAGGGGCAAGAGCAGGAAATGGAAGAGGGCCCACCATTGGCCTATTTGATTGTCTGTTAAAGTCTATGGACCCCTCTTAGAATGATACTTGCTTTCTGTATTTACAACTGAAAGAAGTTTCAGTTGGAAGCTAATAAAGATGGAATTTATTTTTCCCCATCCAAGTTCCTAGATAAGTTTCCAATTATCAACAAACCCCAAATGATGAATCCCTGTTCTGGACCAAAATATGTCACACCTTCCAGTAAGCTTTTTGAGAGTCATAGACGAATTCAACCTATAGAAGAAATCCCTGAGGTAAAAACAGGGATTGGGATGAGGAGCAGGAAAAAAAGGGGGGAGGGTGAAAAAAGGGATGTGGTCAAGAGAAAGGAACTCTTGGTCATAGCAAAGATACCAAAGCGGTTTGCCATTTCCTTCTCCAGATCATTTTACAGATGAGAAAACTGAGGCAAACAGGGATTAAGAAACCTGCCCAGAGACTTGTAGCATGCAAAATGTCTGAGGCCAGATTTGAACTCAGAAAGCTGAAACTTCCCAATTCAGACCCCAGAACTCTATCTACTGCATTAACTTTCTATGAGGATAAACAATATGCCAATAAATACAAAAATTATCACAGAATTCAAGATCTTAGGTGATTTTCCCAGGGATACATACAGCTACCAAGTGTCTGAGGTCATGTTTTAGGCCAGGTCTGGGTTCAATTACAAGGCATGGAGAGATTGAAGCAATGAGTCACATCATTAAAAAAAGAAGATTGTCTAAGTATCACACAAATACTCAACATCCAGATACACTGACAGACACAGCTCTCTGGATCCTCTCCCGGGGGAATGGACCCAGACAAATAAGAGCCTACAAAAGAATCAAGAGTGCATGCATAGGGTCTATATTTCCCTTCTTGACCCTAGTTTTGCAGTATTCACCAAAACCCTTCTTGCTAATCTCTCCACCTCAAGGTCATGCCAACACTTTAAATCCCTGCCACCATGTGACCTAGGCAGCCCCTTGGGGTCTTCAGCTCATCTTGAACCAGGAAGAAAACAGGAAGGCACCATTGGAATTAAGAGGTTTGACCACCATCAAAGCCAGGGCTCAGTCCATTATGTCATGCTGCTTCTTCTTCTGGAAGGGAGGTCACAGGTCATCGGTACAAGCCTCTTGTTTTATACATAGGGGAAACTAGCACCAAAGTCAAACAGAGAGGAAAGGAGAAGATCTGGACTAAACACACATTCTTAAAGTACCAAAAATGAAACAGAGACAAGTCAAAAGCAATGTTAACTAAGCTGGAGTGTGAGGAGTGTGAACTTTTGGTGCCCTCTTCAGTAGTTTTGTAGTATATTTCTATTCCCCTGCTTTAACCTTGAGAAACTACTAGCTCCAAAGGCAGCATGATAATTTGATGGGGGGTACGGATTAACAGGCAGAAACAATGGGCATTAGCTTCTGCAGTGCCCTCATTTCACCTGTGAGAAGTTGATCAAGGCATTGTCCTGTGTCCACACAGCCTAATCTCTAAAATCTCTAAAAAGGTCTTAGGGCAGTTAGGAGGGCCTGGGTTCTAATAAGGGCTCAGCCCTTTAATAGCTGTGTGATCTTGGGCAAGTCACTTAAGTCCAATTCCAGAAGAAAAAGAGGAGGAGGAAGAGGGAGACGGTGTTGGTCTGGGAGGATCTCCATGATCCGGACCAGCTACTTTTGTCCAGTTCTGGTGTTGCTAAGCAAAACTATAAAGTTAAGGGGCTTTCTATACCAATGAATATTGATTAAGCACCCTACTATGTTCTGAACATACCAAGGCAAAATGAAAAATAGTCCATACAACCCCAGGGCTTATACTTTCCTGAAAAAATACAACAGATAAACAAATGAGGTTTCAGAAACAATGAAAGGAGAGACAAACTAACATATAGAGACATCAGGAAAGACTTCCCACAAGAGATGAGAGATCATCTGAGTCTTCAAAAAGCTAACCCATTGGGGAGATTTTTATTTATCTTTTTTAAGGACAAAAGCTTTGGCAGTAAGGCAAAAGTTCTCTAAGCATGAGAGATGATGGGAAATTTACAAATGTAAGCATCTGCCCCGGCAAACCTTATAAAGAGGGATGCAGAAAACTCTGTTTACTCCCTGTCTGAAAAGCAGACTATCCTCATGAGGAGCCCATTTCCATTCCCAGTCTTTCACTCCTTAAGAGCTTTCCATCTGACTGTGAAGAAGGGGAGTTCTAAAGGATTTTTTAACAATATTTTCAAAGATCCACTCCAGCTCCCTGGCTCCATCAACCTTGAACCTCTTCACAGGACCCTCCTTGGGGTCTTGACCTCCAGGAGAGTTGCAGCTCATCGGGTCAGTGAACAAGACCTGTTCCTCTAATTTGTCAGGGAGAAATTGGACACAAATGTTCGTCACGTTATCATCTCAGCACAAGGAGGTCACTGGAGATGAGAATTCTCTATGGGCAGTACTATGTAAATAAAGTTAACAGTCTTTCATGAAGTCCAAAACTTGGCATAAAATATATTTTTTTTAAAAAAGGGAAGAATAGAGGGAAAAAAGAAAGAGAGAAAGAGAGAGAGACAGAGACAGAGACAGAGACAGAGACAAAGACATAGAGACAGAGAGATTAGCTTCATCTTGTTCCCCGGGAGACTTCTGCTGAAATTACTAACTCTGATCCAAGTGGTCAAAGTGGTCCAACCTGCTAAGGTGAGGTCTAATACTACTATAGCAAGATGAGTTACTGCCAATAACTGGCCTAAAAGGATAGCTGCTAATTTCCTAACACTCTGAAGTTTTCAAATTGCTTGCATGTATAGTCTCAATTGAACCTCATGGTGACCCTATGTGGCAGAAGGAGGATGGTGGCTCAGAGGTATCAAATAAAAATGAAATGAAATGAGATAATCAAGTGTTTTGCAAAATTAAAGCTCGATTTAAATGTTCATTATTTAGTGATCTGTCCATGGTAATAAAGTTGGTGAGTGGTAGAGTGGAATCTGAACCCAGATCTTCCCAACTGTAGGGTTAGCCCTTTGGCCAGAATCTCCACAGATATGAAAACTACAGAAGGAAAAGTGAAAGGCAGTAGGGTGTTCCACTTCCCATGTTCCTGGGAATCAGATTCCCAAAGCTCTTTCTTTATAAAGATCTGGAAATCTTCATTTTGGTTTCCCTATGTCATTTAGCACTTAACAAAATACTTCTCCAATTTCTCTCTTCTGTTCTTCAGTGCAGGGCAGCATTTTCTGGTCTAGCCCAAGATGGATATCTTGTGAAAAGAGCAACAGGACCGTCTATTATTGTCTTTATATATTCATGACAATTCAAAAGGTTAGAGACACGGGTTATTAAAGGTCAAATATTTCCTTTTAATAAGCCAGCTCCAAATAGATTTTCTGCTTATTTACAAGGTCATAGATTCAAAAAATGTTATAGCCAGAAGGACGCTTAGAAAAAAGTCTAGAGGCAATCACTATTTTTACAGATCTGGTCCTCAAATCCAATGAGTTTTAAAAACGTTAGGAAAATAGCAGCTATCTTTTTAGGCCAGTTATTAGCATCAATTCATCTTGCTATGGTAGCTTTGGACCTCACCTTAGCAGGTTTGAACATTTGGATCAGTTAGTAATCTCAGCAGAAGGCTCCTGGGGAACAAGATGAAGCTAATCTCTCTCTCTCTCTCTCTCTCTCTCTCTCTCTCTCTCTCTCTCTCTCTCTCTCTCACACACACACACACACACACACACACACACACACACACCTTTCTTCAGATAAGAATCAAAATTTAAAAGAAAATTAATCAATTGATTATATGACTGATGTTGTGATTTTTTAAAAACTCTTTTATACTATGTCCAATTTAAGACTCCAGGTTAAAATAATACACTCCAGAATTTAGCAAAGTTTCTAAAACACAAGAGGAACTGACATTGACTTTTTTTTTAAATTACAAGATTTTGTACCTATAGTGTTTGTACATGCTTCAGAGAAGCACATTCTACCTTGGAATTGTTTCTCTTGAAAGACTAGATAATGTATCCTAATATCTAATAAAACATAAATACAATTAACCAACTTATTTAGTTTGGGGGAAAACAACTTTTCCCACTAATCAGGGACTGGTTAAGAGCAACATTCCTGGATAGCCAGAGCAAGTAACGCATACTGACACAAATACATTTTCCTCTTTTCTTTTAAATTATAAAAGATTATCATTTTATTCAGCAATGAACCTTACTAAATTGAAACTCTGTACATCAGAATTAAATATGTTCTATCTGCTAAAAATGAACAGTGTATTATTTATCACTAATGTTTAATGACAAAAAAACTGATAACTTTCTCTGATTATACCACTGATTTCCTGCAGTCATGCATCATTGATTCCCTTAGTCATTAGCATTATCACAGTGCATAAACTCGGGCTTATGCAGCAAGTTTGATAACAGAGCTTGAATTTGACATATTCGATTTTTAAAACATCTTCACGTTTCTATCTATGTATATCTTTATATATATATATATATATATATATAAATAGATACGTATTCACATATATAACTATCGATACATATCTTAACGAGATAAATGCCAACCCTTAAAATGTCCATAAGTAAATCCTTATATTAAATAAGCTGTTACACCACCGTATGAATTATGTGTAAATATAAAGTACTTCTTAAAATCTGTCTATCCACAAGCATTTAATCACCTACTACGTGTCAGACACTGGGTGATACAAAGAATGGTAGTCTTTGATCTCCCGGAGGTCACAGGCTAATGGGGGACACACCATGAAAATAACCATGCCCAAACAAACCATATCTAGGATAAACTGGAGCTAATCAACAGAGGGAAGTACTAACATTCAGGGGAATCAGGAAAGGCCTCTTGCCCAGGTGAAGTTGGGCTGGTACTTGAATGAAGCCAGGGAAGTCAAGAGATAGAAATGAGAAGGGAGAGAAATTCAAACCTAGGGGAGCTAGCTAGTGACAAGGACCAGGGTGGAGAGAGACACAACATCTGACTCAAACTACAACTGCCCAATGCTCTAGCAAATACACTGCTTTGATAACTGGTAAGACTTGGGCTACAATTTTAAAAGATGTTAAGAAAATAGTTCGTGCCCTTCAAAAAACTATTTACTTGATTGTTTTCTGTATTATAAGAAATTGACTTTAGGATTTTTATTTTTATAAAAACTTCATCATCCAGACTAACATCTCTTTTAAAAAATTTCTTCCAGGAAAAATTATATAAAATAATGATGTAAATTTGTATTTTAAACTCACACCCTAAATTCTTCATACTTTATTTGCTCTTAGAGAAATCAAAATATTTTGAAACATGTATGTCTAAGTATTATGTACATATGTGTATATATGTAAAAATCATAGCTTCAACTCATATATGTGCATAGTTCTTAGAGTAAATAAATTAATTGTGGAATTTCTTCAGAGGTTCATTAATTGTCAAAGGTCAGTGGGACCTTCAAGGTCTAGCCGAAGGTTCTCATATGGTGTAACTCCTTTACCTTACTTCCTTTATGCTTACTGATGGAGTCTTTAAAGGTTTCTCCAAGACCACTGGACTAAACCCCCTTTCTTATTTACCACATGAAGAAAGGAAGGCTCAAAGAAATGTTTTGTCCAAAGTCATAGGACTAGAAAGTACCCAAGTCAGAATGGTAACTCAGGTCCTTTGACAGGAATCCAGTAATCTTCCCACTACACCACACTGCCTCTCCCCAGAAAGACTATGCTAAACCTGAAAATTAAGATACAGAAGTATAATATTCTGTATTTTATTAGTGAAAAAAAGTCAGTGGCAACAAATAATAGCAAAAATTTATTCCCAGTATGGCATTAAATCAATATCTGATCATATGATCAACCTTTTATGGGAAATTCATTTTTTAATGTAGAAATTTTTACCATTTGTTCAGGGAAAAATAAGTCTCAGAGTTCTATTAGCTTCAGTTTCCTAAATGTAAAAATCAAAGGATTTAACTAAGTGTCTTGTTCAGTTCTTACTTATTTTGCTATTTGGTAATTTATGAAAATCACATCTTTTTGATAGCAAATGTTAAGTCCCTTTTGCAGGGGCTAACTATTTCATTTAGTCCTTGATTTTTTTTTTCTTTTAGTAGAGGGGGGAAATCAGTTCACTTCAACAGCCTAATAACTTTATGTGATGAAATGGGGGGGGGGGGGGACATGCCCACTGTGGGAATTTTCTGCCTCCCTCTCCAGGCAGTATTTGAAGGGTTGTACTCCACCTTCAGAATGAAGAAACAAAGGGATTGGGTGATTTGACAATCTAATGAGCAAAAGAAGATAACTTGCTTCTACAAGTAAAAGAATTTGTTGTAAGCTTACCCAAGTTAAGGCTTCTGGTTTACTGTCAACAAGCATCATAGTGCAACAAAAGCCATTATTTAGAAAACAAGATGAACCCTTCCTAAACCCACAAAAAGCATTCATAACACCAGGGCTGCAACAACATGCCTGGAGCAGGCTTCCAGGAGAACAACCCAAGCAGCCAGGGGCCGCCTGCCTGCTGCAAAAGCCCTATTTTGGTCGAAAAAGCATTTGGTCCTGAATTCTTTGAGTGCTGGGGGAATGTCACATCATCTCTGCTCTCCCAAGGTTTAGCTGGCTGCGAACCCTTCAAAAGTTAAAACCAGGGGGAACTTTCTATTTTAATATTTCTAGAATAAATCACTAAAAGATGTCTGTCACTACTTCCCCAAAGACATATAGTTAATTACTTAACCCTTCTTAATGAAATGATTAACATCCTTTCAACAAACAAGAGAGTAATGATTTAACATTGCAACTGTGTGTGTTTCATTAACCAGTGACATTAATACTACTTTTCCCCTCCTATTGCATCTTCTGTTTTTCCAATCATTTCCATGTTTCACTTTGAGAGAAAAGCCTTTATTCGTTGCTTGGGTAGTAAAGTGCTCTGCCATCTTCCCAAAGATCCTTTGGTTTATTCTCTCCCCCACCCCCACCCCCTTTGATTTTGTTCGAGACCAACTGTGCTATGAAAAATAAAGTACTTGGAAAACTGAACAGCAACAAGGCAGATGTGTAGAATACTATGGAGGCAAATGAACTGTATACACTAACAACACCTGTCACACAGTAGGTGATTAATAAATGCTTGTAGAATTTGTAACTGTAAAATGCACATTTATATGTCACATGAAAAACGACACCAAGTTAATTGAAAAGTTATTAAAATGGAAATGTTTTACTACTTCGAGTCAAAAAATACTCCAAGTCAAAGTAGCGAATCAAGATGAAAAATAGGGCATTTTGGACAAACACATTTCTGTTGGATAACTTCAAAAGGCATGTTGCTAATGCAGAGGAAAACTATGTCTGTACAATTTTTATTTAAATAACTCTTTTGATCTTAGTGGTTAGATCTTTAGCTGAAGCTCTGAATATTTAAACAAACCTCCTTAGCATTTTATCTTCCTTTATCACATAATCTTTTTAGATGCATTCTTCTTGCTACCCTGCTTTCTCTCTATTTATATCTCTTAAAAACACTTTGGCACCATTGGCTAAGCTTTCTAAATCAATAATACTGCATGTCCAGTCACATAAAACTACAGAGAATTTCCCAAGATGCCCTGGGAAATCTGACTACTTTAGTTTACTGATGTGCTAACACGGTTAATCTACTAATTAATGAATAAACAGTTCTGATTAGGAAAGTGAGATGGAACACTCAGAAGAAAAAGTGTCAGGGAGCCCATGGAAAGCCATTTGACACTAATTGCTAGCTACAATCTGACAACACTCATTGGGAAACATGGATGAAACCACAATACAATATGAAAGGAAATGTCTGGATGCTGAAGGAAAACTAACAATGCTTTTACTTGTGCCAACCATCTTGTTGAACTGTGACACCTTTTTGTTCGGCCTTGCTTCTCTAGTTGAAAACACCAAGTATCTCAATTTCCTCCCTTCTCCAACCCTAAATAGAGACCTTTTTTGCTTCCCAAATTTCCCCTTTTCCCAATCTAGCGCTCCATCAAAGCAGAGGTCTAAAGAGGTGGTCCAACCCCTCCAATTTTTTGGAATCAACTATGCAAATTCATGCCTCCTTCTCCATCATCTCGGCCTATTTCAATGTCTTTACTGTCTCTAGAAAGGGAAACCGCTCCTGTGAGAGAGCATCACTAACCCAGTGAATAAATGTGAGAAGCTGCAGCTCAGTCAGCACCTTCCCCAAAGGGATGCCAGCAATGCCCTTACAGTCCCTTGAAAACCTGTAAAAATTTAAAAATAATATTTTGGAACTTTTTAATCCACGATCTTAAAGAATGATTCTAAAAATACTAGCTTGAGTTTACAGAATGGAAAACTGGTGTATGGAAGGTTAATAATCTGCCAAGAGCTACAGAATGAGTCAATAGCGGGGTTAAGGGGAGGAGGTAAAGATCTTAGGAATGCTTTTTATTAATTTTCTGTATTTAGGTATCACATAATATCTTGGAGTATTCAATTTAACTTGGGGCGGGGGGATGCAACACTATCCCTGGGTCCTCCTTATGATACAGAAGTTGTCATCTAAGTCATTAGTATCCACGTTTTTCAAGCAGGAAAAGTAGAGGAGACTAGAACGTGGCCAGGGCAAGAACCATCTCTTCTAGCTGCCTGTTTGACTTCAGAGCATTGCCCAGCCAATGGCAAAGGAAGTAAGCACTTGAAATAAAAAAAATAAAAAGCCCTGAATTATGTTGTATGGCAAAAGTGGGTAATAATAAAAAAAATCACTTGACTATAGTTTTATAATTATTGATATTAGTTTGAGACTGCTCCTATGAAAAACCCTATTTAGAAAGACAATACAATTGGCTTTTACAAAAAAATTATAGAGATACTATATTACACACCAGACATCCGCAAGTCTCTCATGAGATAGGTTCCATTTTGGCAAGTCTGTCCAGATATTCATCCCTGTCCAGAGGCCCTGGAGAGACTGACGTTATTTCTAGCTCGATTTTTTTTATATAGCGACTTTAATATCATTTAAATAGATTATTACTTATCAGAATATAATATAAATTTTGTTTACGATTCAGTCACTTTAAGTACTCACACTGAAGAAACTCCTTTAACCCCATGACTGAGTTGAATTAAATGTGGAGCAAGACTTCCAAAGAGCTTCTACTGCCCTTTGCACTCTCCCAATAATCTTAAATTACTCCAACATAATTGCCAATTCGAGGCACTAAATGGAGACTTCTTTTTAAAAAAAAAAAAACAGAACCCAAGAGGCCATAAGGTAAAAATGATTTATACCTGAACAGGTATCAGGTCTGTTCCATCTGGGCTTCCTTCAGCCCCACCCCACTCCACCTCCTTCCCTTGTGTGATTGTGTAGAAAATATTTTCTCAGTTAAGGTTTCATAAAAATAACTGTCCACATTGTTCAAGAGAGCCATAGACACACCTGTTGTAAGCAAGGCCGTGCATATGCTAAAAATTGGTATCTAGGGAATCAGAACCGAAAAACAAGCTGTGCAGAGACTCTCCTCCCCTAGCCGCTCAGTGCAGCTTCTGATCGGATGAAATAACAGGGGACATAATAAGTTCAAGCCAAACCTTGTCAATAGCAATTTGATTTCCAAAAGCAATCATTAAAAAAAGAAAAGCCTGCTCTTGCCACATCTGACCATTTTGCTAATCAAAAATAACCCACTACCAGAGCAAACAAGGCTATAAAACAGTTTCTTCCCTGATTCCTGTACTGCAAGCTCCCTTCCCAGTGCCCTCCCAGAGGAGCGCCAAGAGCCACCGGTGGGCCCACCCCAACCCAAATGTAGCAGGATATTACCAATAGGCCTCCAAACTGCAACATTTCTTGAAATCCAAGAGGCCATACCATTCTTTAAAACACTCTTTTTTTTCTGTTGGCTCCCCATTACCACACCATTGCAACATATCCTCAGAGATACTGTAGCAAACTCCATAGTCATTCAGTTCATGTGAAAACAACTGGCTGTTGCAGTCAAAAGGTGGTGTCCCTCGATTTGGCAGCCTCTTTCTTCTCTAACTCAAACCTTCCCATTGAGTAGATTCCTCTTCTTATAATTTCAAGCAAGCCAGATCCTCTGAATTTGGCATATAAGGGTCACTTCTGCTCCAAATGAATCCTTGCAGTGAAAAATTCTGAGTGTAAGAGGCCTGGAAGTCACTGATACTCAGAAATAGGATGGATGTCTAAAAAACTCCACAGACCAAACCTTAGCCCAGGCTTTTTCCTTCCATTCATAATCTAAAGATTACTTCACCTTCTCTAACTTCCTAAAATATTTTTTAAAAAGAAAAGTCTTTTTTCCCCTCAAAAGACAAAAAAAAATAATTGGTTAACATATGATGATAAAATCTATATCTCCGGTCTCTCCCCAAACCTTTATTAAGGACCTTCTAAAAAATGCAAACTATTTGCATCAGCTATTAAGAAATGATGTTTACCCATTAAAAATGTTATTTATTCTGAATGGATTTTATAAATGAAGCTATTGCGTCTGACGAGGTGTGAAGGTAAGCAAAAGCTAATATAAAAAAAAACAACCAACCCCCCCCCCACCTGTACAAATCTTGTTCTGTCTTTTACACCCTTTCTCGGCCATATAAAAACATGTTGAGCTGAGTGCCTTGAAGTTGCAATTAAGTTGTAGTAATTTAAGATTATCAGGAGAGCAAAGGGCAATAGGGGCTCCTTAGAAGCCCCCTCTACCACTTAATGCTAGTCAGGCCCAGGGTTAAATGAGCTGCTTTAATGTAAGTGCCTTAAAGTAACTGAATCATAAACAAAATTTATACTATTTTCTGACATTCTATCATCTATTTAAATTTTATGAGCATCTGTCTAAAATTGTTTTTAAAAGACAACCATTATCATGTCCTGTAAATATTCTGAGGGACTCACTAGAATATAATCCCCATCTTAACACATATGTTCTGTACACATACACACTTCCTTAGGGTGACTAACCTTTCAAAAATCACCTCCGTGTTTCCTGAGTAAAAGTGGAAACAAAATAACTTCAATAATTAGACTCTTCATAAAAATGTAACTGAGTTCAATAAAAGTTGGCTTCTTTGTTCTATTTCCCCTTCACTATTCATTCAATAGCATAGGATACAGCACTGCATAGATGTCTATTTGTTTCTCAAATATCAAAGTTGTGCTGCTAATTCTAACATGTATAGAAAACCGGCCTATCCTCCAACCCAGCACAAGAATACATAATTTATAAGATGGGGAGAAAAGATTTTTTCACAGAAGAGGTGAAGGCAAAGTTACCCAGGAAAAGCAGGCGTGACAGGCCCAATATTCACTAAAGGTGACTTTTTGCTATTGTAGGTACAAATGATTAAACCAGAACAAGTTTATAGCTTTTCAAAAACATTACATATTACACTTAATAGTATACATGCTATGTTTAACACACATTCTTAATTATACAATAAAAGGTGTATGCAATAAAAAGCTACAGACTTTGCCATAGGTTGTTCCTGATGGTCGTGAGACTGGCTTATAAAAAAAAAAGCCCAACAACAACATAAAGTGTTCATTGTGTGCTCTGTGCTGCTAATTAAAAGTATAACACTTAAATGACAAGGTTTTTTTTTAAATTCTTCTGAAGGTGTTTACTTATCTTGTTTCCTATTTAACATGGCACCGGTTGAGTTAACCGAAAATGACATTTTATTTAATTTTAGGATGGTTTATAGCAAGAAGAGATAAATAAAACAGTTTATGTTGCAAGACTGAAAAGAAATGCAAAATCTTTTTTTTTAAGTGTTCAGCAAAATAAACAATATAAATCTTATGTTGTCAGTTTAAATTGCTGGAGTTTTTTTGCATTATGTTTTGCCAAACCTGTGAAAACAAAATGCTACAGTAATTCCTGTTACTACTTCCTTTAAAAATGTAAGGCAATTACATTTCCTTGTCTACAAGCAAAGACAAGTTGCAAAGAATTTGAATAAAAGTTGCAAAGTGGCCATGCTTAATGACATGCTGAGAAATGATATTTGGAAATTTTTGCTTTGCCTTTTAAAAAAAAAATTCAAGAACTGACCAACCCCAAACTGTTTCAGAAGGAAATGCTTCTGTTGAACATCAGTTTTTCACTGCCACATCAAATCCTCCACCCCTCCCCTAACAATCCGGATCTTTTTTCAGACTGGAGATGAGAGAATTTTAGTCAACTCTAATTGGGGAGTGGAATTTTGGTGAAAGACAAGAATTCCTCTCTAGGCTTCTGAGCAACTCAACTCAGATCAGACTGCAAAGACCCACTCTGCTATTTCTGGGTGGAGTTCAGATCACCAGAGTCCTAGGCCATTTTAAAAATTAACTTGTTTAGCCACTCAGAAAGCTAAAGAAATAAAAAAAAAATAACGACTGAAAAGCCTATAGATCTTTCTGTCTAAGTTAACCTTGGCTTGCCCAACAAAGCTCAGCATTTGCAATGGTCCATTTCTGCATAAGTGAACAGAGAGGCTGGCTGCCTAATGGCACACTACAGAGCTTTCCCTGAGGCCGCCCCTGACAACGGCCCAGCAGCAGCTTTGTTTGATCTCCACTGCCTTCCTTAATCTGGGTTGTCAAGGTTCACTTGTTGAAGGCTGTTTACTTTACTTTCTTCCCCCCTCCCAAAAAAAAAGTGATTTTTTTTTTTCTCTCTCATACAATGACTAATCCAAAGACTAAGGAGAAAGAATGCTGCCAAGGCAAGATGTTAAAGCTACAATACCTTTTCTTTTTTCAATGAGAGTTTAGTCGACACCTTGTGAATGGTAACTAGTTGAGTGCTTTTTCTGTGTGTGTGTGTGTGTGTGTGTGTGTGTGTGTGTGTGTGTGTGTGTGTGTGTGTTGCTGTGTAAATGTGAGATAGTTCAAATAATGGGGCTGGAGATGGAGAGGGGTAGAAACTAATTTTTGAGTGTGTGACCAAGAATATTCTACTTATCCTGAACTTAAAAAAAAAAAGACTAGGTCTTCTCTGAATTACAACTTCAGTGGAGGACAAAAAGAAGTCATTTAGCACTTCTTTCACTAGCAATGAAAATATCAAGTGATCTTCTTTCTCCCTTATATATCCTGCACAGGATAGTCAATGTCTGAAGTGTTTCCATCTCCTAATTCAAAGGTTCAACAAAAACCAGCCACCACGTTGGGAAAAAACCCAATTTCCAAAAGGCCAGGGGTGGGAGGCCATTGTCTTGTATGTCACTGAGACTTTATTGATCCAGTTTCCTTGCTCGCCATCAATTCTCAGGATCGGGACTCCCTACAGGTAAAGAGTACGTGGTCTGCAGGTTCGGGATCGGCTGGGGATGCGTGCAGTGTAGCCTGTTTGAGTGTGGGCTTTTGAGCTGGGCAGGCTCATCGCGATGGCTATGGCCAGGAAGGAAATCCTAACAGGATACCTGGGAGGGAATATCAGCTCACCTCTAATTCTTGGAAGTCGACTTCAAAAGCACAAAACTCATCAAATGCAGTAGTTATAGTAATTTCATCCTTCAGCATAAGTGAAAGGAGTGGGGTTTTTTTTTGGGGGGGGGGGGAATAGTTTCATTTCCATCTTTCCGAGGAGCAAAAGAAAAAAATAAATTTCGTTAAGATGAGCACAGACTAAATCAATAGAGTCTGTAATCAGCCCAGCAACGGGATTTGAAACACAATGACTTGGAAATAATGAATAGTTATAAGGGGAACGAGGGGGTGAGAAGAGGGGAGAGGAATGGCACTAGATTTCCTAGCAGCCCTTCCACTCTGGGGGCTCAACTTTGATCTGGCATCTGCTTCTTTCAAAACCAGGGGGGCCATCTCTTTTGTGCTCCGGCTCGGCTGCCCTGCTCCTTCTCCCGGCGCGGCCCAGGGCGGTGCGGTCCGGGCTCCGCGCCCCGCTCTGCCCCAACCTCGCGCTCACTTCTCCCAGCCCCACGCACACTCACGCTGCTTCCCGGCACTCCGAGCCACACCGTGCGCCCCCTCCTCCTCCGGCTCGGGTCCCCCGGCCCCGCGTGTCCGCCCGGAGCGCTCCACTTACCGGACGGAGAGGCCGCCGGCCCAGCCCTTAGCTTGCCCGCTCCGAGGCCAGCGGAGCCCGCACCACCATCTCCTCCCCAGCGCCCGCGGCGGCGGCGGCGGCGGCGGCTGCAGCGGCGGCGGCGGCTGCCGGGGCCCCCGGCTCGCCCGCTCCGCTCCGCGCCTCGCCTCCCGCAGACAAACTTTCGGCTCTCGGGGCGCCCAGCGTCCAGGCTGGCTCGCAACAAGTCTCCAGGAGGCAGGTTTGGGGCTGGGGGGCCGGGGGGGGGGGACAGGGGGGCGAGAGGCCGGGAGAATGCCGAGTGTGTGTGCGCGAATGTGTGCGTGTGGGTAGTGCGAGCCCGACACTCGCAACTCCGGGGCAGAGGAATCGGGCTCTGGCAAGCCTGGCAGGGAGCCCCCTCCCCTCGGCCTGCGCCCCGAGGCGGCGGCCACGACAAGCCGCGGGGGGGGCCGGCAGTCCCAGGCTCGGGCTGAAGTTTCCCCGGTTATTTAGTCCCGATTCGCCGGGGGGGGGGGGGGGGGCGGGGGGATGGGGAGGAGGGGGCGGGGGGGCCCGGGCAGCCCGATGCCCGCTCCCCGGGGGCCTCCGGGTGGGGGAGGGAGGCGGAGACCACAACAGGTGGGCAGGGGGGGCTGCGAGGCTCGGCCCGTGCCCCCAAAGAGAGGGGGAAGTTTCCGCCGCGCGCGCGCGCGTGTGTGTGTGTGTGTCTGGGTCGTGTCTGCGTGGGGACGGAGGAAAGTCTGCGGGGGAAAGAGCGGGGGGGAGGGGGCCCGCGGCTGGCAGTCGGAGCAGACGAGTGACCCCGGCGGCGGCGGCGGCGGCAACTTCTGCGGCCGCTTGGGCAGCCGAGGCCGGCGGGCGGCCCGGGGCCGGAGAGGGGCGGCCGGGCGCCGGGGCCGCGGAGGGAGGCGCGACCCCCGCGATCGCGGGCGGCCGGGGGCTGTGCAGAGGGAGGGCGATCCGCGCGCGCACAGACCCACTCACACACACTCACACACACAAGCACGGCGCCCGGGACCGGGGACCAAGCAGGCAACTCGAGTTCGCGGCGGGGGGGGGGGGGGGGGACAGCGAAGTCTTGGGAGGAGGGGGGGAGGGTCCGTGTCCGTGTGGCCGTCCGTGTGTCCGTCTGGGGGTCCGTGGGCTGGGGGCTCCGGCCCGAGTGGCAGCGGGCTGTGCGTGCGCACACTTACGAGTGGGCGCCGGCTCGGCCCGCGGGAGTGTGCAAGTGCCCCCGGCGGGCGCCCCTGGGCGGCCTGGCTGCCGGAGCCCCCCGGGGAGCTGGCACTCGGAGGGGGGCAGACCCGCGAAGGGGGAAAAAAAGTTTTGTGCAAGTCCTAAGTGCGGGTGCGGGCGCGGAGGCCCGGCCCAGCCCGCTGGCCCCGGGCCCCCCCCCAGTCCCCTCGCTTTCGCTCGGCTCGGGGTCCCCGGGCGGGCGGGGGCGGGGGTGCCGGCCGCCCCCCCCCACACCCCGCGGGTCCTCGGCTCGCCGCGCCCGGCCCGCCCCCCACCCCGAGCATCCCGGGCATCGGCCCCCCCCCCCCCGGGCCCGGCGCCCCCCCCGGAGACGGGAGCGTCCGGGCCGGCAGGGCGGGCGCCGCACGTGGAGGAAAAGTAGTTGTGGGGGGCTGGCGCTGCCCGGGCTCCGGGCTGTGTGGCGGGGGGGGGCTGTGGTTGGGGCTGCTTGAAGTGCAGGGAACAAGCAGGAGGCGGCTGCAAAAGTGGAGCAGAAATGGAAAAATACGGACTCACCCGCGGCAAACGGTGTCTCGGAGCAAACTAAGGTGCTTTCTGGCCTTTACACACGTACGCTCGGCCCGGCGCGCACCCCGCGTGCACCCCCGCGCGCACACACGCACCCACTCCAGGCGAGGGCCGCCGCGGCCGCCGCATGCCCAGCCACACAATAAATAACAATAGATTCCTCCGCTCGGGACTAGCTTCCAGGACGGGCTGAGGCTGGGCTGGCTCCGGCGCGGCTCCGGCTCTCCCGGGCCGCGCGGGCGGCGGCGGCGGCGGGGCGGGCGGCGGCGGCCGGGGCGCGGGCAGCGCCGGGCCGGGGGCGCCCCCTCCCCCACCCGCGACCGGCCCCTCGCGCGGGCACCCACCCGCACCCGCTCACGGCCCCGCGCGCACGCCCCCCGCGCCCCGGCCCCGCCTCGGCTCCCGGGGCTTCCCGGCCACTTTGGAAGCGGCCCCCCGCCCCCCAAATAAATAAATAAACGGGGAGCGAACCGGGAGGAAAACAAATCGCGGATGGAGATGTTGTTATTTTTTGCTGTTGTGAGTCTCTGACGTCACATCCACCTGCTGGGTAAACAAGGCTCTGTGCAAAATATCGCTATTGCAAAACGGGGGGAAGGGGGAGGGGGAGCGCCGGGGAGGGAGGGAGAGCCCCAGACTGCTGGGGGGGAGGGAGAGACCGCTGGAGGGACTGAGGGGGGGGAGCTCCGGGCAGAAAGGGGGGGGGTTGTTTATTTTTGTCCTTAAAATCAAAACAAAAGAGGCGGGGGGGGGCGACCCGAAGAAGGGAGCCCCTAAAAGTGAAAGTGGTAGTTGTGCAGAGGCTTTCTGGCCCCCCAGCCCTCCCCTCCCCCTCGGCCTCCTCGCTCTGCACTTTGTCCAATGAAAGGAGGCGAGTTCGAGAGGTGAAAGTTCAGCAGAAGGACAATCCCCCGCTGGCGAGCAAACAGCAACCTCCCCATCCTTGAGTCAGGAGGGCTGGGGGCCGCGCCTTGCCCCTTCTCCATCTCCAAGAGCTGCTGCCAGAGACTGGTCCTCCCGTCCACTTGGGACACCCGGGTGGACCGGGCTCCTGGGCTCCCCTTAGCAAAACGCCCAGGGGCCAGAACGCCAAGCCGTTCTTTAACACCCGATTGTCTGCTTTTGCAGAGAGCTGTGTTGCCCACTGCTCGGTTCCCGGGCGAGGTGACTTGGGTCGGGGATGCTGAAGTGCCAGTAAGGTTTCAGGAATTGGGCTGCATGATGTGGAGAATGTGCACTGAAATGACACCAAAGTGCCCGGGAATTAAAGACTGTGCAGAGGGATGGATTCAACAATCACTGAGAGACACATTTTTATGTATATTTATTATAGTTGATGATATAAATGCACACATCCACATATCTAGACTTATATACCCACAGAGAGACATATATATATATATATATATATATATATATATATATATATATGTATATATATATATAGCCAGACTGGTAAATGAAAATGACGAATGTGTGTGTATATATGTATGTGTGTATGTATATGTGTATAGGTATGTATGCATACACGTATATGCATCTATATGTATGCATGCATATATGTATATGTAGAAACATGCCTGGATAACCCTATATGCCGGTGTGTGTTTCTACATGTATGTATGTATGATAGACATACACAGATATGTGTATGTATATATAAACATGCACAGGTATATATATGTAAACATACACACAGATATATATTCTACACACAGATAAATATCCCCTTCAAAAAGGAGTGATGGATGTTATACATTCATGTTACAAATTTTAAAACCTCAGCCTTAATTCTATTATCAAGTTTAAAAATGAATAAATATTAACCTTTTTATAAGAAAATAAAGAGCAACCTCCCAGGCTCAAACAGCAAATCAGCTTTTTGACGAAGACATTTTTCACTTATGGAATATAAGGTAAACTAGGTCATTGTGAGGATAGGGATATAAAACGACAAAACTGAAAGCAGTTGTTTGCATCCTACGAAATAATTTTAGTTTTTGAAATCTCAGGAAGACGTTAATTTCTTTGGCTCTTGTAGATTAATACTGGTGTGAATAATAGACATCTTTGAAATAGAAATGTGGGGGGAGTTTGTTTTTTTTTTAAATGAGGTTTCTGTCTCAAAGAGGTTTGCTTTCCCCCTTTTTTTAAATTCTCCAGTTCTCTTTTAGGTTCTTGATATGTAACTCTGAAGAGACTCACATACTACCTGTTGCCCACTGGATATTATTTAACGTTAAAACTTCAAATTATCTTGGTCAGATAGTTTGTCTCTTGATAACAACAACGTTTCATGTAATGCTTGCTGGGGGGAGAATTGAAAACAGTAGGGCGATGGTGTAAAGAGTATCATTTTCTTCATTTGTAAATGGATACAAAATACAAAAAAAGCAAAAGAATCCCAAATGTATCCTTCACCAAGTTACTTCATATTCCGTGTATGTGGTATGAGGTTACACAATATTTTCTGACGCACCATTATTAGATCATTTTAGTACAATTCTAAAGGTGAAGATGTGGGTTTGTTCCTATAGACACTCCACTCTGAGAGGTGAAGGCTGGGTTCCCAACCCTTCCCCACCCTTTAATATATGTTACCTACCACAAATTCTCTTTAAATCTAGCCAGGCTGCCTGGCAAACCAGGTCATAAAAAAAAGTTCCCTGGATTAGTGAAGCCACTACCAGAAGGATGGACTCTTTCCAAAGGCTGGTGAAGGGACTCCTGTGGGTTAAATCGCCAAGGGCAGATGCTTCAGAGTCTCTCTTATCTAAGGTATGCATCTTCATTACCTGTTCTGGACATGTTCTTCATGGGAAACTCTCCTTGACATCAGTGGGTATTCCAAATAAATGCAGGAGGCAGAGACTATGACATACAACTCCATAGGACATGTTGGAGAAGAGAAATTACCCTTTTTGTTTTTAAACATTTCAACTGGATGCAGAAAGCAGCTAGTAAATTAAGGGCTATGGGATCACAATCAAAGAGAAATAGCCATTTATTTTGACTTGACTAATCTAATAATATTCTATGAAGAACAAACTCACCCTCCCCAATCCTATTATATTTATCAGAGATTTAAGAGATCACAAAAAGGCCACAAAGCCATTTCTGCATTTTTGGATGCCTTTAATATCTATGCACGTATGTATGAAGATAGTATGATATATGTATACAGACTTTCACTTCAGGTTTGGGACTACAATCAAGTTTGCAACAAGTTTCACAGACAAAAGGGAAACCCTCATTCCAAATCTTATGGTACTCTAGAGTCAATTTAGTATATGAAATCATCTAGTGATGTATTATTAAAAAAAACCCTCCATATCCATTTGGTTTATATTAGCAGGAAACTTAACTGCAGCTTAACATATTGTTCATTTTCAACACTCTCATGTTGCATTCATATGGAGCACATTTTGATTTCTTGATCAGTAATCAAGTGGAAGTTTCTTTTTGGCAAATTAGAGCAAGAAGGGTTGAAAAGAAAGGGCATGGGAGTAGAACGCCACCTTTTGGTAGAAAATTAAATAGATATTCACTTAAAAAACCAGATGCTCCCAAGATTCTATTAATGCAAAAGTTCTCAGCCCCTTAGGTACACTCCCCTCTACCATCTCCATCACAGTAACAACCAAAAGAATCCCAAATAAACAATTCTCAACATAGTTATATGTGTCTATAAAGAAATCCTAAAATGTGTTAGAACATACCATTTTGCTCTTATGTCACTAAAACCAGTATTGATATTCTTCCCCCTGAAAAGATTACATTTTCCCCAGGAATAGAAGAATGGCTATGTACATGTGTTTGTGTGTATGTATATATGTTTGAATATTCGGGGGGGGGGAGAGGTTTAAAAAATAAACATTTTGAAAGAGACATTTGAATGATGCATGATCTCTGTGTTTTGACAAAGGTTTTGACCCAATCCCTTTATGGGTTCAGTTATTATCAGGAAAGGAGTGTTCTGTAACCCCCCATATCCTCTCATCACACAATGGATGCTGGCTATGCTAAGAGACCTGAGGTGAGAGTGTGAATGCTTTAGGCTTACCCACCACCATTAGGATAAACATTAAAAAAAGAATACTGATTTTTATATAAGACTGAAGTAGATCAAATTCTCATACAAAATCCTTCATGTATGATGAGCCACATATTTTGTTGTGTTTAAAACATGAAATTAACTTGACTGATCAGGATGTGATCCCCACACACCTTTCAAAACTAGCCTTAGTCAAACTTGGAGAGTTTCTTGTTTTTTAAACCACTTACAACTTCAAGCTACTAAATCATCTCTGTAAACCATGATTAATTCCTTTGACATTAATCGCAGGGTGACTTCTCCCTCCTGCTACTCCAATGAGACTGCTAATTGTACTCCAATTGTTTACCTTTGTATTGTTTTATGAGTGCTGGGAGAGAGATGGCAGATATTCCCCACTAGGCCAGAAACAAATGCCAGACAGGTTTGGGGAAGGGCGTACATATGCTATGACTACATCTGGTTAGTAAAAGCGTTATTTTTTTTTGTTGTTTTCTTTTTTATGGAGGTGATGACGCCTCCATAATTATAGGTGTTGCTGTCTTAAACCCCAGAATATTTCCAAACCACTGTGGTGCCACACCCCCCAGCCTCCCCTGAGCGGTTCCTCTTGGATTCTTTTCCAGTTTTCTAAACAGGTTAGAAGGGTACAGATAAGATATCCATAGAATTATATTAAATATAATGAGGGCAAAAGATGTAGTTGAATGTAGAGCTTCTTTCTGAAGACAGCATGAGGCAAGTTCAGGAAAAGACTATATAGTCATGTTGCATTTCCATATAGACAACAGGTAACTTTTGTAACCTGAAAAAAAATAATTAAAACTATTGTTTTAATACTATCCTAAGGCAGTGTAATTAAGTCTCTGAGTCTGTGAGTAATTGTGTATCTGAATTCAAAATGAGATTTCAGATGTAAAGCAAAGTTCTGATCTCAATCTCTTAAAAGTGCTTTGGCTTATATTTAGAATTCAAGAATGTCAGCTTGGAGTTACAATAGGCATTGTTCAGGGAGGCTGGAGGGGCAGGCTTGTTTACATGAGATGGTAAATAAAGCAAACCTCTCTTACTTAGCTCAGGAACACAAAAAAGTCTGTGGTACCCCAAATGGGAGACCAAAGAATCCTAAGAGTAGGGTTGACATTTTTGTCAGTGAAAACATAATCACTTCAGTTTGGGACAGTCAAAGATCAATAAGAATGAAAATAGCAATCTGAGATAGCTACTTTCAGGCAGGCATTCTGTAAAATGAATATTGAATTCAGAGCTACACAGTAAAATTTTGAATCTGAAGTTTTCCCATATCCAGATTGCTCTATCTGAGGAGAGGAGTCTGGAAGTCACTGGAATGAGCAAAAATGATACTAACCCAGCAGAACAAGGATTAGTTTGTTGGGAGAGCTGCCACTGCAGAAGAAAAATCCTACACTACAAAAATCAAACCAAAGAAAGAGAAGGAAATAACCAAAATGCAAGCAGTGGTTTTTACGCTAATAAGTTGTTTTTAAAAGTATAAATAAATAGCAGATACCTGTGAAGGCTATTTTGCTTTCCTGCTAGAAATTTGTGAGTTTGTCTGTGAAAATACTAAAGTATCAAAAAAGCTGGTATTTAAAGGATTATAAAAAGATTGGAATTTCCCTTCCAGATGCAGCTGGGAGGCTTTATTAAGCCTGCTACTTTTTAACCTTTATTGCTACCATTAAGAAAAAGTCCTAAGTAAAATTATGGCAGGTAAATTTGTCCTTGGCTCCCTCACATACCTTTTCCACTGGAATTTTCATCTTTTTAGCCTCTGCTCTCACCTCCGACACTCAGTACGATCATACTGACTGAAGTCCTTCCCATGGAGAGAACATCTGATAAACAGATTACAAAATAAATAATAACAGTATTGATGTGCATCCACTCCTTCGAAAATTTATATTTTAAAGGAAGATCATGGGAGGTGGCAATGTCCAGAATAATGGAATGAATTGTCAAATGTTAGAGCTAGAAAGGACCTTAGAAGATTCTTTCATTTAAGATGTGAGGAAATCAAGACTCATAAAACCTTAAAGGAATTGCCTTCCTGCTTCAGGGGCCAAACTCGGACTATAATCCATGACTCTCAGTGGGTTCTCTTCCACCTTTACTGATACAATGAACATATGATCACATGGACGAAAAGGTATTTCTTAACCTCCTACTGTGTGCCAAGTACTACAAGGAATACAAATATAAAAATGAGACCATTCCTGCCCTTAAGGAGCTTACATGATAAAGGGGGTAGGGTGGGGGTGGAGTGGGGACCTAGGGAGGGCAGCACAGACAGGTGAGTGGAAGCTGAGAAAGGCAAGTTTTATGCTGGGGAGTCACAGGATGGTGAACAGAAGCACAGGGCAGTTGAATGTCACCCATTTAGCAGAGCGAAGTATACAAAGAAGACAAGATGCATCTTCACATGGCAAGATGTCTAGAGCAGATATAGCAGTTACATAAGTTAGTGCTCACTCACCAATCAAGACACGTCAAACCCAAGGGCAGATTTCCAAAGCTGACTGGATTCATTTTTTTCAGGAAGTTGCGGGAATGGAGTTTTTGGAAATCTGGTCCTGAAGGTGCTTTTCCAGATGAATTGAAATAGGGACTACAGTCATAGGAGATGGCAGGATGAATGGCCACATAGAACCAGAAATCTAGAAATCAGAGGCCATGTGATCCAATCCCTCTCATTACAAGTTAGGGAAACTAAAACCCAAAGAGCTTATTTTGACTGGAATCATTCAGGTAGTGTCAGACAGATTTGAACCCTGATCCTCTGATTCAAGAGTTTGTGCTCTGTTTTTTGAATTGTCCCAAATCTTTCCATGATCCCTCAAGTCATATTTTTAAGCCATCCAATAAAGATAACTAATATTTATATGAATTTTCAAAACACTTTTGTAAAATCAGTTATTTTTAAAATTTTAATTATCTCATTTAGTCTTCAAAACCACCTATATTACATATATAATCTCCTTTTACAGAAGTATATAAACATCACAATGAGGCAGGCTCAGGATTATAATCCAGGTCTTCTGACTCCAAGTCTTTTGGAATATTTTTTTATTCCATCCAAGCCATCTGCTGCCATTGTTATGAACAAGAAATAAAAATGGGATGAAATGTAGAGTCTGCTACCAGAGTCAGAAAAGGCATTTCCTTTCCTCCTATAGTGATCTCAGGACTGTAGAAAAGTTGCTTCCAGAAATGTTACCCCTGGAATCCCTTCTCTGACTCGGATGTTCTGACTACACTCTGAATGGATAGTTATATTGGCAGTAAGATTTCTTTTAACTTTAACAGGACTGGCCAATGAAAATCTATCTTTTATCAAATTGCACAGCATGCTTGACTTGGTGCAATTCTTTCCCTCCTGGGGTGGGGATGGGGACTTGGGATATGGAAAAGACTGGAAACCTCCCTGTTACCAGTTCACTTACCTCATGAAGCTTTTGACTGGTATGCCTACAAGAGACCTCCATGACATGACCTTGTTCTCTTTCCTGACTAACTGTATTAACATGAAGTTAAAAGGAATATCCTGCCCTTCAGGTGGAAAGAAAACAAAGAGCTACTCTCCCCACCTTTGATGACTTGAAGCCGTGTTGACCTGCCCCTGCTATTGCTTCAGTCTCTGGTGTCTCTATTATTTTTTTTTGAGGTTTTCGCAAGGTAAATGGGGTTAAGTGGCTTGCCCAAGGCCACACAGCTAAGTGATTATTAAGTGTCTAGGGCTGGATTTGAACTCAGGTACTCCTGACTCCAGAGCCAGTGCTCTATCCACCATGCCACCTGGCTGCCACCTGGCTGCCCCGTTTCTGTCTATTCTTTACAGACTTAGATGAAGGAGTTTTGGAGACAAAATGGATTACGCTTGCTACCCTCTGAGTTTCAAAGGTTTAGGAGAGCATGGAGGTCTAGAACTTGGAATCTATACAAGAATTTGTAGACAACCGAGCCAAGTAGGAGATGAAGCTTCTAGCCCTTCTGACTAGTAGTAAATCCACATCAAGACATTGGTTTCTGCAAGTGAGAAAATGACCACTAATTGGCTGAACCACATTTTGAAATGCCCTTGATGGGGTAAATGATTTGCCATACTCTTCCCAGGGGCAGAAGTAGTTAAGGGAGAGTATAGCCCTCCTGAGTTGGGGACATGATTTACACCTCTGTTCTTGTTATATAGTTTCAGCTCTATAAAAGCTCATTGGTATTAATTGGTAAATGATATTAGAGACACTAATCTCTGGTCATTGATATTGATAGGAATGTAGGAGAATGGGGATTCCGGATGATTGCATTAAAGATACCAAAACTCTTCAAGGTAACCCAAGAATCCCGAAGTGATATAGACTTGATTTGGGGACTCTAATTGGAGAAAGGGAGTTGGAATAAGGACCCCTTAGAGTCTATAGTTAATGGTCGATTGATTTAAAAAAAGTTAGGGTAAGTCAGGATAAAGGGCTCAGAGTTTATCTGAACTATATAAATAAAGAAAATTAGAGAGGTAGTATGTTGCAGTGTCTAGTGGGCTCAGCCTTGGAGTCAGGAAAACCTGAATTCATATCCTACCTTTGACATATATTAACTTTATGATCTTAAGTGACAATCTCAGTACCTGAGACAGCTCCTTAAGACTCAGTTATAGAGGGCGGCTAGGTGGCGTAGTGGATAAAGCACCGGCCTTGGAGTCAGGAGTACCTGGGTTCAAATCCGGTCTCAGACACTTAATAATTACCTAGCTGTGTGGCCTTGGGCAAGCCACTTAACCCCATTTGCCTTGCAAAAAAAAATCTAAAAAAAAAGACTCAGTTATAGATAAGTAACTGAATTCCTTCATCAGAGGCAATTTCCAGCTATCAGCAATGATAAAATCACAGATCCATACCATTCACATTCATCTTTTACTTTGATATCTATGGGAAAATGAACAATCAAATAATTGCAATAGTGTTCAAATGATTTGAGACAAGAATTTCTCACCATTAATTTTAATCTGGATAGTGCTTCCTAAAAAGCAAAATGTCAAAAATAAAATAAAACAAAAAAAATTTCCAGGGGATGGACTATTTGATAACAAACCTATTTGAATTTTGACAAACTTTTTGCCAAAGTAACCTGTTCTGCCTCAAATAATTTTTTTTAAAGAAAGAAAAAATCATTCAAACTGTCATACATTTCAGCATTGCCTTTCAGGATATCCATGAACTTGATTAATAGTAGATTATGGTCTTTTATTATTATTATCATTATTATTATTATTATAGTTAACATTTATACAGAATCTTATAGTTTATTAAAACTTTATATGTTAGAGTTAAAGATAATAAACAATGACATACATTGTCATCTAACTCTTGGACGTCTAGGACAGAATTAAAAGTTTCAATGTAAAACACAAAATAAAGAGAATAACAATTGCTAGAATTAAAGGCATGGAATAATAAGCCATTCCAAAAGGTATATGTATCAGTCATAGTCATCTCAATTTTCCCCATCAAAATTCTGAATTTTCTAGATACTCACAGAGGGCCCTGAATCTCTTAATGAAGCCAGACCAAATGAATTTTTTAGTGTTGTTTATGAAAAAATTATGAATGATAAACCATCAGATTGGGTCCATCCAGTTTAGGCCAGACAAGAAAGAGGGTACTATTTGTTCCTTTTTTAGTGACTTTCATTAACATTAATATTATTTCTGTGGTTATAGATCTAGTCTTAATGAGGTTTTGGGATGTGGCTGCCATGCTGGAAGGAGAAGCAGGCTGCTATAGATATAGGCACATTTCATGAGGAAAGCCTAATAATCAATTTACTGATGAGATTTGTGTAATATTGGCTACCTTCCTCAACAAAACTGAAAGTACTCTCAAGCAACTTGCATTTCATAGAAGAGTTAACAAAAGGATAAGAAATGGCATGAAGCTACAATTAGAAACCTGGGCAAAATTGGGCAACACCAGAAGCATATCTGTCTTCCTGGCTTAGCCAGAGGAAAGGAGTATGAGTCAGAAGGATTAAAAAAATAAATAAAATGTTGCCAAAATACTTTACTTTTGAAAAAAACGAAAGAATCCTGCCTCATTAGCAAAGAGCTATAGAGGTTCCTTGAAAAGAGTGCTAGGTCCAGAGAGAAATGGTAGCATAAAGATTATGATTCTGGCAGCCATGTAAGAGAGTCAGATTGGCACAATCCAGCAGGACATTGCCTCAAGGAAACAGAAAATAACCTGCTTTTGGATGGTGGTATTAGGACATGGAACAGCAAAAGGCAAAAGAGTTTGGGGCTGCTAATTCAGAAGTAAGAATCCTGGAAAAGGATTGATAATGGCCTGAGTCATTTACATTGCCATCCCCAAGGAAGCTACAAACCTACATGATCCAAAAGAATTAAGTGTGGCTGGCATAGTATTTTCCTTGTGGAACTCTGTGTAGGCCAAACGATCACATGCTTCTTAATGTGTAAGAGTGTACTGTGTATTGTTTGTTTGTTTGTTTTCAATCTTATGAACCACTGAGTCTATTCTGCTGGAAGATATGTCATGTGAGCAGAGAAAACAGCACAAACACACAATCAAATATTCTGCTCTGGGACAAAGTAAGACCAGTTTTTTCTTGTACCAGAAGATTCTTTGAAGAGAATGGCCTAGATCTTATCATCAGTCGTTATCCTACTGAATGCTAAATAGAATATAAAAGCTTTAAGAGAGGTAAGCTCTTTGGTTATGTTGCAATTCTCAAATTGTATTCCCATGCTTATAATTAAATAAACCAAAGTATATCTTAAAATGCCCCCTCTCCTAGAGTTCTTAAATTCTTCCTCTGAAATTAACCTTATGTCTGAGATCCTTCATTTATCTGTAATACAATTATTTCCATGCAATTTATGGTTCCTATCACATTCTGGGAAACAGGATGGTGTAGAGGAAAGGAGCCCTATGCTAGTAATCAGCAGAACTGGGTTCAGGTTCAACCTACACTAGTAGCCATGTGACCTTAGGCAAAGCATTTAAGTGCTCATAGTCCTGACTTGTTCATCTGCAAAGAGGGAATAATTCCCATCCCACTTCTCAAGATACTAAAGATAGACTATGATTTGTTATTAACTCATTAATTTGGTGACAAGACAAAAATGAAAGTTCCTCATTGATGACAAAGAGATCTGTCTGAAAAAGTGTGACTTAGGGCCTAGGACAATAAATAACGTCTTAGCAAGCTTCTGGGGGAACAATGGCTAGGGGGCTGAGCTGGAGGTCAGCATCCAACACTTCCTAGCTGTGTAACCTGAGCAAATCCTGGAACCTTTTTCAGCCTCCATTTCTTCATCTGTAAAATGGAAATCATCGTAGCAGCTATCTTCTTGGGAGGATCAAATGAGAGAACATGGATAAAGCACCACATAAATACATGCTGTTAGATTAATCAATCAACAGACATTTATTAAGTAATTACCCTGTCCCTGGCTGTATTAAGCATTAAGCATTAAAACACACAGGAAGCAAGAAGGAACAGACATCTGCATCTTTGTGGTGGGCTCCTTAAATCTAGGCGATCTTTCTGTCCATATGTGACACCGAAGCAACGTGGCAAAGAAGACAAGTATTTGGATTTGTAGTCAGAAAGATCTGAGTTCAAATTCTACTTCCAACATTTAAAAACAATGGTCTAATCACACAGCCTCTCAGTGCTGCAGCTTCCTCAACTCTAAAATGAGAGCCAATAACATCTACGAATCTCTCTTCCAAGTGTGATGCAATGCTCAAATAAGACCCTGGACCCAAGGCATTTTTGGAAAATATAAAAGGGCTTTTAGGACATCAGTTTTTCTTAATCAAACACTCAAACACTTGCCAAAGTCTGGCACATAGTAGGTAATGAATAAATGTTCATTGATTGATCTGTTTTCTCATTAATTGGAAATTCCCTACTATTATAGGGATTTCAATCCATCCAAACTTGCCTATTTTTTGTGACTTTTGTGCATGTCCTACCAAAAGGGTTCCTCCCAACATGCTGGCATCTTGACAAGCATGATGAGGGGACCAATGCACACTCTAATTGTCTACCTATCACCTCCCTTATCTTTCCCATGGGACTAACCCATCTCCTTTGTCTGCCATTTTGTCCAGTTGTTTCAGTCATATTCAAATCTCATTTGGGGTTTTCTTGGCAAAGATACATTTCCTTCTCCAGCTCATTTTACAGATGAGGAAACTGAGTCTAACAAGGTTACAGGATTTGCTAGCACAGCTAGCAAATGGTGAAGGTCATATTTGAACTCAAGTCTTCCTGTCTTCAGTACTGGTGCTCTATCCACTGTGCTACCCTTCTCTTTTCAGTTCCTTAATGATGTCCTCCTCTCCTGTTTTGCCTCAGAGTTCCTCATTGATTATCTGCTGTACAACCTGCCAGGTCTGTCTCCACTGTCCTATATTTATAACCATTTTTCATGTCAAAAACTATTTTAATACAATGAGATATCTACAAAGAATTAAAAATTAACATCAGCCAGAGGGCAATGGCAAGGTGTCTGGGTGTGAACTGGCTACAATCCAGAGCCAACTAGTCTTATAATTAGGACCTCACTAGTTTCTGTCAAAATTGATTGAAGTTGGAAGATGACAGTAAGTGAAAAATGAATGGATGAGGGGAGAAATGTGAGGTCCTGGTGATCCTCTAATATTAGCTTAATACATGACTTTCCTCTATTAAAAAAAAAAGATACCCTACCCTTTTTAAGTTATTTCTCACTAACCTTCCTACCATAGGGGTCATAGTATCATAGATTTAGAGCCAAAGGCTTCCTAGAGGTGTCTTACTCAAAACCACCTCAATGAAAGATGAAGAAATTGAGGCCTATAGATAATCAGTAACTTGCTCAGAGTCATACAGGCCATTGACTGAATCCAACCTACTTTCAGCATTCCATGTTGCACTTCTCCCCACCCACCACTCAAAAGACTGGTGTTTCTTTAGCAAACACACCGAAAAACACATTCCAATCAGTGTCCCAGCTTTCAAAAGAGGCTCTTTCAGAAACTATGCATATATCCTGATGAGGCAGTCACAACTCAAAACATGTTTGTAACTGTTGGAATGGCATTCGAAAACCCAGGCACATACATTTGATAGCCTTAATGGGTGGTAAATTGCTATCCTTTGAGGGTGAATTGACTTTTGGAAAACAGTCTGAAGTCAATCAAAGGCAATTCAGATGAAAATGTAGTTAGGTTTTTTTTAAGGGTTTGACTAGAATGTTAGGAGACATTATTGTGTCTTCTTCACCAAAAGAGATTCCCATATGGGAACACCAAAGAAATATTGAGCAATAGCATGATCAGTGGAAAAAAAGTTTATAGCCTTCTAAGGTGACTACTTTAGAGAACACTCATCTGAATATGTAATTTCTAGTGAGGCAGATGGAAAAATGGATGGGAACCAAGGACAGCTGAGTTCAAATCATGCTTCAAAAATTTGCCAGCTCTGTGGATACGGGCAAATAGCTTCATTGATCCTCAATTTCCTTAGCTATAAAGCATGGCACTAATAACTCTGACACCTTTAGGATCTCAGCACTATTCAAATTTGAGTTATTATTTTTATAGTCATATCTTATGTAACCAAATGTCTAAAAATACTTCAATAACAGAAAAGCCTCCTACAAAGAGGTACCCGGTAATTTTTTGTTTCTTGGAAAAGGTGAGTCGCATGAAATATACCCTTAATGATGCTTTATGTGGAAGGGAGCAGTTAGGGCTAGTGAGCCAGAGAGCATCTCATGTGAAATATAGCCATCGTGGGGAAATGAATAATTGCTTTGGGGGGGAGTGTTCCTATTTTAAATAATTCAACTTGCTTAACAAGATGCTGGGCTTAATTGTTGCCACTTGAAGTCATATCTGCACCCCCTAAATTTCAGGTTTCTGGGTCAAAAGCTTCCTTCCCTCTACTCTGGTAATACAGGGGACTTTGATCACAGTAAGAGGCTGTGGCTCCCACCTCAAATCAAAGCTGATGTTAATATTAAAGACATTTTCTACTAACTGGAACTCCAACAGGTAAAATGAGAGGACAGAGAGCATAATAATGAGAAGGCCAAGATGGACTAAAATACGTGGATGCTGGAACTGCTTCTGTAAAAACTATAAGCACATTGTGGGTTTTGACAATATTTAAAATTCTTTCCCAAGTGGCAGAGTTCAGGATTGAATCTGTCAGTGTGCCGTTCACTGCCAGTACATATGGGCAGCTTCACTTCTGGCCAACAGCCATTGACCTAGGGCAATCCTCCTATCAGAAATTCTAAAAGCTAAATCAAGTGTTAGGTTCTTATAGCTTTCTCTGGCCAACTTGGAAAAATCAGTAGGTCTTGGTTCTATACAAGGCAAAAATATAGCAAAGTATATGAAAATTTTGATCTTTCTTTCTTGAGTCACATTTAGAGAATTTATTCAGTGGGTCTGGAGTCAGGAAGCCTTAAGTTAAAGTCTGGTCTCAGACATTAGTGGGCAAGTCACTTAACTTCTCAGCCTCAGACTCCCCAATTGCAAAATGGGGATCATAACAATGTCTTCCTCATAAGATTGTTGTAAGGATCAAACCAGATAGTATTTGTAAAGTGTTTTGTACTAGGTGACACTTTATAAATACTTATTGTCTTCCTTCTCCTTTGATCTACCTCTTAAGATCTTAAGAGTCTTAGTCTGAAATAGAGAAGTAACTAAAATATTTTGGGAGAGATAGAAAGGAATCTACCCAGGTTTTGTTTGGTTTTTTCTAATATAGCGTCCTTCTGAACTATTTGTATTCACATGGTGAGATTGGCTTCTCCAAGAGTGGTCTTTCCTTTTGATTCTAAGGATACCCTGTGGGTTGCTACTCTTATTACTATAGCTTTTTACTTCCTCCTCCCCACAGGTGTGCGTGTGCTTATCATTTACAATCAGCCAAAACGAACAATTAGCTCTTAGAAATGTATTTGACTCGAGAGATGTAGCAGCAATAATAATTGTAAAATAAAACATACCTCTCCATGAAGCTAGGCTATATATTCTCTCATAGAGACACATAGCATCCACTGGAAGCCGAAGCTCAAACTTAGGATACAATGGCCCATATGGAGGATGCACATGTGACAAAAATTATTCACAAATCCTATTACTGCAGGACCTGGAATATCCTCTTTCTATAAGATTCTCATGCAGTTTTTTTTCTCAGGTGTTGCCAGACTCCTGGGTCTGTTCCTCTGTTCTCCAGCACTCTCCCACTGTGGACAGGGGTCAGGCATCTAGAAGCTTCTTCCTCACTTGGATGACTCTCTATCCATGTTTGTCTAGAGGATATGTCTCAGTTTCCCATTCGATGCAATATATAACTGAGCAAACTCACTCCCCTTTGAAGCTACTTGGCCAATTTGAGGAGGGAATGAGAAAGAAGTCCTCTTCTCCTCCTCCATCTTCTTAATAGTTCCCAGTTTTAACCTCTCCTAGTTTCAAATTCATCAGGGAGCTCAGCCTCCAGGGTGGCAGCTAACTTACTTGCTCAGCCAATTGTGTTGCTCCCTTTTTGACTCAGAAAGTTGGAATCACAAGTTTACACCTTTTTAGCACATTAAAACAAATTCCTGTATAACATCAACTGAGTAGAAGTGGAATCACATGCCCTTTCCCCTCCATAATACAGTATATAATGTTTGAACTGCGAGCACTAAAAAAGTACACTCACCTGTTTGGGCATATGTACATACAGTTTACATACAAGCTCCAGTTAGCCATTGCTTTAAAGTGAGATTATATTTCCTTACTTGAAAAGATCCGACAGTATGATAGATGAGCAATATTTCAGGAGAAGATGTTAACAGGGCAATCTGAGCTATTTTCCCACTTGTAATTCTTGAAAAACTTGATCCCCTGGCAAACAGTATAGAGAATCTGTGCTGTATATAGAAAAGCCAATCTCTTATGAGTGCTGTCCAAATAAAGCCTCTTTGCATGCAGTCAACCCAAAGTGAAAGCCCATTGTCATAACATTATGTCTGTAGGGCACCACTTCAGATAATGTGCAAAAAAAAAGGGAACTCTATAATTAATATAGAGCTCCTGAATGAGGAAAAAAGGAGGAAAATTGTCAACATAAAGTATAAATAGCATCCAATAAGAAACTATATGAAAACCTGGCTCCAAATTATTTCTTCATTCATTGATTCAGTTTCTTGCCTTCTAACTAAGTTTGCTGTTTTATAAAATAATTTTTTTCAATCAATACAAATTTTCCCACTCCCCCCCCCCCCATCTTCCCCTTCCTGGCTGAGAAAGTAATAAAAGTAAAACTCCTGTTAAAAAACAATCAAACAAAATGAATTAACTCATTAGCTGACTCCCCCCACCCCTCCACCAAAAAGTCTCATTTTACACCCTGGATAATTTGCCTCTATCTTGTTTTAGAATCAGTCCTCTGGAATTGTAATTGGTCATTGCATTAATTAGAGTTCTTGAGTCTTTCAAAGTTGTTTGACTTCACAATATTATTGTCTGTATAAATTGTTCTCCTGGTTCTGCTTACTTTACTCTGCATCAGATTTTAGAGGATCCCCAGTTTCTTCTAAAACGCTTCATTTCTTCATTTCCCACAGCACAATAATAGTTCATTCTTATGCCATAATTCATTTAACCATTTCTGAATGAGGGGGGCACCTCTTTAGTTTTCAGTTTGGCTACTACAGAAAGAACTGCTATAAATATTTATATGTACATATTAAAAAAGGATCCTTTTTCTTCTTCTTTGATTTCTTTGGAATATAGGCCTAATAGATCAAAAATTTAAAAAACAGACATAGCTACTAACTTTGGGGGTATCATTCTAAATTGCTTTCAAGAGTGGTTTGGACTAATTTCATCAATACCAACTCCACCAGCAATGCATATATGACTGTTTTTCCACAACCCACCCATCAATATAATTTTTTTAAATTTTTTGACAATCTGAGGGGCATGAAGTATATAAAACAACTTCAGAGTTGTTTTAATTTACATTTCTCTAATAATTAGTGAGTTGAAACTTTTAAAAAATATAGTGTTTAAAAGCTTGGATTTCTTCTTCTGATAACTGCCTGATCATATCCTTTGACCATTTACATAGATATAAGACTGACATTCCTAAAACAGATCTGTTTATCCCAATTTCCATGCATTAAAATCCTCAATGACTTCTAATTACCTTGAAGATAAAATTCAAACTCTGATCCTTAAAGTCCTCTGGAATTTTGCCACCACCTAACTTTTCTAGTCTTATTTCATGCTATTCCCCTTCATGAACTCTCTATTTTAATCAAACTCGACTGCCAACTGCCCCCTACACACAAAGCTCCATTTCTCATCTTTGTTCACAGATTCTCCCATGCTGGAATGTTCTCTTTCCCTATTGCCACCTTACAAAAGCCCTAAGTTACTTCTATGTTCACTTCAGGTTCTGCCTTTATCCTGGTTATTACCAGTGATGTTGTCAATACTCTTTGAATTATCTATAAACATGTGTAGCTTCAGTAAAATGGAAATGCTTTGAGGATAAGAATTGTTTCTTTTTTTATCTTTATATTTCCAGCACCAAACTCACGGTGCTTTACACATAGTAGGTCTTTAATTACTATTTAATAAGTCAAATAATTGAAGTTTTATAGAATATAGTTATAAAAACTTCTCATTTGTACCAAATAAAAAGCAAGGAGACACATAATGGATTCTCAGAAAAATATGACTATAAATATAAATGTTTAAAATTCATTTACAGAATCAAAAGTAATTTATTTCTAAAGTTTCTCTAAACTTTGGTGGAAGAAATAGTGCAAGTTTCATTTCAGTAATGAAAAGGATTTCAATGTGTCAACTTTCTCTTTGACTAATATTCTGTTCTGACATATGAAGCAGAAGCTATAATTTTTCTAATTTTGCTTAAATTGTATTAAACACTAATTATTATCTCTAAGAGACATAAGCAACATAACTATTCTAATATAGAACTTGATTAAAATGATCTTTGTTAATAACAACTTATTAGAAGAATTAAAATAATTATAACATGGAAATTTTACAAATAAACTCTTTGCATTTATTATATACTAACAAGGTACAAAATACCAAAACATTGGAACGAATGGTGAAAAATGCTAAGCATCCAGATATTTTGACTGTATAATAGCAAATATCTAGCTGTTCATAAACGCCTAGACATTTGCTGATTCTTACAAGCTGAATTTAGAGTCAACCATTGAGAATTTCCATCAAATTCTATACTATCTTCAATTCAACAATACCCTTTGCCTTAAAATGTGTGTAGAACAGTCGTTTATGCAAAACTAATAACTATTTACTAACTATAAACTCGATTCCAGAAATAAAATTGCTTGCCTTGCATTTTGCTAATACTAGAATTAGAAGTATTCAAACAATTAATTTAGCTTAAAGTTACTAAGAAAAAGGGGAAAAAAAGAAAGGTCTTGCTTCTGAAATTAAACTAGTTGTGAGATCATAGGCGAGTAACTTAACTTTGTTGAATTCCAGAGTCATTACCTATAAGATGATGTGGATTACATTTACCCTCACATGGTTGCTATAAGGCTTAAATGAGAGAAAGTGTATAAAATTCCCTGCCAACTTTAATGCACAAAATATATTTTCAATCATTATTGTTTTAATAATATTTTTTTAATTTTTAGTGACTCATTATACCAAGATGCCTGGATAAAATAGGGTGAAAATCTACATCTTTATACTGTAATGAGCTCAGCTATCAGAATATTTGCAGCTAGGTAGATAAAATACTTATGTGATCTTTTCATCCAAGTAATAGCCATCTTTTAGTATTTTCCTCAGTGTAATAGAATGAGGGTTAGCAGTCAGTAACTCTGCACGATTCCATCAGACATACTTGCCTTGGCCCTCTCTCAGCTCTCCATGCTAGTACAGTCACACTAGTGGCCTGCCTTGTTGGTCCATCACAGACTTTCCACTGCTCACCCAACCCTCAGGCATCAGGATCACAACTTTTTCGATGTCTAAATGTCCAGTAGTAACCATTGTGCTAGCATCACAAGGGTAGGAGAGAGAGAGAGAAAGCTAACCCAGAGGATGGCAGAACATGCCACTACAGTAGAATGAATCTAATAGAATAGTCCAATTGGTCAATGAGGGCACAAGGACATATGCACAATGTGACTCATCAGTACTGCAGTTGACATATCCTAGGTTTGTCATGTCAGCCACTTGTTTATACTCTTTAGATCCATCATTTAATTGCTCTACCAGGGTTGATTGCAATCTATCCTGATTAGTTAACCAATATTCTTTATGTGACCACCATATTCAGAATATTTGCCTAAGCATTAAGAGGATGAATTAAAGATAACAGAAAAGAAGCTATTAATGGATTACAAAAGAATCTTATTAGCTTCAGTCAATTGAATGCACTTCTAGATTTCTATTTCTAATAGGATTTACAAGAACCTAAAATTTTCACTTTCCACCAAGCAAGACAGAAAAGCAACATGGAGTTGCAGATAGAGAGCTGACCAGGAAGAACTGGATTCAAATCTTGAGTGACCATAAACCATAAACAAATCACTTTCATTCCAAATGTCCCCAGGCAATTCTCGAAGACTATGAGACTCTGCTGATTTTTGCTGGTCAAAGGGGCTTCCAAAGAAATTTTCTGCAAAAATGAATTTACAATATCTATCTTTAAAAGAAAAACAATTTCAGATTTCAATTCAGAATCAAATTGTTTAACTTCAACTTAAGGCATCCTGGCAGATAGAGAGTAATGGACTTGAAGCCTGGAATACCTGAGAGCTCATACCCTGCTTCTGAAACTTAACTAGCTGTATTTGGGTTATGACTCTAACAATATTTGCTGTTCTGCCAGTAGCATTTCTCCATCTTTGCTTTTATCTCTTATTATTTTTATATTTATTGATTCTTCTTTTTGACCTCAATTTTCCCTTGACTATGGTGTTAATTCCAACTTCTTTTAGAATATTTTTTCTATTTCCAATAAACGATGTGATACATTTAATCTGGAAAGGCTTTCTTTTTAATGGCATCATTTAAACTTATGGAAAGATCATAAAGTAAATTATGCTAAGGTTTATAAAAGACTTATTCCTGAGAGAGAAAGAAATCATTGACCTGCACTTTTCTCATCCACTGTTAGTGCTTTCCTCAATATAATGGAATGAGGGTTAGCAGTCAGTGACACTCAGCACAGTTCCATCAGACATACTTGCCTTCACCCTCTCTCAGCTCTCCATGCTGGTTCAGTCATACTAGTGGCTCTGCCTTGTTGGCCCACTACAGACTTCCTATTGCTCAGCCCAGCCCTCAGGCATCAGGGTCACAACTGGGTAGATGTCTAAATGCCCAATGGTAGCCAATAGATTAGCATCACATGGGGAGGAGGCAGAGCTAACACAGAGTGGCAGAACAAGTTAAAACACTAGACTGAAGCTAATGGAATAGGCTTACTGGCCAATGAGGACACAAGACTTAGACTGTAAAATGCACTCTGATCAAGCACCTAAGTGGCACAATGGATAGACTGATGGACTTGGAATCAAGACCTCTTTTCAAAGCCAGATCCTGACCCTTACTAGCTGTGTGACCCTGTGTAAGTGACTTAACCTCTGTTTGCCTGAGTCTCTTCAACTATAAAATGAGGCTATGATGCAACTACTGCCTATGACTTTTGTAAGGATTAAATGAATTAATATTTGTAAAATACAGTGCCTGAACATACTTGGTAATGAATATATATATATATATATATATATGTATATTTACTTTCTTCTTTTCTTCCTCCCTTATTTCCTTCTCTTCCTTCTTCCTTCTTCCTTCTTCCAGGTACCAACGAGCTTAAAGGTTTGGTAACCTGTTCCTGACCAATGCTCTCTGCTCCTTACATCAGAACCTGTTCAGGTATCCTCTGACTGTTCCCTGCGCAATGACCAAAAGTCTCTTAATTGACTACTGACCTGGAAGTAAATTTACAAAGAAAATGCTCAAAAAGATTCTCTCTCTCTCTCTCTCTCTCTCTCTCTCTCTCTCTCTCTCTGTCTGTCTGTCTGTCTGTACATTGATCAGTTACCCCAAAACATTAACAAAATAAAACAAGAAGAAATGTATATTTTTATACTTGGGCTCAAAAATCAAATTTCAGAAGCATAAAAATTGGTTGAAGGCTTTCTAGATAGCAGTTTTAAAAACACCTGTAGGTTTTTAATAGACTGTATTCTCAATATGAAGTAACAGAGTGATATGGTAGCCAAAGAAAACAAATTTGCTATGCAATGTCAAAGACTTGGAAGGTAATTTCTATGCTTTAGCCTATCCAGTTCAAACCATATCTGGAGCATTGTGCTGAGTTCTGGTAGGATAGTTTATGAAAATATTAATTTTGCTTCTCAAAAGTTTATTTTATTTTTAATTTCTGGTATAAAAAAGCATTTTCAGGACATAAAATTAAAAAGATTTCATATGAAATTGTAAATCTATTCTGAACAGCTTACTTTTTCTTTTAAATGAATAATAGTTTCATAATTTTTTCTTTTTCCCTCCCTCCCCCCCCCCCACTGGAGATAACAACATTAGACAAAAATAAGCATGTATGTGTGTGTATATATAAATATAAGTATATTTATATATATATGTATATCATTCTACACATAATTCTATTTAACAGTTCTTTCTCTGACTGCAGATATCATCATCTATCATATATCCTTTGTAGTTAATTTGGAGATTTATAATAGTCAGAATGACTTATTTGCTTAAAATTCTTAAAATCATATTACTGAGGCTATATGCAATATTCTCTTGATTCTGCTCATTTCACTTTTTAATATTTTTTTGCAAAGTGTATCCAGATTTTTCTAAGATCACCAAGGCCATTATTTCTTATAGCAGAATAGTATTTCATCTCATTTATAAATATAATTTATTATTAATTAAATTAACATATTCCTTTCCTTCTTAAAATAAATTATTTCTTTTGCTCTTCATTGGCAAGATTATATAAAAAGAATGTTAAACAAGATGGTGAAGACCTCAAGATCCTATGATATAAGAAACATTTGAAGAAACTGAGGATGGGTAGCCTGAAGAAGAGAAAATTCATCAGGGTCTTGGTACTTTTTTTAAAGAGTTTTTATGTGAAAAAGGTTGTGGTTTGGTCAAAACCTTGTTGAGAAACAAAGGGTGAAGTTACAAAGAAGCAAAATTAGGATTAATGTCAAGGAAAACTCCTTAAGAATTAACCAAATTAAGAGGTCGTAGGCTTCTCCTCCTTCAAACAGAAGCTAGGCAACCACTTGTCAGATGATCAGAAAGGGGATTCTCATTCAGGTATGGGGTGCATGAGAGGAGATGGCCACTGAGATCTCCTTTATCTCTCAATTTCATTTGTATGTACTTAAAGTAGGTCTGTTCTCAAACAACTTCATTCTCTTCATTTGTATTTATTTTGGTAGTCTTTTTTAAAAAAGGCAGATATTATTAAGTGATAGTTTAAAAAAATTCCCTTTTTTTATCCAGTTTATTCTATTGTGATAACAGGCACATCCAACCTTAAAGGAACCCCCAATTCCTGATATTACTCAATCTGAGAGAGGTAGTCAGCAGTGGTTAGAACATCCATCATTTCCTGTTGAAGAGAAACTGGCTAGAGAAGAAAAGAGAAAAAGGTCTGAGAGGAAGGGAACCCCTTGTCTGTGTCCTGATCATGGTACTATACCCCAAAGAAAGCATCAGGTCCCTCAAATGCTTTAACAGAAAAGCATGATCTACAAAGAAGTAGTCCATCGTAAGTACTGTGCAAGACATGATCATAGTCAAAAGTGTCTACATTAATCAAAAATGGCACAAGGTCCTAGAGATCAAAGTCCACATTGGAGAAGAAGGGAGCTGTGGGAGGAGAGAGTATGAGGTTCTAGATCTAGAAGGAGAAGGGAATCTTAGAAGTCATCTAGACCAGGAACTGAGGCTCAAGGAAGTGACTTGCTCAGGATCACAGTGTCTGAGGTCAGATTTGAACTTGAGTCTTCCTGTCTCCAGACCCTGCTCTTTCTACTGCTCAACCTGGCTACCACTTCATGAATTCAATTTTGTAGAAAGGTAGGAAGGACTTGTTGAAGACCTGGTGTGAGACAACAGTATTGGCCTTGTGCTTCTTCCTCCATTGAAATGAAGAAATTAATTTCATTCTAGACAAAAATTCTGTCCTGGCTTTGGACTTGCCATTTTAGAATTTTCCAAACCTTCTATCTATTCTAATAGATGGCTTGCTTCTTTGAATCCAAGCTCACATTTTGATAAAACTTAGTGGTAGATGCTATAAATTTTGTTGAGAGCACTTTCTTCTTGCACTTGACCTGCCAATTATCCCTAATCACTAGAGTACTTTCTCCTCTCATCACCCAAGTCCTTAATTATTATTTATATTAAATATTAATCCTATCTAGTATCAACCATATTTGACTGTAGTCAACTTTGTATTATCCCAAATGATTTTACACATTAAGAAATATAAATCATTTACACCTTAGTGTGAAGAAGATGTCATATCCCCCTACCCCCAGAACAATCATTTGATGGAGGAGAACAGAGAGAGTTTAGGAATACTGAGTGAACAAGAGTCAAAGGAGAGAATTATGAAATAAGGGAAAGGGTGAAAAAAGTTAAGCTCAATCTTTTTCCAAACACAAATTTTACAATTTTTTTGAAAACAAGTTCTATTAATATACTTTGCTCATCAAATGTCAAAACAATCTGAATAACTCAGAGAAGTTCTATAGCTAGTTTATGCAAAGAAGACTTGGGAGGGAGGGAGAACTGACAAATCTTTGTACCTTAGAAGTGAAATATGATTAATATATAGACTTCATCCTTCTACTTCCACATCCCTGACCTTTTTATGATAAAGACTGTTTATTATTCCCATACTTCTTTATCTTTAGTATCTTAAATTCC
Source organism: Macrotis lagotis (assembly GCF_037893015.1). Taxonomy (NCBI): domain Eukaryota; kingdom Metazoa; phylum Chordata; class Mammalia; order Peramelemorphia; family Peramelidae; genus Macrotis; species Macrotis lagotis. Next base: position 161,031,265 of record NC_133665.1, on the reverse strand, counting down.
ATAGAATATCATAAGATCAGACTTTTTTTCCTTTCCATCAACCCTGATATTTGAAAAGTTGAATAATTCTAATGTAGTAATAATAAAAATAATTATAAAGTATCATTTTACATTTATGTGGCATTTTGTAGCTTTTTGGTAACATTTAGCAGGTTTCTCCCTCTCCCAACAAATTCTATAATATAGGAGCAGTGAGGTGGCACAGTGGATAGAGCACCAACTCTGGAATCAGGAGGAACTGAGTTCAAATCTGGCTTCAGACACTTAATAATTACCTAGCTGTGTGACCTTGGGTAAGTCACATAACTCCATTGCCTTGTAAAAACCAAACAAAACAAGTTCTATAATATAAGCAATGATATCTCTATTTTGTATATGAGAAATCTGGTCAGAGAAATTAACTGACTGTCCTCAATCATCATATGACCAGTAATTGACAAAAATGTCAATTTTACTCAAATTTACTCAAATTTTATGACTCCAACTCCACTGATTTTTTTCTTCTATTACATATTTCATTTTAGTATGAATTTGGTCATTTACCCACTAAAGTTTAGTAATTGACATTCATTGAATCTACCTGTATCCAAAACAACCAGTTGGAAAAAAATTTAAACCCATCTCATCATTTTGTCTTTAAGTAGTCAAATGATATTTTGATAACAACATCATTACTATCACCACCACCATCATCAATGTGTGGCATTGATATTATTAATAATGATAATCTGAGGTAATAGATATATTCTTTTTGTTTTATTATCATTTAAACAAAAAATGCTGTTGCCCAAAATTTCTAATTCCAGGCCATATTCTATGATGGGGCCATATTCTATGAAGGTATTGGCTTATATATATAAATATATACATATATATATACATATATGTATATAGTCCTTCAAAGAAAGGTCTGCAGAAAATTTTAGAAAATATCTTCCTTTCAGGTTGTATTTATCTGCTGAAAGGAAACAGGAAAAGAACTTTGATCACCCCTCAATTCCCCATATGCTCTCATCAAAATTCACTGAATGAGTAAATAAACTGGTCAAATGAATTTTATTCATTCACTCCTTTTCTTTTACATTATAGGAAGTAAATAAATATTTGTTGATTTGATTTGACTTGATGAAGGAATAAATCAATGGAAAAAATGCAGCATTAGCACAAATTCACAGAGTGGTTTCCTGATATTCCCTCTGTGCCACTTCTAAACAAGAAATGTCTCTAAAGTGAGGTATTGAGTCTTTATAGCTGCCATATTATGATCAATATATTTGGAAATTGTTTCTAATGTTAACCATCTTTTCTCTCCACTGAAATAATAAATGCTTCCTTCCCCCCCGCCCCCCCCCCCCCCCGCCGAACTTCAGGAATTTCACTCAGATGAGCAAACCTGAACAAAAGTAAGGGGGTGGGTCTTGGGGCTTTTGGTCTTAAACCAGCTCTCTACCTCTATGACTTAATGTTTTATTCCTGTTCCTTACAAAAAAACAGGGAAGCTCAGAACGTGCTCAATAATGACTGATCCAAGGTTAAATTATTCATCTGGTCTGAATTTCTCACTTTCAAAGTCTACTCTATGTATTGGTGACAACATGCGACAATTCACTGTGATTTTCCCCTCAAAGAGTTCAAATAAATAGTTTTCATTCCAAGATAAGTCATTATCTTGTGAAAGCTGAGCAGGAAGGACAAGAGGTTACCAATTCTTCATGAAAATAGTGTGGTTGGTTCAGGCAAATATACTCTGAACTGATGATTCTGATTTTCCTGACAAGCAAAGATGGTTCAAGGGTTTATAGAAATAAAGCTGTTATTTGGAAACTAGCACCTCAAGAAATTGAGTGAATTTGATTTATTCCACTTCTTGGTTTCTTAGAATTTCAGAGTTAAAAGACATCTTAGCTGTCATCTAGATCAACTGATAGTCAAAAGAGATCTCACACTATATATATCATACTTTCATTTTTTTATTTAGATCCCTATTAGCTTGCATGGTCCTTGGTACATAATAGGGACTTTATATTTACGATATTGATCAACTAATCGATTGGTACCTGATGAGTGGTCATCCAACTGTTGCCGGAAGATTTTATTTACTCATCTGATATAGTTTGAACAAAACATCCTTCTAAAGATCTGACATATAATCTCACATCAGGACAGACATGGTTTAGGGAAAAGTGGGTTTAATAGTACATATAATCATAAGTACACAATTGTTGGAAGTTATTTTATGAAACTGTGCTCCCTTAAGTATGTTGTAGTTTTTCTGCTAGGCTTTTTGCAGAGCCTTGAAGGACACATCCAATATGCCTTTGATTCGAGATACAGACATTGGCATCAGCTGTTCAAGAGATATTGCTAGTTGCCAAGGATGATGGGAAGTTCAAAATTCTATAGACCTTTTGAATCTTACAAGGTCATCCTCCTCCACCCATAATCAATCCCTTCTCAGGGGTTTAGCTTGAACTTTTTCTTCCCGCCCCCCACCATTGGACACTCAAAAATCTCTCATTCCCACTATCCCAGCAGTTTTATAAAAGTTTCAGAGGATATGACCTTGTCTGTCCGTCATTAAAAACAGATTTCCTGTTATACCTATAGGAATACCTTTCATCTACCACCTTTGAATATTTATATCTTCGTTTGTGGGATATATTTGGTCAAACACTTAATTAATTCATCCCTTAAAGGCTGCCAGATTTATTGAATTTTGAGTCCCACCTGCAGTTGCCTTGACAATGCCACACCAATACCATCTCTGAAGGATCCCTATCCCTCAAGTTATCCAGGTCTTGTTCACATGCTGTAAATAGTCAAAGTTTATTCTCACTAGATAAAGGTAGGGGCAACTAGGTGGCAGTGGATAGAGCACCAGCCCTGGAGTCAGGAGTACCTGAGTTCAAATCTGGTCCCAGACACTTAATAATTACCTAACTGTGTGGCCTTGGGCAAGCCACTTAACCCCATTGCCTTGCAAAAAAAAAACCCTAACCCCCCCCCAAATTGATAAAGGTGACAAGACATGGCACCTTATCACTTATTTTAAGTAGGGATGGGGTAATCATTTTATATTCTTTCCTGACCACTTTAATATTTGCAGATTTCCTAGAGTTTACTTGAGAAATCCCATAGTATCAAATCCTTGATAGTTCTTTAATGAATTAGAAATGTCTTCATGGTGCTAGAGTGTGAAATTCCAAGATGCTGCTTTTAAAACCACTGGCAATAATTAGAGGCAGCATGGGAGAGTGGATAGATACCTGACCTTTGAGTCAGAATGACCTGGATTCAGGTCCTACCTCTGATCGAGCTTGACCCTGAGCAGCTCACAACTTTACCTGGTAGTGTTAGTCTGGAAAACTCCCCAAGTTATAGAGAATGTATAAATTTGAAGTGGGAAAGAGTTTGCTCATCTAGGGAGTTCCCTTTATTAATGAAATCATTGGTCCATTCCTTATGACTTTATCAATCAGACTATCAATAAACACTTGGTAAACACTCACTATGAGTCAGAAGTTAGGATATAAAGACAGAAATAAATAGTCCTATCCTCCATGAGATTGTATCATATTGGGAGAAACAACATAAACCCATAAAAGCAAATTTTAAAAATCCATAAAATAAATCTTAAGTAATTTCCGGTTAGCATGCTTACTTTTCCTTTCCCAAGTTCATTCAGCCCAAATCAGGGTGTGATGAGTAACTCTTTAATGGAAGCGGTTGCCTAAAATCAAATAGCTACAAAGGAATCATTAGCAGCTTCACCCCTCTGTATCATTGCATGATTGGTTTTCTCCTTCCTTCCTCCGCCATCAACATCCACACCCTGTCAAGCCACATCTGAGAGAAGTGATGCATGAACATTTTATTATCTTGGACAAAAAGTGGAAAACTTCAACTATACAAATTGTTTGGTAATTTAAGTGCCATAATTCCAAGTGAATATTGCACACATCTCATAAATTACTCACCCCTTCGGTTGACCAAATATTTTATGACACTGGGCATCCTAAAATTGGCTTTTAAAGGATACATAAATCTCAGGGCCCCTGAATGCTGTTAAGCTTCTCATAATTTAATTTTTCCTTTATGAAATGGGAATGGTATAAACATGAAATTATAGTACAAAACACTTTATTTTTATGTACATACCATCTTTCCTGAGCTGTTTGGAGTGCCCTGGGCTGTCTCACATAGGCAGTTACTTGATCTCTAACTCACCTCCCCCCTGAATCATATTTAGCACCGCCTCCATAGGCTGGGGCCCCAAACAGATGTCCATTTCGCCCCCACTTCAAAATGGTACTGTGCCTTTCAGGCGACTGAGATTACAAAACTTTGGAAGACAGAAGAGAAAGAGAAATAAAAGATGCTTTGATAACCATGTGTCCTAATGCAGAATGTGTTTTATGCATTATAGGAAAATAATGATAAAAATATAGATAGTTGACTGACGCCATAGAGAATGATTTCTACTTGGCTTCCTATTATGAGAACATAAATAAGTTGATGGGATCTATGAATTCACTGAGCTACATATCTTCAGCAACTTTCAGAATCAAAAGTTATATTTATAGGATACCCGAGGAATAAGATCAATTCAGTTAAGGATTGCTCAATTAGTTGGGTAAAGGAAGAAATAGGTTATCCTCATTATGTTGACTGGGTGACTGACCTTTTCTTCTAATTGTTTTAGGAGAGTAAAAGCTAAGTCTATTAATAAAAAGAAATCTGTGATTTACAAAGTCTTCTAAGTTTGTAAAACTCAATACCTTTATTTTATTTTCTTCTCAGTCTTATCAGATAAAGGGTAATTATCATTTTTCTTTAACAGAAGATGCTAAGAGAGGTTAAATAATTTTTCTGGAGTCATGCAACCAATAAGTGTCAGAAGCAGAATTTGAACTTGTTCCCTGATTCCAAGTCTCAGACTTTGTGTTAAGAAAGAGAAAAAAAAGGGGGCAATGAGATTCAGTTCAATGAAATTCAACAAACATTTATTTTATATTTATTGTGTGTGGGACACTATGCTAGGAAATGGGGACATCTGAATGAAATTCTCTTCATTGGTGGAAGGAATGATGACTGTACTGCATACCTGCATGAAGAGTAGAATTGGTGAAAGCACTTTGGAAAAGAGAGTTTTCTTCAAGGAGAGGGGGGTATAAGACTTGAGGATCTCTTCAGGTAGAAAATGTGGAGAATGGACAGACTTGGAAAGGCAGATAGATAAGGGGAAACCTGGTTCTTTAACACGCCACTGATTTCTAGCTTGCCTCCTAAGATGATTGAGGAAATTTCTCTCTGGATGTCATTTTCTAAGTTGAACTAAGGTCTTCCCTTCAACAAAGGCATGTATTAATGCCCACTAACAAAAGGAGACATATGGAAATATTGGGTGGCAAACAACTGTCCTTTCCTTCAAGAAGCTTTAATTCTATAACAAGGATACAAAACAATACAGTTATGTACAAAATACAGAGAATTAAATGCAAAGTAATCATATATATTCATTTATATACATATATATAATATATCTCAGAAAAAACAGATAGGGAAAATAATTAGGGAAGAAATATTCTGTCCCCAGTAAAAAGCAGAGTGGAGGAAAAAATGATTCATGAATCTAAGTTGAAAAGGAATCCAGAGACCATTTATCCTGTAAAATGAAAGGACCTAAACTAGAATACCAACCTCACCCACAGGGGGCTCATCCAGGTTTTTTTTTATTTTTTAATTTTTATTTTTTTTAGTTTTTTCAAGGCATTGGGGTTAAGTGGCTTGCCCAAGGCCACACAGCTAGGTAATTATGTGTCTGAGGTCAGATTTGAACTCAGGTACTCCTGACTCCAGGACCGGTGCTCTATCCACTGTGCCACCTAGTCGCTCCCCAGTTTTTGCTTATGGAAAGACCTCACCACTCCCGTGTAAAGCAACCCCTTCCGCTTCTGGAAGTCTGACTAAGGCTAAGGCTACCTCTCTATAACTTCTACTCATTATTCCTAGCTCTGCTCTCTAAAACTCAGGTAAACAAGTCAGATCTTTCTCTTGTTTGATAGTTTACGTACTTGAAAACAGTCACTGTGTCTCCTCTAAATTTTCTATTTCCTAGGTTAAATATTCCCAGTTATTTCCATTAAAGGTCATGGTGGCAGTGTATATTGTGATGAGTCTGGGGATGGGACAAGAATTCAACAATGCCTCCCATCCTTCTGCAGATCTGTCCTCAAGAAATCACTTCACCCATCTTAGTTTCTTCATTCATAAAATGAAAGAGTTTTGAAGATCTCCATGGTTCCTTCCAATTTAAAAACCTTTAATCTGAGGATTTATTGGTATTTCAAGAATCTACTTTATTATTTTGAGTTATTTTTAATAAGACATCCTGCTATAATATATCTAAGGAGCAGACCTTTTGTTTTTCTCAGACAATAAAGAGAACAAATAGCTTCATAAAAATGATCTTCTGGTGTTCCAAGGTATCATGGCATCAAACAAACAAACTCTACATTGAAACCTAAATTTAAGAAAAATTGGCCCATAACAGCCTCAGATCAGTAGAATCAGTGTAGAAATACTAGATTTACTAATTATGTGGGTAAATAGATGCAAATTCTATTTACATAAGGATTCTGTATGCAAATTTTCAGTAAATTTTAAGCCTGTTCTGGCAGCTACAGTCCTAACTCTACAGAAAACAAAAACAAAACCAAAAAAGTCATCTCTCTCATCTGGCTTTCACTTTCTATATTCTGATAGAAACCAGAGCTCTGACTTCCTGTAACCCTCTTGCTGCTGCCCCTGTCCACTAAGCATCTTGAAATTTAAAGATATGCTCTATTTCTGGGGAAATTCTCATAGCAACTGGCTGATTCACTGTCCATGCATGCAAATACATACTTCAAATTTTGAACAGAAATGAACAGGCCACATTAAACTAAATGGCAATTTATAATCACCATCATGCATTTATGTGACCTTTTTATCCTGTTTTTCTAAAGAAACTTTAAAGCTTTTGTTTAATTATTTTTATATTTTCCCCAAAAGAACAATGTTTTTTATCATTCTTAAATTAGCATATATATATATATATGTATATATATATACATATATATATATATATATGCATGTGAAACACACATTTAATTTTGGTGAGCCTGCATCTGCCAGTGAACCACTTTGTCTTTTTCCCCCAAAAAGTACCAACATAGGAAATGGGAAGAAGAGAAAAGAGTCTAGAACCAGAAGGTACCTTAGAGGATGTAAAATTCAATTGCCTCTTTAGGACCCCAAGCTTAAAGAAGGGGATGTGCCTTGCCCAAAGGAAATAAAAGGTAGACCTAAGAGTTATATTCATGGTCTCTGACTCTGAATTCATTTCTCTTCCTACCACATGCCATAAGATGTCTCAAGAGTTGGTGTAAAAATGTATTACTCTATAGCCTTTGATGAGACTTTTTGAACTGAACTAGTCTGATCCTTGAGTGATAGGCCTACAGATTACCACCAGACTCACACTCAAAGCCTTTCTAAATTGGTAGGTGTAATCATAATTTGTGCATCCCTGGCATGGCCCTCCAGAAACCAGGGTTGCCTCTACTGATGAGGTTTCAGAGAACTTAGTGAAGGACTGGGGAAGAATTTATGGCACATTAAATCATTCTGAAATGACTATGTGGTATAAGAATGAAAAAATGCCAATAAAACTTTTTTTTAAATAAAAGGGACTTCAGAGAATGAAAACATTCATGACCAAACCAGGGATAGAGATCATTGCCAGATTTAAAATGGATAATCTTGATTATATTATATTGAAAAGGCTTCACACAAACAAAGCTGATGCAACCAAAATTAGAAGGAAAACAGGAAGCCAGGAAATAATTTGTATAGCAAATGTATTTGCTGTAAATGATGAGCAGGAGGATTTCAGATAAACCTGGCCTTAGATCAGTCTAATGTCCTCAGTAACAGTAATATTGTTCCATGGAGAACTGTGAATAACTTAGCTATTCTCTGCTATACAATGATCCAAGACAATTTCAAAGGACTCATTTTGAAAAATTCAATCTGCTTCCAGAGGAAAAAAACATTCGAAGTCTGAATTAAAAGAGCCATACTATTTTTAACTTTCTGTATTTTTGTGGGGTTTTTTTTTCCTCTTTGGGTCAGTGTCTTCTTTCACATCATGACTAATAGGGTAATATGTTTTGCATGACTGAACATGTAAAATCTATATCATGCTACTAACTATCTCAGAGAGAGGAAAGATGAGGTAAGAGAGAAAGTTTGGAACTCGATTTTTAAAAAATGAATATTAAAAACTGTCTTTTCAGGTAACTGGGGGGAATATTTTTTAAAAGGGATTTCAAAGACCAGCCTAAGGTTTCTTGGTTTTTTGCTTATTTTTCTCTTAGAATATACCCTTTTTTAACTTTTTTTTTCAATTAACAAGCATTTGAAAAATTAATGGATCCTTCCTGCTGCCTCAGTGAACAAATTAAAAATAAAAAATAAAGTCATCACTATATATGAAAACAAATTCTCACATTAGCTATACTCAAAAATCTATCTTTCTGCATTTTAAGTTTATTACCTCTGTCTGGAGCTCGGTGGTGTGTCTCACCTTTGTACTTTGGGATTTATCATTGTGTTGATCATAAGGCAAAAATCTTTTAAACTTGTTTTTCACCATCATGTTTTTCTTCAAATTGTTCTTGTTCTCACTTCCTTCTGCATGAATTCATACAGATCTTTCCCAATTCCATAAATATTTCAGTCACTCCCAATAGTAAGACCCATCTTGTAATTCTAATTTTAGGCTCTTGTGAAGAAAGCAACTATAAATCTTATTATTCATGTAAATATTTTGCATCTTTCTTTGGTTTCTTTGAGAGTATACTTGGGTCAAAAGCTATGTGCAGTTTAATATATTTCTGGGAAAAGTTCCCAATTGCTCTTCAATATAGGTGAACCAATTTACAATTTTCCAATAGTGCATTAGTATGCCTGTTTTCCCACAACTCTTCTAAAATTTGTCATTTTCCTCTTTTGCCATCTTTTCTGGTCTGATAGGTACCAGATACAAACTCAAGGTTACTTTAGTAGCATTTTTCTGATTTTTTGTAATTTAGAGCATTTTTCATATGTGTATCTTTACCTTTTCATGTTTGATTTCTTCCTTTAAAAACTCCCTGTTTGGGGCAGCTAGGTTGGACAGTGGATAGAGCACCATCCCTGGAGTCAGGAAGACCTGAATTCAAATCTGGTCCCAGACAATTAATAATTACCTAGCTGTGTGACTTTGGGCAAGTCACTTAACCCCATTGCCTTGAAAAAAACATACACACAAAAAATTCCCTATTTATATTTTTTCACCATTTACCTATTTGGGAATAGCTCTTGGTCATATAAATTTGAGTCAATTACTTATGAATCTTGGGTGTTGAGGCACTTATTAGTGAAACTTGTTGCAAATATTTCTTTCCAAGCTGTTTCCCTTCTAATTTTTTCTACATTTGATTTCTATATGTAAAACTTTGAAAATTTTATATTATCAAAACTTCCCATTTTGCCTTAGGTGTTCTCTGAATCATTTGTTAAGATATGAACTCTTTCCAAAAGCAATTTCTTCCTTACTCCTCTAATTTATTTAAAACTCTTTATATTAAAGTCATATGCTCAATTAGGGCTTATCCTAATGTATGATAATAATTGAGTGTCTAAATCTATATACTTCCAGACTGATCTACCACTTTTATGGTAACATACCACTTTTGTGATTTCTGCTTTTTAAGTTCTCTCTAATACTTTCAAACTTTGTAAATTAGCTAGGCCCCTTTCTTTCTCATGTTTTTCATAATTACCCTTAAGAAACTAACTTTTTGTTCCTCCAAATGGGTTTAATTCTTTTTTTCTAGGTCCGTAAAATATTTTTTGAAAGGTTGGTACAGTACTGATAAGTAATTTAATTAATAAGTAAATTAATTTAGTATTGTTTTTTAATTAGGTTGAATCTACCTATTCATGAGCAATGCATGTTTCTCTAATTTTTAAATTTGTTTTTGTTTATGTACAGAATAACATAAATTCCAAGAATCCCTGGGTGAATCTTGGTAGATATACTCCTAACTATTTTATATTTGAATTAAGTTATTTTGAATGGAATTTATCTTTCTGACTCTTCCTAGTGGATTTTGTTAGTTATACATAGGAATGTTAATGATTTATGTGAATTTATCTTACATCTTACAATTTTGTTTAACCTATTAATTATTTCAGTTAAATTTTTTGTTGGAAATCTAGGATTCTCTAAGAACACCATCATATCAATGACAAAAGTGATGATTTTGTTTCCTCTGTCTAAACTTATTTCCTCAGGTTTTTATCCTTATCTTATTGATGTTGCTAGCATTGAAATGGCTTATTAATTAATTGTTTATTAATTTAATAAACATATTTGACATATTTCTGATATTTTTTTGAAAAGTCCTTTAGCTTTTACTTATAATGTTTGTTGTAAATTTAGATAATACACTTTACTGTACTAAGGAAAGGTTCATTTATTCCTATGGTTTCTAGAATTTTAATTAAAGTTGGTATTGGATTTTATCAAAAAACCTTTTCAATATTTATTAGTATAATCATATGATTTATATAATTTATTACACATACATGTAGATATGAATGTATGTGTGCATGTGTATATGTGTGTAAAGTCTTATTTTGAAACAACTCTGTATTCCTAGTATAAACCCAATTTATCATAGTGTATAATTTTTTAAAGATATGTTATAGACTGTTAATATGTTATTATAAAAAATTTCCGTAAATGTTCATTAAAGATATTGACTAGAAGTTTTCTTTTACTCTTTGTCTTTCTCTGGTTTAGATAGTCCGGGTGTTCTTAACCTGGAGTATGTGAACTTGAAAAAATCATAAATAAATTTCAATTTAATTAATTTCCTGTATAATCATCTGTATTTTATTTTATACATTTAAAGATAATTCTTGGAAGGAGTCCATGGGTGTCATCAGATTTTTAAAGGGGCACAAAAAAAAACAACTCCTTAACTAATCCAACACCCTTGTTATTCCCCAAGTCCCATTCCTGTCCTCTTCCTTCCAAAAATAAATTAACATCAATACATTGCTCCATGAGAAAATTCATAAGCGTTTTTTCCTTTGTCCCTAAGTCTCAAAAAGAATGTCATATTTATTTGTAAAAGCAAAAAAAGAAGAAATCATATGTTCAGTGATTCAATGATGGCAGAATTTATTATGGGATAAAATGAAAACAAAATATTATGGTATCATAGAATCGATAATTATCAATATAAGGAAATATGAAACACCTATTTAAAGCGATTGCAATGGGAAATTGGCATCTTCCTACCTATTTCTATATCAGATCCTACTACATATGTTTAAAAAATACAGCATGCAATAGTGGAGAGAAAGACATGAATTCAAATCCTATCTCCTATCTCTGATGGAGAGATAGATAGATAAAGAGAGGGGGAGAGGGAGAGAGAGAGAGAGAGAGAGAGAGAGAGAGAGAGAGAGAGAGAGAGAGAGTCTAGTCTATTGACTGCATGACTTTGGACAAGACTGGACATTGCAGAACAGCTATTGATTTGCTTTAATAGAGTGAGGTCCTTCCCTACAATTATATGTCAGGACAGAATACATACACCTATGTGTATATACAAATATATGCACAAAATTATACATATAAACATGTATATTGGGATACAAAGTAAATATAAAATATCTTTTGAGGGAATGGGGAATCAGTAAAGCCCCTTCATAGCAAGTGGTACTTGAGCTGGGTCATCCCAATGCCTCCTACTCTAAAATTATCTAGCATCTTCTTTGTACCTGTACATATATATTGTAGATACCTACTTAATTATTGCTATTTCTTCCCATTAGAATGTGGACTTTTTGGGTGCTTTTCTTTGTGTTGCCACTCTTTGGTATAATGCTGGTCAAAAAAATCGGTGCTTAATAAATGTTTATTGACAGATGAACTAAGCTTTAAAGGGAGCTGAGTGTTCCAAAAGTCATAGAAGGAGGGAGAATGCTTGCTTTGTTCAGTTTTGTTAAGTATGAAATTTTTATTTGTTATTTTGGATATTTGATCGTCTTATTAATGATTCAATTTATGGAAGCTTTAAATTTTTTAAAGAGATAGAATATATATAATTGGACTAGGTCCTACATAACTTATTATTATATTAAAAACAATTGTTTGATGAAGCAGATTCTGTTACAGATGGCCAGCCTCCATACATTCCATGACTTGGATTTCTTCTCACCTTCCCCCAGTCTCTTACCAATTTTGTTTTGCATCATCAGTTCTCTTAAAATACATGCATAAACTATTAAAGGACACTTCCACCTTCATTCCTTTTAGTATTCTTTGTTCTCTATAGCTTCTCCAATCAATCTGCCTCTACATTTAAAGGACTCCTGTGTGACCTTATGCAAGCTGCATCTCCTCTTTTTTCATCTGGAAAATACAGGATTTGAGCATATAGATTTCCCTCCCTTTTGGTGATTCTCTGATTGGCTTCTTAGGGTCAATCTCATGATCATATCATCACAATGGGATGGACATCACAATGGGATGAACTTGCCAAGCAAGTCAAAACCACCATCAGCAGCTTGACCATAATCTCCTCTCAGACTCTAGAGGAGACAGTCTAGGAATTTAAACTAAAGAGACTTAAAAAATAGTAATGATGCAACATACAACATCCTGAGAAACAACCTCCATGAAGATGCAACTTCTGCTGCTGAAGACCCCCTTTATATACTTTGTAATGTCATTCATATGAATTCATACTTATATGAATATAAGTTATATGCCTCATTGCCACTTAACATCCCATTCACTCTGTATAGTTGATGGGGTGTTTTCCCAATTCACATGCTTAAAATCTAAAATAAGAATGGAATGACATCACAAAGTATGTAAGAACTGATTCCTGAAGCACATGAATTGGATTTGAGTAAGAGGTGCTATGCTAACTCACCAGTCTCATTTTCTCCTCCAGAAACTAGATAGGAATCAGGATGACTGGAGATGGCCTTGAATGAGGTAATTGGGGTTAAGTGACTTACCCCAGGTCACATAGAAAGAGTCAATAGTCTGAGACTGAATTTGAACTCCTATCTTCTACTTCAAGGCCAAGTGTTCTAACCAATGTCCCATGTTAATAGTTACCCATCTATTGCGGGAGGAAGAGATTAGCTACACGTGATAAGGCTCAACACCACAATGTGACCCACCATGGGTTGAACTTTTATTTTTTGGTCAGGGGGATGCTTTAACTAAGTTGAAAAGAACAAAAAAAACCCAAATTACTCTCAATCCTATGTAAACCCTTTCTGTTTCTACAATAATTATAATAGAATGACAAAAAAGGGAGATAGAAGGTAGTAAAAATCACATATTCTATAGACCCCATATAGAAACCTATTCAGCCATTGGCATTCTTAATGCAGGACTTTTATCCAACAATTGGTTGTCAAAGCACTGAAAAAGACAAACTACATCACTGCTGACATTTCAGTATATGTTTTATTTTCTTATTTTTATTTTTCCAATTACATGTTATGAAACGTTTTCAATATTCATGCACTTACATATTTATGTTACACATTTTCCTATCACCCTCCCTTCCCACTCCTCTCCCTTCAGTGTGGAATAACCTAGTGAAAGTTGTACATATACATTTGTGTTTACTATTAGTCACTTTGTTTATGAAGAATTAGGACTAAGGGAAAGGAAAGAAAGCTATGGGATATAAAGGAAAAACATGAGAAGTTTTGGGGGTTTTTTTAAAGTGAGCATAGTATCCATTTAGATACAGGTTTGCTTGCTTGTTTTTTCTTTTCCTCCAGATGAGCATGGTATTATCCATAAGAGGTATCACAAGATTGTCCTAGACCTCTGAACTGCTGAGAGGAACTGCATCCATCATAGTTGATCAACTCAAAATGTTGTTGTTAATGTGTACATTGTTCTGTTGTTTCTTTCCCCCTTCATTCAACATCAGTTCATATAATTCTTTTCAAGCTTCTCTTTAAGTCTGACCGTTCATGTTTCTTATAGAGCAATAGTACTCCATAAGGTTCATATATCACAACTTGTTCAGTCATTCCCTAATTGATAGGCATTCCCTCAATTTCCAATTCTTTGCCACTACAAATAGAGCTGCAATAAATATTTTTGAACATATGGAACTTTTCCCATTTTTTTTTGTTTCCTTTGGATATGGGCCTAGATATAGGCATTCTGAATTTAGGCATTACTGAGTCAAAGGATACGATCTTAATTGTTCTCCAGAGTTCATATTGCTCCAGAATCTTTGGCTCAGTTCACAACTCCATCAACAATGCATTCATGTTTCAGTCTTCTACAACCTCTCCAACATTGATAGTTTTCCCTTTTAGTCATCTTAGCCAATCTGATAGGTGTGAGGTACTTTAATTTGTTTTAATTTGCATTTTTCTAATCAATAATGATTTGGCACATTTTTATATGATTATATATATATATATATATATATATATAGCTCTTATTTCTTCTTTTGAAAACTGCCTATTCATATCCTTTGACCATTTTTCAATTGATGATTGACTTATAAAACCTTATAAATTTGATTCAGTTCTCTATATATTTTAGAAATGAGACCATTATCAGAATTCCAGCTGTGAAAATTGTTTCCCAGGTTTCTGTTTTCCTTCTAATCTTGGCTGCATTAGCTTTATTAATGCAAAAACCTTTTGTTTTGATGTAGTCAAAATCATCCATTTACATTTTATAATGTATTCTATTTTTATTTGATTATGAATTTCTCCCCCCTTTCCACAGATTTGACAAATAGAGTATTTCTTGTTCTGCTATTTGGGTTTATGGTATCACCATTTATGTCTAAATCCTATATCAATTTTGATCTAAATTTAGGATAGCATAATATAGTATAGTATACTAAATTTAGTATAGAACTAACTTAGTAGAATATTGGGTGTGAGTTGTGGGTCTATGCCTGGTTTTAGCCATTCTATTTTCCAGTTTTCCCAGCAGTTTTTATCAAATAGTGAGTTCTTATGCCAGAAACTAGATTACTATAGTCATTCACTATGATATATTTTGAACCCAGTCTAATCTACTGGTCCATTACTCTTATTTCTTAACTAGTACTAGGAAGTTTTGATAACTTCCACTCAGTGTATTTATTTTTTATTTCCTGCAAGGCAGTGGGGTTAAGTGACTTGCCCCAGGTCATACAGCTAGATGATTATTAAGTGTCTGAGGTCACATTTGAACTCAGGTCTTCCTGACTCCAGGGTCAGTGTTCTATCCACTGCACCATCCAGCTATCCCTCAGTATACATTTTAAATGCCTCCCTCACCTGTTTGAACAAGAGTTAAAAATGGAAAATTCACAAAAGTAATAATATGACTATTCTATCATTTCTTTTTTTTTTTTTAGGTTTTTGCAAGGCAAATGGGGTTAAGTGGCTTGCCCAAGGCCACACAGCTAGGTAATTATTAAGTGTCTGAGACCAGATTTGAACTTAGGTACTCCTGACTCCAGGGCCAATGCTTTATCCACTACACCACCTAGCCGCCCCTATCATTTCTTTAATTCTATAATTTTGTTCTATAATTTTGTTGCACAACAATTAGAAAAAGGAGAACAAGCGAAATCAGAGGCCACCTAAGCAAGTCAAGCAGAGACATGGCACCCTAAGGAATCAACAGGTTTAAATTTTTTTTTATTGGACAATCTTTTTTTTTATAAAGATTTTATTTATTTTGAGTTTTACCATTTTTCCCCTCATCTTACTTCCCTCCTCCCACACAGAAGGCAATTTGTCAACAGGTTGGAATTTA
Source organism: Macrotis lagotis (assembly GCF_037893015.1). Taxonomy (NCBI): domain Eukaryota; kingdom Metazoa; phylum Chordata; class Mammalia; order Peramelemorphia; family Peramelidae; genus Macrotis; species Macrotis lagotis. Next base: position 161,015,352 of record NC_133665.1, on the reverse strand, counting down.
ATTCCTTTTGTCAGATATTTACAAATATTGGTGATGGTGATGGTGGAAGGTTGATATGTGGAAACATTAGCTTGAGATACAGCTCAGTCAAATCATTTGTACTTAGTGGGTTCCTCAGATGTAAAAATGAAAGGGATTTGGAATGACACCAATGATAAATATGAAGATTTCAGAGATCCAGAAAATTTTATATGAACTCATAAAGTGTAAGCACAGTGAGAAGAATAATATACACAATAGCTGCAATAAGAACACAAAAAAATTGAATTTTGAATAATTAGAACCACCACTCTCATTCACAGAAAGGGGAGCCTAGACACAAATTGTCACTATAATAGTTATTTTAGTTTAACAAAAGAGGACTCAAAAAGGTTTGGGGAGTATATTTGAAAATGAACATGAGGTAAAAATAAAAAGCATCAACAAAACTATTCTAATCAAAGAGAGCTTAGAAGCCACCTAGATTCCCAGATCCTTATTTAATAAATACAGGAATTTATTTATAAAATGAGACTTGGAAGGGGTCTTAGAGATCATTTTCAGATAAGAAAACTGAGATCCAAAGAGGTAAGATGATTTCCCCAAGTCCACAAAGTAGCAGAGGCATATTTAAATGAGCTTTGAATCCTGCCTTCTGAATTCCATCTATTATTTTTTCTTCTTTCCCATGCCACCCCCTGGAAGAAAGACACAAAGAGACACTAAAATGAGCAGATTAGTCACCATTTTAATAATAAATCATTCCCACCAATGTTGATAGTGGCACCTTCCTTTATGGAGTCTACCACTTTAGTACATGATATCCTATTCAAGTAATGAGTCTTAAAAAAAATAAAGTCAAGGAAAATGACTGGATCTGATAAAAACTAAATAGAAAGATATCTGAGCTTGAGGTGACACTGTTTTTAAGATTTTCAATTGATAATTTTCAGATGGGAGAAGATTTTAAAAGCATAGAAAAAATTCAATGGAATGAGAGAATCAGCAATATAATTAGAAACTATTGATTCTTTTGACTGCTTTCTCATAACTGTAAAAAATATTAATGAGAATGCTCTACACATGCATTGAAGGTTTGATAAATGAAAATAGTTTGTCGAAAAAATTCTGTGTCTGTGTCTGTGTGAGTATCCCATGAAAAGTTAAGATTATGAGGGACAAATATCTGTCTTCAAGAATCCAAAGGTCTACCATCTGGAAAAGGCATCACCTTCATTCTACTTGGAACTATAGGGAAGAACTAAGAATAGAATTTTTCTGATGAAATAATAAACTTTCCAACAATTAGGGCATTCCCCAAATGGAATGGGTTTCTTTGGTATTTAGTGGTTTCCCTGTCACTGGAGGTATTCAAGGAAAGATTTGATAACCATTCCTCTCACAGAATTTCTATCCAGATATATGGTTTGGTTGTATATGAAAGGAATCAAACAAGGTTGAAGGTAGCATTAGAAACACTGGCAAAAGGAAAAGACAAGATGGTGGTTTTGAGGTGAGATATCAGAGTTGTTTTAATCTGCATATCTTTATTTTCTATTATTTTGGAGCAACTTTTAAATTTTATTTTCATTTTAGTTCCAAATTCTCTCTTTTCTTCAGTTCCTCCCCTACTCATTAAGAAGGCAAGAAATATGATACCCACTTCATATATGAAGTCATGCAAACCAGATTTCCACATTAGTCTTCTTTTGTGGGGGAAGCAAGAAAAATTGTAAAAAGTTAAAAAATGTTCCTGTTTGCACCAAGTATTCATCAATTCTCTTCCTGGAGTTGGAGAGCATTTTCATCATGTGTTGCTTGGATTTGCCATTGTTTTGATCAGAGTGACTAACTCTTTCACAGTTGATTTTTATTACATTATTACTGTTACTATGTACAATGTTCTCATAATTCTCACTTTTCTTTGCATCTGCTCATATGAGTCTTCTCGTTTTCTTTTCTTATTATTTCTTATAGCACAATACTAATATATTACAATTATCTACCACTTTTTGTTCAACAATTCCCCAACTGATGGGTATGCCCTCAGTTTCTAATGTTTTGCCACCACAAAAAAAGAGATATTTTCGTATATATGCATTCACACTCAAGAAGAAAACAGATTAAAAATTCATTTTCCAGGGCGTCTAGGTGGCACAGTGGATAGAGCAATGGCCTTGAAGTCAGGAGTACCTGAGCTCAAATCTGGCCTCAGACACTTAATAATTACCTAGCTGTGTGGCCTTGGTCAAGCCACTTAACCCCATTGCCTTGCGAAAACCTAAAAAACAAATAAATAAAATAAAATAGATTCATTTTCCTGAACTATACAACTGAATGAAAAGTGGAAAGAGTACCTACATAACTAAAAATCACACATCCATCATAGTGTACAATTAGGTTACTTATATAATATTTGATCCTTTCAGTTTCCTATAGTTAATCATTTTGCATATTCTGAAAAGGTACTAGAGATGACAATGGATTGTGTCTAAAATATGAAACTAGTATCAATCTCATCTGAATAATTGAGCAGTGCATTTAATGATGCCAACTCCTTGTAGCAACAAAAGTCCACCTCTTTCCCATCAATATTCTCATTCATAATATTAAATTGTAGTGGGCCATGGACCACCACAACCTTAGATGAATCAAAATTATAAGTAATCTAAAAGGCAACAGTAAGATTCAAGGTAAGCATGAATACTCTGCATTGTATTAGCAAGATGTCAATATGAGAGGTTCTATGAAAGAGATTCTGGAAGACATGAGTGATGGTAAATGAAAGTTATCCAGTCAAATAGTAAGAGAGGCAACAATCCAAATGTAACATTAATTTTCCCAAGATATTGGAAGAATAAGAGGAAGGCATCCAGTAAAGTGGGTGACCTTTATAGAGAATGTATAATGAAATATAGACAAAATTGCCCTGATTGAGATGACAATGGTTCATGATCTCCTTTGGTGAAGATTATCTACCCAGTCAAAAATCAGACATCTGTCAAAGTAACAATTAAGTTACTTACATACTTTATTGGCCCTGAAGTTTTCTAGCTGGTGAGTTATTTCCAGTGAAAATATTACAGGGATACTTCCCTTTTCCTATTTCTAAATTTTACCTACCATTCAGAACATGTGCATTTGGATCCTTCCCTCTGGTTCTTTGTTCAGGATAAAGCTACTGAGGAAGACTGCTTTTGAAATTCCATTACTTAGCCTTCTTTGGCCATACCTGATTGTGTTTATTGCTGTTTTAAAATTTCTTGTTTGTGGAATTTCTTCTTTATTTTATCTTGCCAGAAATTTCCTAGAGGCTTCTCCTCAGTTCTTATGAAGATAAAATCAGTGAGGTAGATTGATGCCTCATAGAGTTGGAAGTGGAAGGGACTTATTTCAATGCTCTCATTTTACAAATGGGAAAACCAAGGCCCAGAGACATTAGGTGACTAGGCCAAGATCACAGAGCAAGTAAGTAGAATTGAAGCCAAGTTCTCTGACTCCAAATTAAGGCTATTAATTCTAATCTTCATGCTTTTCATATCCTTATGCTTTAATAGCTCCCTTTATATCCTTCCCCCTTCCACCCCAATTTTTAATATGTCTTAAGGGCTTTTAAAAATGGAATTTCTTGATCCTTCTATCAATTTGTCTTACCAGCATATTTCTTTCCCCCATTTGATATACAGCTTACTCTTGCATGAGTATTTTTAAAACAATTTAAAAAAAAATTTTAAGTCCTTTGTTTTTCATATGTCATTTCCCAGTATTCCATACCTCTCCCTTATAAGAATAACAACAACGACAAACAACGAAACAAATAATCAGTTAAGCAACACCGACATCTGAAAGCATACACGGTTTTCCATGCTGTCTTTAGGAAAATGTATTTCATCATTTATTTTCCGGAACCTGTAGGGCATTATAAGGGATCTGACTTTGATGTTTTTCCATTAAGTTTTCCTAGACATTGCTCTCTTAGTCATTCAGAATTTATTAAGTGTTTAATATGGGCCAGGCACAATGCTGAACATTGTGGATACAAAGAGAGGCAAAAGACAGTCTATTCCCAGGGTACTCACAATTTAATGGAGAAGACAACAAACAAGATAAGCTATATTTAGAATAATCAGGAAATAATTAACAGAGGGAATGCCTTAAAATTAAGCTAGTTTGGGAAAGGCTTCCTGTTGAAGATGTAATTTTAGTTGGGACTTGGAGGAAGCCAGGGAAACCAGTAGGCAGAGTTGAGGAGGCATGTGAGACAGCCAGAAAAAAAAATGCTCTGTAAGGAAGGAGGTCAATGACAATGGGTTGAAGAATACACTATGGGGAATATTTGATCTTAGAAGCAATAGGAACCACTGACATTTGTTGAGTGGAGGCTAAGGGTTGGATGTGATATAGTCGGACCTGTTGCTTTAGAACCACTTTGATGACTGAATGGAGGCTGAATTGGAATAGGCAGAGACTTGTAGGCAAACTACTGGAAAATTATTACAATTGTCCAGATGTGAAGTGATGAGGGATTATACCAGATTGATAGCAGTATCAGAGGACAGAAGATCAAATCAACAGACTTTTGCAACAGATTGTATTTTGGAAAGTAACATAGTGAGGAATTGAGGGAACTGGGAAAATGGTGAAATCTTCAACAGGGAATGATGATTTCATTTTGGATATGTTGAGTTTAAGATAGACATGCAGTTTAAGATATTTGAAAGACACTTAGAGATATAAGAATGGAGACCAGTAGAGAGGTTAGAGCAGGACAGATAGATATTAGAATCATTAGCATAGATTTGATAATTAAACCCATGAGAACTGATAAGATTATCAAAAGGAGAAATATAGAGAAAGAAGAAACAATGGCCCAGGACAGAACCCCATGGGATATCAATGGTTAGAGAGTGTGACCTGGTTGAACACTCAGCAATGAATGGACATTAAAAAAGGAGTAATCCAATATGTAGAAAAATTAGGAAAAAGTAGTGTTGTAAAAACTTAGAGCAAAGAGAGTATCAAGGAGAACATGATGATCAGCAGTATAAAAGACTGCAGAGAGGGCAAGAGTAATGAGGGTTGAGAAAAAAAATTATTGGTTTTGGCAATGGAGAGAACAGTTTAGGTGGAACGATGAGGTCAGAAACTGAATGGTAAGGAGACAAAAAGAAGACAAAGTGGTGGCCCCTATTGTAGATGACTTTCTTAAAGAGTTTAGCCAGGGGGCATCTAGGTGGTGCAGTGGATAGAGGACTGGCCCTGTAGTCAGGAGTACCTGAGTTCAAATCCAGCCTCAGACACTTAATAATTACCTAGCTGTGAGGCCTTGGGTAAGCCACTTAACCCCATTGCCTTGCAAAAACCTAAAAACAAAAAGAGTAAAGAGTTTAGCCAGTGGCCTGAAGAGATATAGGATAACAGTGTGGCTGGAAGGAATATTTTTAAGGATGGAGGAGACATGGGCACATTTGAAGCAAAAGAGAAGAAGTCAGTGGACTGGGAGTGATTGAAAATAAGCAATAGAGTAAGGATGACGGAGGAAGCTGTCTGTGGAAAGAGATGAGATGAAATGGAATTACTTATACAGGTAAAGGGGATTGCCTTTGTAGCCATCCCTTCATGTGAGAAATGGGAGAAAAAGAAGATAGTGGAAGAAAGCATCTGAGATGCTAAAGAAGGAAGAACAGGGAACTTATGGCAAATGACCTCAATTTTTTTCAGCAAAATATTGAGGCCAATACAAATTTATAATGCTTATCAAATTGCTTGATTTCTCAATGGGGGTGGGAAGAAGAGAAGAAATTTGGAAAAGTTTTAAAGATGAATATTAAAATTGTTTTTTATATAACTGGAGAAAATAAAATATTGAATAAAATTTTTTTAAAAAAATATGAGTTTGAACTGATGCTGAGTGAGATGAGCAGAACCAGAAAAACACTGTACACTCTAACAGCAACATGGGAGTGATGTTCAACCTTGAAGGACTTGCTCATTCCATCAGTGCAACGATCAGGAACAATTTTGGTTTGTCTGCTAAGGAGAGTACCATCTGTATCCAGATAAGGAGCTGTGGAGTTTGAACAAAGTGCAAGGACTATTCCCTTTAATTTAGAAAAAAACCAGATATCTTATTGTCTGATCTTGTTACCTCTTAGACTTCTCTTCTCTTCCTTAAGGATATGATTTCTCTCTCATCACACCCAATTTGGATAAAGGTACAACATGGAAACAAAGTAAAGTGCTTTCTGTGGTGGGGTGGGGGGAGGGAAGCAAGATTGGGGGGGGATTGTAAAACTCAAATAATATCTTTAATAAAAATAAATAAAAAATATGAGTTCAGGTTCTTACTATTCTAGCACATCTCAGTTATTCACAAAGATAATCAGAAGAGATGAAAAGGCTTGGAAAAATCACTGGGGAGAGTTGGACAGTGAGTTGATAGGAGAGGGGAAGAAGGACTGCCTAGGAGCAGTGAGGACCCAGTTGAGTTCGTGTGACATAAATTTGTAGTGGGCCCATTCAGAACATTCATATGATTTTCTCCACCTTCATTCAATAACACATGTGTAGGGACTAGTGTGACAAATTATAGAAGTAATCTAAGGCTGAAGCTTGATTGAGCATAATCAATGATATGAAAAGAGGATTAAGAATGAAAGAGGACAGTGTAGAGATGAAGTTGGTTTACCAAGGCATTAAGATGGTAAGAAGAGGAGAGAGTAACTAGTGTAAGGGTAATGATGCAGGAGAGAACTGAGGGGTCAAAGGATAATAAGCCATCCTACAGACAAAGAGGAAGGTTTGGCATAGGAAGACATAGGGAGAAATGGAAAGGAAGATTATGATCATATAGGGGAATTCTTGGACATGGAGGTATTGCATTTGTGGGTGATAGCAAGAGCAAAGGTATGACCCTCTTTGTGAATAGCTGAGATGTGATGGAATAGTAAATTATGGGAATTAAATAGTTTGAGGATTGGGATGATTAGGGTGTTTGAGGAAGAGTCAGAGTCAGGATGTATGTTGAAGTTCCCTAGGATGAGGGCAGGAATTGGAGAAGACAGAAAAATTGTAAATATTGAACTCATTGAGGAAAGGAGAAGCATTATCCTAGAGATCTGTGGACAATAGCTACCAGGATTTTGATTAGGTGATAGATATGGATCTTAGGTTGGCTTACTCTGAGCTATGTTGTATTTTGAAAGTTTTCTCAAGTTTCTCTGGGTGGGAGGGGCAGGACAAGGGACACTGATCTATTCTTAAGAGTACTATACTCTTCCATTACATTCATATATCACAAATTGTTCAGCTATTTCCCAGTTGATGGACACTTATTTTGTGTTTAATTTTTGCACCCACCCCCGGCAATACCTCAATTCTTTCCAAACATTTCTGTTTTGCCAAAATTAAATATACTCATAATAACTGAAGGTACTCTTAAATTATTCTTTCTGAATAGCACCATCACCTCCAAAGCAGATTATGACTATGTGGTCCATTCTTTCTCCTTATTTATGGATATGCTCAGCAGAAACTCTATGTGTTCTGAGATGGGAATCCCTGTTTATTTATTTTTTAATGGAGCATGAAAAATATATGCCACACTGAACTTTGAAACTTTCTGGTCTACCCCATAGAACAGAAAATAAAGATTTTCAAAGTAGGAGGTTCTACAGTTCCCTTGGATGTCAGTCCTAGTCAGCTTATTTCCTCCAGAGTGTTTGCTTGATCTCCCCCTTCCTCAGTTTCCCAACCTCTGGGAAGTGAGGAACAGCCTGAGATCTTGGAAAATTCAATGATAAAACAGCAGCATAGTGGCACAAGTATAACTGGGGCCAGGGAAGCATGCCATACCATATCAAATAGAAGAAGAGAGAAGTGTTTATACACACACACACACACACACACACACACACACACACACACACACACGCAACAACTTTTTTCTTTAACCTCCTCATGCATCTCATTGAAGAGCATATCTCCCACCCCCTTCCTCTGTTGAGTTAGGATTTGGAATGTGAACAGCTGCACAGTGCTCTCATCTTGCTGCATACTCAGACACAACATTCTTAATGATACATCACAATGAATAACTTGATGCTATTTCATTCTCGTTCAACTATGTCGTGGACTGCATCAATCCCAACATGAATGGTAAATTTATTCCTAAAATGTCCATTCATAAATAAGGAGAGCAACTTGTTTTCTATGAATCAATTCACCAAGATAAATATTTAAAGATGTGTTTTCAATTGTGTTCTCTGATGATAATTGCTGGCTCACGCTACATAACTATATCAATGTGTTCTATGCACTGTTCCTTTTTCTCATGTTGATAAATGAATATAGCAATTAGAAGTACATTGTGACCTAGCAACTAATGCATTAGTGACTTTGCATAAATATGTACATTATGTTCTAGGTGGCAAGGGAAATATGTATGACCCCAAACTTTGAAATATGATACTATTGACAACAGTATACAAGGTCCATCCATAAAGAGAGGTAGGAAAGGTAATTATTTTAGGGGGGTAATGACAAGAGAGAGGGTCTCCTATATGGCCCAGGCTGGAAATAGAGTGGCCTTTCAGGTCCCAATCCCACTGTAATTGACCAGTTCTGTCTCTGCCTTGGGTGGTGGCAGATATAATATGGATACTTGATCCACCTTAGCCTGATTGCAACTCAGAACTCCTCAGCTCAAACAATCCACTCCCTAGTAATAGGGATTACAGGTAATTGCCAACAGGTCTGACCAAAGTAGATTATTAAATGTACTCTTATTTCTACTTTTTAAAATCTCCAGATTCCTTCAAAATTTAGATAAATCATCACTTTTTGTAAAAAGCCTTTCTTAATGTTCAGAAATAAATAGTCACACAAATGTATCTTTAGTCAATTAGAAAATAATTCAGTGTTGGTAAAGTAGGAATGTTTGGTTTGTATCTCCCTCCCCAAATTACCATCTTGTTTTTTGTTCCTTTGTTTACATCAATTTCCTCATGCACTTGTCTATATTCTATTCAGTAGATTATAAACTCCTTGAAGGGAAAAACTAATTCATTTTTATCTTTAGATTTGGAATACCAGATAGTGTCTAGAATGAACGTGACAAATGTTTGTTGATTGATTGAATTAGCAGATATAATTCTCCTAAAGCAGGGAGCAGTTGTGTATCTCCCACTCTTTTATTTAAAATAAAAAAAAATTAAATAGAATGCTTAGATTTGTGATGTCATCATCTTAGGGACTTCCCAATGAGGGAACTCCCTCTACCAGTGAAGATTTGGCACCTGCTCTTCAAATCTGAGTGTGAGAGAGTTGCCTGGGGCCACAAAGAGATTATCTTATCCAGAGCCATACAATCAGGACGTGTCAGAGGCAAGCTCAGAATGTCCTAAGTACAAATCTGACACTCTAGCCTTTAGGCCATGTTTCCTCTGAAAAAATAAGTACAAGATCCATTATTTTACAGGGTTAATTCTTCCCTCTTGAAAGACTCATAAAGTTTGGTACATGATCAGTGGCAAATTTACATTCATGTTGGTCGAGTGTGGTCATTTGTGGCTATCTACAATTCTTTTAACCAATTTTGTTCTACTTCCTCTCTCTCCACAACTCAAGTTATTTTTTTAGAAAGATTTTATTTAATTTTGAATTTTACAATTTTTCCCCTAATCTTGCTTCCCTTCCCCCACCCACGACAGAAAGCTGTCTGTAAGTCTTTACATTGTTTCCATGGTATGTATTGATCTAAGTTGAATGTGATGAGAGAGAAATTGTATCCTTAAGCAAGAAACATCTTACATTTTATCTCATTAATATCCTTGAAATCTCTATGGATTTAGTAAATAATCCAAATTTCCCTGCTCCTATTTTATAGATGGGAAAATTGAGTCAGAGCAGACTTAACTCCTCATCTTAGACTATGTCATTGGAAGAATCAGAAATAAGGAGTGCGTGCTTCCCAAACCACCACTTTAACTAGAAGTTTTACAAATTATAAAACCTCAATTCACCAAGATAAATATTTAAATAAAATGTGTTTTCAATTGTGCTCTCTGATGATAATTGCTGGCTCACACTCTGTAATCATATCAATATGTTTCTCCTCTCTTTTCTCATGCTGACTAATGAACACAGCATCCAGGAGACATGAACTGTAAAGCTGGGTGATAAAAGGAGAGATAAGACTTCTCAATGTGACAGACTTCCCTTTCTTCCCTCCCTACAGAAGGCCGACCTGCGCCTCCATCTTTGCAACATCTTACTTGAGGGGATTAAGTCCTTTTGAGACATCTGCTAGTCAGCCAAACAGTGGGATAACAGTCAGATTGAAATGTAATGTCAACATCATCTCACTCTCTCAGATGCTGTGCTAAGAAAGATCAGTGCCCAAAACAACCCATTCCATAGGATGGAGCCGTCCAATAATTCCCACAGACCACCATCTGGGCCCGTCTGAAAAGGAAGCAACCCAGCCATTATTACCCAGTTCAATCCACTCTGAACAGTGACGTCAAGCATGTCAACAAAACCTTAACTATGGTTTAGTAATGTTTGGAAAATTACATGGTACACAATTTCATAATTCTGGATGATTTATGAAACAAATATTCCCAAAGAAAAAAGAGTAACACTTCACCTCCAATTCCCATCACTTACCTCTCCTCTCAAATACTTAGATCCAAGGACTAATGTAAAACTGAACAATGGATAGGCTATCAGGTCTCTAATCAGAGATATAATGGGTGTTTTTTTAAAAAGGTCTGCAAAGTACTTCTCTAGCCAGTCACTCACTGTAAGGAGAAGGCAGAAGCAAAACAAAAAATGCAAATTAGAGACTTGCTCTCAGAAGGGTACAACTCTCCCAAGTTGACTTCAGTCCCTCTAGCTTTTTTCCTTCCAAAAGTATTATTAAAAAAAAAAGGAATGGATTTTATTGGGGGGGGGGGTGGAGTATGACATTTATCCAGAGACTCCAGTCCTAGGCATATACCCCAAGGAGGCCAAGGAGGAAAAGAAAGGCCCATTTATACCAAAATGCTCATTACAATATTCTTTGTGCTGGCAAAGGACTAGAGACAAAGTCAGTACCCGCCAATCAGTGAATGGCTAAACAAATTAAGAGCATACACTTAATGGAATATTACTGCACCATAAGAAATAACAAATATAAAGAAATCAGAAGCACACAGGGAAACTTAAATGATTCAGTACAAAAAAAAATAAGTAGAAACAGGGAAGCAACATGCCAGTAATAAGGCTTAATAGAAAGAACAAGAATAACAAAAATAAAACAAAACTCTAATTATAATGCTCGACCTTGACCTTATAGAAACACAACAAAAAAGGCATTTTCCTCTATTCATTGCAGAAGAATGGAATGGCAAATGTTAAATATTAGATATCTTGGATAAAATCCATCAATGGGATAGTAGGTTTTGCTGAACATTTGAGAGGAGGGGACTTTGTTATCAGATTTGTTGGAATGGGGTTGTATTTGGGAAGAAATGTGACCTAGAAAAAAAAGACATCAAAAAACTGTAATAAACAAATTTAAAATATTAAATTTAAATGTAAATATATTTAAAATTTAAAATATTAAAGAAAATAAATATGAATTTGTCATTTGGTTAAATGTCTTATGACCACAATTAACACAATCCACAACAGCAACAAAATAAAATCTTGAAAAACTGAGTTATTTCCCTGCAAGGCTGAATGATTCAGACTCTGCATTTTGGAATTTTTACAGCTATCTTGGCTTTTGTGGGGATGGATTGATGAGAAGGTGGGGTAGTTAATGATTTAAGTGGACTTGAAAGAAGAATGACAATCAGATTCAGGTAGAGAGAAGTGAGATATTTTGTCTCATTAATCATAAGAGTACTTTCTATGATGTAATTCTAGGTGGGGTAATACTTCCTGTCCAAATCCTTCCTGATACAGCCTACTCTGTCCTCTCGATTTTGCTTTTCACAATCACAAAATTTGTAGTTATAAGAAACCCAGTTTAATTCACAGTTGAAAGGAATACCACCCTATAATATATCCAACAAATGGTTATCCAGGCTCTTCTTAAAGACTTTCACTAATGTGGAAAGTAGCCCTTCTTACTTTTGACAGCTCTAAGAATTGTTTTGGATTTTTATCTCAATCCCCATATTCTGAGCTTCACACAATATGTATGATCAGGCAATGAATGTCTTACATATTGCTTTCCTAAGTAATATAGTAGTCAAAAAGAGCATTAAATTTGGGAGGATCTAGGTTCAACCTTTGACTCTGTCCCACCTAAGGGACAGAGTTCCTATTTTCTGGGGGTATGGATGGCATTTTCTATCCCAAGTGTTTTAGAATTATCTAGGATCATTGTGTTGCTGAAAAGAGCTACGTTCATCATAGCTGATCATCACACAGTGCTTGCTACTACGATGTACAATGTTCTCCTGGTTCTTCTCACTTCACTTAGCATCAGTTCATGCAAGCTTTTACGTTTTTTTTTTTTTCTAAAATCCACCTGCTCATCGTTTCTTATAGCACATAATATTTCATCACAATAATATACCTCAATTTGTTGTCATTCCCCAATTGATAGACATTTCCTCAATTTTCAATTCTTTACCACCACAAAAACGAGCTGCAATAAATGTTTTTGTACATGTAGGCCCTTTCTTCTTTTTAATGAACTCTTGGATCATAACAATGATATTGCTGGATCAAAGGATATACACAGCTTGATTGTCCTTTGAGAATAATTCCATATTGCCTCCAGAATGACTGGATTAGTTCACAACTTCACCAACAATGTATTAGTATACCATTTTCCCACATCTTCTCCAATATTCATCATTTTTCTTTTCTAATATATTAGCCAATCTGAGAGATGTGAGGTGAATTCTCAGAGTTGTTTAAGTTTGCATTTCTCTAATGCATTAGTATTTAGAACTATTTTCATATACCTATAGATAGTTTTAATTTCTTAACTTAAAAACTGCTTATTCATGTCCTTTGACCATATCCTGATTGATAAATGACTTGTATTCTTATATATTTGACTCAATTCTCTATATTTTTGAGAAATGAAACCTTTATCAAAAACACTTGCTGTAAAGATTGTTTCCCATTTTTCTGCTTTCCTTCTAATCTTGACTGCATTGGTCTGGCTTGTGCAAAATGTTTTCAATTCCATGTAATCAAAATTTTAATTTTGCATTCAATAATGTTCCCATTTTTCGGTCACAAATTCTTCCCTTATCTATAGATAAGACAGGTAAACTATTCCTTGTTCTTCTAATTTGCTTATGGTATCACCCTTTACATCTAGATCATGTACCTATCTTGACCTTGGTATACAGTGTGAGACATTGGTCTATGCCTAATTTTTGCCATGTTACTTTCCACTTTTCCCAGCAGGTTGTGGCAAATAATGAGTTAATATCCCAGAATCTACAGTTTGGTTTTTCAAATAGTAGATTACTATAATCATTTACTTTTGTGTCTTATATAGTTAATCCATTTCACTGATCTATCATTCTATTTCTTAGCTAGTACCAAATGGTTTTAATTATTATTGCTTTGTACTATAGTTTTAGATCTGGTAGAGCTAGGTCACCCCTTCTTTTTTTTTAATCAATTCCCTTGATATTCTTTACCTTTTGTTCTATAGACGAATTTTGTCATTATTTATTCTAACTCTATAAATTTTTTTTGATAATTTGATTGGATGGAACTGATTAAGTAAAGTAATTTAAACAGAATTGTCATTTTATTATATTAGCTCGGTCTACCCATGAACAATTGATGTTTTTCCAAATGTTTATATCTGACTTTATTTGTGTAAAAAGTATTTTGAAATTGTGTTCATATAGTTCCTGAGTTTGTCTTGGAAAGTAGATTCTCAAATATTTTATATTGTCTACAGTTATTTTAATTGGAATTTCTCTATTTTTTTGATGAACTTTATTGGTAATATGTGAAAATACTGATGATTTCTGTGAATTGATATTGTATCCTGAAACTTTTCTAAAGTTTTGATTATTTCAAGTGATTTCTTAGCTTATTCTCTAGAGTATTCCCAGTATTTCATCATATCATCTGCAAAAAGTGATAGTTTTGTGTTCTCATTGTCTAGTCTAATACTTTCAATTTATTTTTCTTCTCTTATTACTACAGCTAAAATTTCTAGTACAGTAGTGAATAATAGTGTTTGTAATGGACATCTTTATTTCATGCCTGATCTTGTTGGGGAAGATTCTAGCTTAACCTCACTACGAATAATGCTTACTGATAGATGTAGATAGATATTACTTATTACTCTAAGGAAAGCTGTGTTTTGTTGAAAGCTTTTGCTGCCTCTATTGAGATAGTCATATGATTTCTGTTGCTTTAGCTATTGATATGATCAATTATGGTAATAGTTTTCCAAATTTTGAACCCAATCCTGCATTCCAGGTATAAATCCTACCTATAGATAGTATATTATCCTTATGATAGATTGCTGTAATTCCTTTGTTAATATTTTATTTAAATTTTTGCATGAATATTCACTAGTGAAATTGCTCTATAGTGCCCCCCCCATTTTGATGCTCCCTGGTTTAGGTATCAGCACCATATTTGTGTCATAAAAAGAAATTTGGTAGAACTTCATCTATTTTTTCAAATAGTTAATTTATTCAAATAGTTTTAGAATTCATTGTTATTTAAATGTTTAGTAGAATTCACTTTTTAAAAAAAAATTTTGCAAGACAATAGGGTTAAGTGGCTTGCCCAAGGCCACACAGCTAGGTAATTTGTGTCTGTGGTCAGATTTGAACTCAGGCACTCCTGACTCCAGGGCTGGTGCTCTATCCACTGCATCACCTAGCCGCCCCTAGAATTCACTTTCAAATCTACCTGAACCTAAATAATTTTTTTTAAGGAAGTGAATGATGAAGTGTTCAATTAATTTTTTTCTAAAATGAGGTTGTTTCAATATTTTACTTTCTCTTCTGTTAATCTGGGCAATTTATATTTTTGTAAATATTCATCCATTTCACTTGAGTTGTCAGATTTATTGGGATGCAGTTGGTTAAAATAGCTCCTAGTTATTGCTTTGCTTTCTTCTTCATTGATGGTGAATTCACCCTTTTCATTTTTGATACTGTTAATTTTAATTTTCCCCTTTTTTATTCAAATTAGCCAAAGGTTTATCTATTGTATTTTTTCCCACAAAACCAGCTCTTATTTTTATTAGTTCAATAGTTTCCTTGCTTTCAATTTCATTACTCTCTCCTTTGATTTTCAAATTTGGTATTTAATTGGAGATTTTTTTTAGGTAAACAGCATTTAAATGCTAATAAAAGGGCATTTTTTTCAGATACAGAAAATTAGATACATTTTTAAAAAATCACAAATGGATAGGAATAAAAAATACTTTTTCTTAATATGTTCTACATATTTAACAAAAACCAAGAGCTAATATTATTTATAATGAAAAAAAAACCAAACAAACACGGAAGTTTCCCCAGTAAGAATAGTTATAAAGTGTAGGTCTAATCATGGTGACCCCTACTCAATAAATTTCAATGATTTCTTATTACTTCTAAGACCAAAAGTTCTCTTTGCCTTAATTGGAGATTTTTAATTTGTTCTTTTTCTAGACTTTTTATTCCATACCCAATTCACTGAGCTGCTCTTCCTTTATTTTATTCTTATAAACATTTAGAGATATAAAATTTCCACTAAATACTGTATTGACTACATTCCATAAATTTTGGTATATTGTCTAATTATTGCTATTCTCTTTGATTAAATTATTGATTGTTTCTATGATTTATTGTTTAACTCATTCATTCTTTAGATCAGATTATTTGGTTTCCAATTAATTTTGAATCTATCTTTCCATGGTCTTTAATAACGTAATTTTCTTTATATCATGATCTGAAAAGGATGCATTTTATATATCTGCCTTACTGCATTTGGTTGTGAAATTTTTATGCCCTAATACATGGATATTTTTTGTATAGGTGCCATGTGCCCCTGAGGAAAAGTATATTTCTTTCCATCCCCATTTAATTTTCTCTTGTTAAGGTTGTGGTAATTTTTATCTAATTCTGACAAATGCAATTGAGTTCCCCCACTAGTACAGTTTTGTTGTCTATTTCTTCCATAATTCACTTTACTTCTCCTCTAAGAATCTGGATGCTATACCACTTGGTTACTTCATTGTTTTTGGCACCATTTAGAAGTTAAAGTTTTCTTCCTTGTCTCTTTAACTTAACTCTTTTAACTTTAATTTAAAAATAGATCTATTTTTGCTTTTCTTTTGACTGAGATCAGGATTGCAACTCTGATTATTTTTTTACTCCAACTGAATGATAATATATTCTGATTCTGCTTTTTACCTTTACTCAGTGTATATCTCTCTTCTTCAAATGCGTTTCTTGTAAACAACATATTGTAGGATTCTGGTTCTTAATCCACTTTACTATTCATTTTTGTTTTATAGAAGAGTTGTTTGTTTTATAGAAGAGTTCATCCCAATCTCATTCACATTGATGAGGAGGAGGGAATTCTTTCCAGAGTTGGGGGATAGCCTGAGAAAAGTATGGAGATAGGAATTAGGAGACTGGAACTGGTGTGAGAGGAACAACATATAAGCCACTATCATTCAAAGGAAGGGAATGCAAAGGAAAATAATATACCTGACAAGACAGACTAGAATCTGAATCAAAAGATTTTAAATGACAACCAGGCCTTTTTATTTTATCCTTGAGGCAATTGAGAATTACTGGCATTTCTTGAACAGAAAAGTAAACTAGTCTGGTTACTCCCAGTACTTTGAGAAGATAAATTCAGCAACTACCTAAAGGATGGGTTAGAGAGAAAAAAGACTGGACTTGAAAGACATGTTGAACAATTATTACACCTGCCCAGGCAAAAGGTGCTGAAAGTCTAGGACTAAGTTGACACCCAAGTGAATGAAGGGAATGGGACAGATACCAGAAATGCTGTAGAAAGTAGAATCGATAAATCTTGGCAAACGTTTCAGTCTGGAAGGGGGTGAGACAGAGTGAACATACAAGAATGACTGTGAAGCTACTAATCTTGGTAACTGGTGGTGCCCTCAATAGAAATAGAAATGTTAGGAAGAGGATTTGGAAGGAAGTTCTGTTTTGAATGTATTGAATTTAAAATGTCTTCAGGACTTTCAGTTGAAAATATCAAATAGGAATTTGGTGACCAACACAAGCCAGTACCTGCCCTCAAGGAGTTGCATTTCACCAGAGAAAGAAACCATATATGCATTCATGGTGTTCCAAATGAAACCATTAAACTGGATACTGCACAAGACTTTTGGAACATTGTCTAAATAGATATAAAAAATACAAAGTTAAATACAAGGCAATTTTTAGAGGGGAGAGAAAACAGGGAAAATAAGAAAGGTCTCTAGTAAGAGTTGATGCTTGAGAAGAGTTTTGAAGGTCAAGGATTCTCAGAGGCAGATAAGAGGACAGAGAACATTGTAAGAACTGGGAAAAAGAACATCATGTAATAAGGAACAGCGAGAAGACCACTTTGGAAGAGATGGAAAACTAAAACTTTAGCAAATCTTCTTTCTAAATTTCCATTATTGCCCTGAAAAAGAGAGTATATATTTTTTTGTTTTGAATGTATTACATTTGATTCAAGTCCACAGATCTTTATTTTTTAAAGCAGGTTGTCCCTCTAAACCTGTCATGCAGAATATTTGGGGCTTGATTAAGAACTAAACACAGATCAACTTACTTAAATTCAGACACTTCCTTAAAAGCTTTCTGTTCGACTTGAGAAGGTAAGTCATTTTGATTACTCAATTTCTATATTTATTAGAAATGATAAACCAAAGTACTTGAGGATCATTTTAGTGCCTATGAAGTGTGGTGCTGTATCGATTGAGGACATGACAGTCAATTACCTTTCCACTTTATTTTGGTCCTCTGCAATCAGTTTGGATCAATACTCTCAATCTCAATTGATAGCATATAGCAAATCTCAAATAATTTTTAAAGTGGTCTGTCACTGTGTCTATAGGCAACTTCCACAGATTCTTAACCATTCACTTTGTTACCATCTGGCCCAAACAAGAGAAAATACATAATGTCCAAATGGAAAGCATGTATTGTTTCAGCATGAATGTATGTCAACAATCAGTTCAGCATGAGTGGAAAATAGAAACACAATTCACTGCATCTCATTATGGTTTGTGCCATATATAAGTAAAGGAGATGTACTTAAAAAATTAAGCCCCCTGAAAAAAATCTCATGGCAGAAACTGGATGGGCAAAAGTAGGAAAATGGCAAAACAGTGTATCATCCTGATATATTTCATTTCTAAAAAGCTATATTCCTGTTGAATCAAAGTAAATTTTCAGAGACCTTGAATGGCTATTTTTAACTTAAGCATCCTATTTCTCAAGGGTTACCTCCAAATATGTGAAGGGTTAAGAAGGCCACAAATGTTTGGACTGTTGTATTTTGAAGGTCCAACACTGGCTATACTAAAGACAAGTGGATACTTGAAAAATACTTGGTTAGTTTTTGCAGTTTTCAATGCAATTTTCACTTTGAATTTGTATTGTTAATACTTGCAAGATTATCATGACTTAATTTCTCTTTTCTTTAGACCTTTTTACCCACCTAAACCAGAAATATATCAGAGAGAGAGTAGGCAAAAAGACATCAAGCTGCAAGTGCTCTCTGAGTGTCCTTAAAATACTGATCATGGGTTGGCTAGACCGGTCTTGGAGTCAGGAGTACCTGGGTTCAAATCTGACCTCAGACACTTAATAATTACCTAACCACGTGGCCTTGGGCAAGCCACTTAACCCCATTGCCTTGAAAAAATCTAAAAAAAAAATACTGATCATAACCTGCATGATGATTGATCTTTCTAGAAAAACAACTCATTCATTCTAGAACCTATCATCACTGCCCTCTTTTTGATCAGCAATTACCTGTCTAAAACATAATCAACTTTTAATAAATGCTTTTGAGCTAAGTTAGCACCTCATACCTATTAGACTGAAAAATATATGTCAAAACAGAAAATGATGGATTTTGGAGGGGATGTAAGAAAACTAGGACTCTAATGCACTGTTGGTGGAGTTTTGAACTGATCCAACAATTCTGGAGAACAATTTGGAGCTATGTCCAAAGGGTTTTCAAACGGTGCTTATCATTTAATTCAGAAATGCCACCACTAGGTCTATATCCCAAAGATATCAGAAAAAGGGAAAAAGACTGATTTTTACAAAAATATTTGTCAGCTTTTTGTGGTGGCTAAGAATTGGAAATCAAAGGGATGCCCATCAATTGAGGAATGGCTAAGCAAGATATGGAATGTGATTGTAATGGAATTGTGCTATAAGAAATGATAAGTAGGGTGATTTCAGGAAAACTTGGAAAGATTTACATGAACTGATGCAAAGTAAAGTGAACAGAACCAGGAGAATGTTGTACATAGTCATAGTAGTCAATATTTTTTGAATTACTTAGCTATTCTCAGCTATACAGAGATCCAAGACTATCCATCCTATCCATTCCAGAAAATACAAAGCATACTACCCACCCCAGAAAAAAAAAAGATATTGTTTGAATACAGACTGAAGCATGATATCTTCCTTCCTTCCTTCCTTCCTTCCTTCCTTCCTTCCTTCCTTCCTTCCTTCCTTCCTTCCTTCCTTCTTTCTTTCTTTCTTTCTTTTTTCCTTTAATTGAATCTTCTTATACAAAATGGCTGATATGGAAAAGGTTTACCCGATTGCACATGTAAAACCTATATCTGATTGCTTATCATGTCAGGGAGGAGGGAAGATAGTGAGGAATAGAATTTCAAACTCAGAGCTTTAAAAAATGTTTAAAATCATTTTAACATGTAGTGGGAGAATAAATATATATGTATTAAAATAAATAAATATAATATAAAAATAAATGGTTATTGACTGACTCTGAAGTATTTAATACTTTAAACTATTGTCTCTAATTTTCCTCTTACCTTGGCTCATAAGGTTGCATACCTTTTCTTTCTCTAGCTCTCTCTTTACCTGCTCCTTCTCTATTCCTTCAATGACTCCCAGTTCTCTTTTAGATACTATTAAAATAATATTCCTCTCGGTTTTGCCCTTGACCTGCTTTTCTTTTTTCTTTCTTGGTATTATCATTCACTTCCCTTGTTTAAATGAGAGGCAACATGTTTTGGAGCAAGATGACTAGTTTGGAAGCTGATGACCCAAATTTAAAGCCCACATCTATCATTTACTAACTAGAGGTCTCGGAACATATCGGTCATATCAGGCTTCAATTTTCTCTTCTGGAAATGAAGGGATTCAAAGGGATGATCATTAAGTGTTTTTTTTGGAGCATTAAATCTGGGATTCTAGGATCTTGTAGATGCCTATGCTAAAACCCTTGATAATTAAGAGTATTTTTGACCACAAGCTCCAGACCTACATCTGTATTCTTTTAAAGTTGATATGATACCATATCAACTTGGTATCTCACAGGGACTTCAAATGCATCAGGCCCATTTTATACATTAAAAAGTCTCTCTTCCTTTTGATTTTTCCATTTCTGTTAGAGATTCCATCAATCATGGGTCTCCTATTTCTGAAACTTTATATCATCTTTGAATCACTTCTTTTCCCTCATTTCTCATACTTGTTAAATTTAGGGCACCCTTCTTCATATGTGCTTTCCCACCCAAAAAATATAGAAAGGTCCAAGGTACCCTTTGGTTTTGCTTGTAGTCAAAACCCTAGGGCACATTCTTCCCTCAAAGTGATAACATGGATAACAACCATCCAAAGGATCCAGTAGTTCAAGACAAAAGACATTTCATCAACTATCATAGCAAATAAAGAGACACTAAAAATTCTGTCCATGTATATATGGGTCCACATATAACCAGAAGGAAAGGAAGCACATACAGAAAACATATATAATTAGGAAAATCAACATGTATATATAACCTGTAACTAAAGAAAGTACATGGAGTACACACACATAGGAGACATATGCTAAGAACGACCTACAGCTCTGCAATACTCTAGAGCTGTTGATGTCCTTTAGTAATATCATTAATAACAATAATAAGAGATTATATTTATAAAGCTCTTATTATGTGTCAGACACCATACTAATACTTTACTATTATCATCTCAGTTGATCCTCATGACAGCTTTGGAAGCGAGAAGCTATTATCTCCATTTTTACCAATGAAGAAACTAATGCAAACAAGGGTTTGAGTGACTTACCCAGGGTCACATAGCTAGTAAGTGTTTGAGACTGGATTTGATCTCAGGTCTTACTGACCTAATTATACTGTTATCTGTGAAAAATTGCATCTATATGCAACTGGATGACTTTTAGTTTCATGATTTCTGTTAAGATAAGCTTATATTGGGGCAGCTAGGTGGTACAGTGGATAGAGCACAGGCCCTGGAGTCAGGAGTACCTGAGTTCAAATCTCAGCCTCAGACACTTAATAATTGCCTAGCTGTGTGGCCTTGGGCAAGCCACTTAATCCCATTTGCCTTGCAAAAACCTAAAAATGAAAAGATAAGCTTATATCTATTAATTTGCAGGCTTCTTCAGGGTTATTTTACTCTTTGTTTGCTAAATAAAGTGACTAGGTAATCTTTCCCTGACCTGGGTAAGATTAAAGGTCAGCATCACCACATCTAGCTAAGGAAAAATGAGTGTCCCATGATAAAATTATGTCTCTTCTTGTAATTGTGTCTGATATTGATTTGAAGTACATTGCTCCAAACAATCATCTAAATTAGGGCAAGAAATTATAACAGCCTCTTGACCCTTCAAGGATATATTGAAACCCCCCAAAAAATATCAGGGGCATTTCCAAAGAAACCCCAGAGGTGTCACAGCACCTGATTCCTCTGTGAGTGCCCTTTATGATTTGTAGTTTGGATCTACAGAGCACATTTTTATCCCAAGATCTTCTCTAACTTGTTATATGATGAATCTAAGAAAGAACAAAAACTAAGCAAAGAAATGAGGCCACTTTTCTCTGCCCTCCTGTCCACATCACTGCCCTTATTAGATTCCTCAAAGGAACAAATCCCTTGAGAATAAAGGTTATTTTTTCTTTGCATTTGTCTCTCTAGCACCAATTCCAACATGGTTCATAGTAGATAATTAATAAGTGTTTGTTGATTGATTTTGCTGTAGTTTAATAAATATGAAGAAGCACACCATATCACTCTAGGTTCAATCAATTGCTAAGTCCTTTACCTTCTGTCTCTGTGGTCTCTTTCATATCTTTTCCATCTTCTCATGACACAGCACACTAGAGGTACTCTAAAAATATCTTCTCCATTTTACTCCCTTCCTTCAATTCACCCATCATCTTGTTTTCTTATGGTTAAACCCAGTCATGTAACTCCTATGTTCAAAAGCCTTCAATGATTCCCTATTGCATAAAGTTCAAATTTCTTGGTTTCACATTTAAAACCCTTCCAAATATGCTTTCACCATGCAACTTTGGGCAAAGTATTTCAGAATCTTTCTTGCCTTTTCAAGTATCACTCCATTCCATGCTTCCGATACTCCATTTGAAATGTTAGCCATAATCTAAGTTCACCTTGAGTTTTCACATCACTTTGTCATTTCTTACTTGGTTACCTAAGCCTAGAATAGCTTTTCCTTGCCCCTCATCTTTGCCAACTGAAATCCCTTCCATTCTTCAAAGTCTAATTCAAATGATATGTTTTCCATGAAACTTTCCCTGATTCTCTCAGTTATGGATAAATACCCTTTTCCATTTGGTCCTAAATACATATATAGTTTTTACCACTCTTATGTACTTATATCCTTTTTAAATCATAATACAAAATGTCATGTTATACTATAATGCATAAAAAGATGTTATACAATTATACTAGTGGTTTGTATCATATTCCCCAGTTAGACTATAAACTTCATGATAAGTATGGACCGTGTCTTATTTAATATTCACAACTTTCCTTGGACTGTGTAGAGTCTTGAACATGTTTACTGTGTGAATGTTGGACTCCTTATGTTTAATGGACTCAGGGCTAGGAAGTGGAAAGCGGTCTAGCCCAGGAATGGACCCAGTTCTGACACAGGAGCTAAGTGAGGAGAAAAAAAAGAATTTATCTACAGTTTCATCATCTATAAAATGGGAATAATAACATTCATTCTTTGTACCTCACAGGGGTTCTGCAGAAAATGCTTTGTAAGATTTAAAGAACTATTGAGGCGTCATTATTATTTATATCTATATGCCATCTGGATTAAAAAGGAAAAGTCGTAATATTTCATTGACTTGACTCTATATGATTAGAAACATCTGAATATCTGACTATATTTTTCACTTTTCATCTCGACTTGATGTCATATAGACATCTGCTCCATTCCATTCACACTGCCAAGCCCTTAGTCAGGCTCTTGTCAGTTCACATCTGGATTATTCCAAGTGTCTTCTAACTGGGAGGCAGCAGAGTACAATGGAAAGAGTATGAGCTCTGAAGGCCAAAGGTGGGTGGTTCAAATCCTGCCTCTGACTCTACCGGGTGGATAGTGTACAAGTTTGCATCACTTCCCATTTCCTTATCCATAAAATGCTAGGATCAGATGCTAAGGTAATTTCCAGCTTGAAATCAATAATTTTCTCTTCCAGTCTCTGCCTTCTCCAGTGCATCCTACACAGTATTTGTCAGATCCATTTTTCAGAGCAACTCTGATCATTTCACTCCCTTGCTCAGAAAACTCCAAACACTGGCTATTGAACTCTTTCCAAATTCCTCAGTCTGACATTTTGTAACCTTTACAATATCATTCTTGCCTACCTTGACGGCCTTATTTTCCCATCTCTTTCTTAAACTTTAGTAAAAATTGGACTGTTCTTTAAACACTCATCACAAGTCACCACCTTGGGGCTTTGGCTCACAAAGTTGTCTCCTTCAGGACACTCTTCTCCACCTGTTGAAATCCAATTCATTCTTCAGAGCTGATTCAAGTGATACTTATGTGACAAATTTCTCCAATAAAGTTTTTATGGATAGCTAGAATTTATACAAGATTTTAAGGTTTGCAACGTGTTTTAAAAATGTAATCTCATTTTATTATCAACAAAACCTGGCTAGGTAGGTGCTATTGTTATTCCCATTTTACAGATGAGTAAATTGAGTCAGAGGTACATAGTTATGATTATTTCTGAAGCATTTGTGAAAGCTAAATTGCTAAAAGAGAAATTCTATCATGTACAACTCTTCTGCCTTTGAGCTAAGGGTTAAGAAAACACAATTCTAACTTAAGATAGAAAGTTAGAAAGTCTCTTGGCTGTTCTCCAGCCTCCCTTACGAAGGGAAAAAAGTTATTTTATTTTGCACAAACAATTCTCCTACCTTGAGGTCATCAGAGAAAAATACCATTCCATTGCACCAGATCTACCTTCTACAAGGAGAGAAGAAAGTCCATTTCATCAAGCACCAAACTTCTCCATTCCAGGAAGCCGGAGAAAAGGTATTCCATCAAATCTCTAGCCTGGTCTCTTATTTTGCAAAAAGGGAAATCTCATCATTCCTACAGATCCAAGAACCTCACTCCTCACCTTAACAGCTTCAGATAACTCCCACCATCCTCTGCCTTCCCTTCTCTCCTACTCACATGGTGCCAAACAAAACTGGAAAAAAATAACAAAAACATGCTGACTGAAGCCACTACAAATTCATGTTACATAATTTGAACTGGACCTTCACTATTACAAGGCAATTATTTTTATACCTCTCAAATTAACTCACTATCCCACTCACCACAACAGCTCTTCCAAAACGACTCTGGAAGCCTCCAATGACTACCCCTTTCCCCATCCTTTCAGCTGAGAAATTTGCCTCATATTATACTAAAAAAAAACAACTTAAGTTTTTAACTAAGACCTACCTCTTCTCCCCTCACTCTCAACTCATATCTCTCTGGTTCATTTTGTCACTATGTATGCCTTCATTCATGGCCCTTCTCCTTGCAAAGGTAAACTCCTCTACATGCACAAATGATCCTATTCCATTCCATACTTTCCAGTATTACCCCATTTATCACTTCCTTTCTCTCTCTTATCTTCAATCTCTGTCTATCTACTGCCTTCATGTCTAATAAACATGCTCAGAGGAGAGAAGGGGACCTATGTAAAAGATGTGGGGCAAAAAGGAAATGGAAACCTCTATTGTAGATAACCTTTTCAAAAAGTTTAGCCAAAAATGGAGGCAGAGTATGGGATAATAGCTAGATCAAAAGAAAGTTTCTTTCAAGGATTGAGGATCTGGTAACCCAAAATTAGAAACTCAAAGGGCCATCCTATTAGGAAATGGCTAAACAAAATGTAGTATATTAAATAATGGAATATTACTGTGCCATAAAAACTTATGAATCGAGAATTTCAAAGGAACCTGGGAAAATATATGAAGTGATATACAGGGAAATGAACAGAAATAGGAAAACAATTTAAACCATGATAGCATTACATAGAAAAACAGCTTTGAAGGATTTTAGAACTGAGTGAAAAAAGTAAAGAGTAAAGATGAGACATGCCTCTTATCTTCTGACAGAAAAGTTATCTACTTAATATGCTCAAAGAGACATGCGTTTTTAAGATGTGACTGATGTACTGAACTATGTGGGGCTATGGTGAGGAATTTGTTTTTGGGGTTTGTTCATTCATTTGTTTTTAATTCAATTTAATGCCTGACTGGGTAATGAAAGGGACAAATTAATTTTTTAAAAAGTTACTTCCTTCATAAAACATTTTCTGATTTGCCCAATCAAATGTGGTACCTTCCTTATTTGAATTCTTAGACTATAAGAGGAAAATGTCTTTCATTATACTTCAGTGTGTATACCTTGGGTCTCTTTTTAAGATTGTAAACTACTTAATCCTAATTAGTCTTACATAATCTTATAAAATACTAAAAATTTAATGAATGCTTTTTTAAAAAAAATAAGATCTGTGATTTCTTTGTAAAGATAAGGAACTCCCAGTGAGATACCATTATCTTCCAGTACAATTTAACATTTGTTGGTAGTTCTAGTCTTAGAAAAGGGTCTGATGACTTGAGAGATTAACCCAACTGCTTAGAGTCACATGATAAGTATGACAAAAGGGTACCTTGAATCAATGTCATCCTAGATCCCAGGCCAGTCTTCTATCTTCTACAACAAACTTCTTTTTAATAAATAAAACTTGCTGAATTCTAAATTGAATTTCCTGGAGAGTTGGATTAGATATCTCAAAATAATAACTATGATTAACTTTAGCAAAGAGACTCTTTCTAAAATGACAAAATTGACTTTTAAAATCCACTTTCAGACTACTTTCAAACTTCTTTATCTACAGTCTTAGGTTCAGTTCTATGAACCAAAGATAATTTGGCCTTTTTGTAATCTGAGGGTTACAAACCTAATTGGATATCCCCATGATGTTAGCAGAAGGGAAGTAAATAAAAACAGAATACTTAGCAGTTTCCCCCTCCTTTGGTAGGTTAACTGGGTACCCTGTGACAAACAAATTGACCAGTTGCCATGTATTCAGTGAACAAATGTATAAAAGAAAAGTGTCATAGCAAATAAAGTACTGGATTTGTAGTCAGGGAGATGTGATACTAGTTGTCTTTGGGCAAGTCACTAGATCTCTCTAAATCTTAGTTTCCTCATCTGTAAAGTGGGGATGATAGTATCTAAAGTGCCTCCCTCACATCTCATAGGCCATAGATAATGTTTTGTAAGTTTTTAAGTACTATATGAATACCATTTATTATGCCAAAGGATTCTTTTTACAACTTAAGGACTATAAAACTAGTTGGAACCCCCCAGGACCTTTTGGAAGGGTGAGTAAGTTAGGAATGCAGATATGATAGATATCCCCCATCTTTGTGTCTTTGGAAAGTGATATTGTACTCTATAATGCTGTAGGCCCCATTAAAATGTAAGCTCTTTGAGAGCTGGGATATCATTCTTTGTATTTTTTCCCCAACAACACCTAACAGGCTACTTGACAAATTGGTTGGTTGACTGGTTCTTGTCCTTGTTATGGAAGAAGACCAAAATAACATCACTATTGAGACTAGATTTGATCTCAGGTCTTACTGACTTAATTATACTGATATCTGTGAAGAAATGCATCCATATGCAGCTGGGTGACTCTTTTGGTTTCTTGATTTCTGTTAAGATAAGTTTATATCTATTAACTTGGATAAAGTGTGCCCAGCTGTAGCTGATCAGACCAATATGAGACCAGAATGGTGCAAATCTTCCTTGAATACACCCTACATTTCACTTGTCTCATGTGAGGCATTTCAAGGCTTTCTGATTGATCTAATGTAGTTCAGAGCTGGCCTAGACATTAGAGAAAGACGACTATAGAATCATAGGACATAGCTCCTTACCCTAAATCTAAAGGGGCTTACAATCTAGTTGAGGATTCAAAACTAATAAACGGAGTATTTCCCCAACAGAATGGAAATTCCTTAAGGACAGAGACTGGTACAGCTAGGTGGCACAGTGGGTAGGGTGCCGGCCCTGGAGTCAGGAAGACCTGAGTTCAAATCTGACCTCAGACACTTAATAATTACTTTGCTGTGTGACCTTGGGAAAGTCACTTAACCCCATTGCCTTACAAAAACCCAACAAAACAAACAAAAAAAGGACAGAGACTGTATAACTTCTGTCTTTCTATTCCTTGCACATAGTAGGTTCTTAATAAATGCAAGGTATTTTTATTACCTTTTCTTTATTATAGCAATTCTTTATTATAGGAAATACAGTAATTCTTTATTTGGCCTGTGATCTAATGGAGAGAATATTGAATTATGAGTCTTGAAGACTTGCATTCAAATCTCACTTCTCACTTATAGTTAGACAAATTTAAACTAAACTCTAAAACAGGAGTAATAGGAGGATGGAATGACTTTTGTTCTAATAACTGACATGTGTTTGGTTCTGTAATGCCTATCTCATAGAGTTGTTATGAGTATCATATGAGATAAAACACATTAAAGTTTTGAAAAACCTTAAACCACTATATAAAATACCAGCTATTACTATCATTATTTGTTCCCTGATCCAACACTGATGTATTGGACTTATGTCTATCTGATTGGCCTGGCTATAGTCAGATAAGCCAATTGTATTTATGTTTAATATAGTTGTCTAATCATATGAGGAAGTACAGCATTTGACAATAAAGGACTGTCTGCCACCTCTGGTGAGTTTGATTTTGGGGAGGTCACTTTACATTCAAGGTCCTCTGTTTCTTCATGGTAAAATGCAAGATTCAGGCTCAATGATCTCAAATATCCCATCCGGCTCCAAGTTTATGATTCTGTGTTCAGCAGTTGCAGAAATCTAAGAGTTAATGAAATACTTCTATTTATTTATACCACCCAATAGCTTTCATTATTCAGGTCAAATAGAAGAAGAGGGAACACAGGGAAGGTATATCCTTTCCCCCTCTTTTAGATACCGTGTAAGTTACAAATATGTCTTTTCCAAACTGCCAAATTAATTATTTCTTTCACATAACAAAAATCCTCCCAAGAGTATCCCAGTGATGCTCTAAAGTGTTAACATCAGATATTCAGAAAACACACATGGCATATTCCATATGTTCCTGGTCCCCAAAGCAGCATTAAGAGACCCCAAGAGAATTGACTTCTAAGCCAGTCCTTAGGTGGGAGCAGGGATAGTGCTAAGACTCATGCACTGGTCAATCTTTCCCAGCATACTATATGAGGTATACAATTTGGGGTTAACATTTGCATAATTCCAGTTAAAGGAGCATCCAGAAATGATTGTTGAATCCATGGTTAGTCCCAGTTATGAAAGTGGCCCCAAATTCTTTCTTTTTTAAATGCAGATACAAAGGGCATTGCTTGGAAGGGCTATCTATTAGACCTAGCCCAGACAAAGGGCAGGCAACAGGATCCTAGAGCAAGTAGTTGGTACAGTGGATAAAGTGCCAGCCCTGGAGTCAGGAGGACCTGAGTTTAAATCTGGCCTCAAACATTTGACACCTACTAGCTGTATGACCTTGGGAAAGTCACTTGGCCCTGATTGCCTCAAATCTAGGGCCCTCTCCAGGCATCCTGATTCATATTTATTCCAGATGGCTCCAGAGGAGAAAGGGACACTGGTGACTTAGCACAGCCCCCTTCACTCAAATCCAATTCATGTGCTTGTCATAGCATCACCTCTGATGTCATGGTCTTCTTTGAAAATGAAGGACAAGCAACAACAACAGCAACAACAATATAGAAATTATTTCCACTGAAAATTAGCTTGGTAAGACAAATGCTATGTTGAAACTACTCTTAGTTTGAGCCCACTCTCCCAAGGGATCAAAGTAATAGAAAGAAGAGCCTCCAAGATATTAGGGGGAAATTATTTGTAAGTTTTGTTCTATCTTTCAGGTAAATATCTCTTTTTTTCAAGCTAACATATGGATATGTGTCGATGCAATTTAAAAAATTGATTCCTGAGATCTGATGATGAAGAATGTGGCATACCCTATTTCAAAAAGATGATTATTAAAAGCAAAATGAGGAGCATATTTTTGGACATAGTCAATGTGAAAATTTTTCAATAAAAAAATTGCATCATATTGTGTTATATGATAATACAAGAGTTTGTATTTCTTCTTCTTTTTTTCCCAGTGGGTGGGAATACACTGGAGGGGTAAAAATAAATTCTAGATAATAGAGGGGGAAGCTAATTGATATTTTTAATTGAATAAATGAAACATGATAATCACCTTGGGGAAACAATGAAAATTAGAGCTTGATCTGATAGCATATATATATATATATATATATATATGAATGAAAATTATATGTACACTTACATAAATATGATTCTGTATTATCCTAATGCCAACAAAAACTAATTCTAGATACTTTGGTCTAATGCTGATGAAAAAGTCATTTGGTGAATAGAATTTTCATAAATTTTAAAATAAATAACTGTCTCTCTTCCCTTGGGAATATGTCTGAACAAACTGAAATACACTAGCATTTCTATTGGAGTTTTCGGAAATGATATGCTTGATTTTAGATCCCATTGGCTGATGGCTTTGTCAAATTCAGTACCATTTGACACTGCTATGTTGCATAAACAGAATGGGACTGACGTGACCAGATGTAGCATGTCACAGCAATGATCAATCATCAGAGAAAATAGAAATGCTGGTTTCTATGAGCAGACAGTCAAGGATTGCCACCCTAAATTCATACTACTTTGTTGGTGGGGGTGGGGCAAAAACATGGACTCACAAAAATGTAAAATCATAGGAAATATAGATGAGTGACTGATATTGAAATAATCAAATGTGTCCTAAACAGATACTCATCTTCAACAACTACATTTTGATTAGCTCAGTTACAAGCACTTAGGATTTGCTAGAACCCAAGGGTATAGCTTCCCCACTCTGGCATGTCAATGTGTGGAATATATTGTCCCTGAGAAAGAACTACTGAGATTTGTCATTGTGTGATAAGGTTCAAATGATGCAATCACAAGTGCAAAAATGGGGAGACACCTACCTGGAGCCTTAAAAAATGGAAAGGATCAGCACTCTCTTAACTTCTGTCTTCTTGGAATATTGACAATTAACTATAGATTTTAAGCCCATTATCTTGATGATCAAAGTCATGAGTTCAAAACCCAAGTCTAGTGTTTTACCAGCAGTGACATTGGACAAGTCTCCTGCCTCCCTGTGCCTCAAGCAAGTCCCTAGAACTTTTTTCTGTCATAAATGATTGATAAAGGGAATGGAATTCCCAACCCTCATGGAAGTCTTTTGTGTATTTCTATGGCTATTCTAGACATACAATCGGGTATCAGACTCTTTCAATAGAATAACAGTAAATAGAAGCGTAGATCGATTAGAGAAAGTGAGAAACTTTGATTTCAGCATCTGATCATGGTTTCAAGTGATTGAAGCCTGTTCACAACAAAATAAACAAACTTTTTTACTCTTATCACCCTTAAATTTTGCCAATTTTTCCCTATGTGCATACATACACACACACACACACACACACACACACACACACACACACACACACAATCACATATACACCTACAATCTCCTCGTACCTCTAATCTGCCTTTACTTTATGAGTATCCTAATTCATCTCCTCATTGGCTCTTACATAGTCAGGATATTATAACTTCCCAAACCAACCCCTCATTTTCAGTCTTCTCATCTAGTCTATACTAAACACCTTTACCAAGTGAATTTTAGGATTGGGAATATAAATCTACAACTGAAAAGTATTGGTCATACTAAATGAAATGCAGTTTAATTTTAAATTAGGTACAGCAGGACAAATTGAAACTCTATTGTGATTTGGTTTTTTCTTCCCAACTGTGGTATTTTGGGGTAATTTCACTCTAATCTGAGAAAGAAGAATTATTTATATACATACATGTACATATGCATCCAGGTGAATTTAAATATATAAACATGGTATAAGATCAAAGAATTTTATCTAATTTTGGAAGGCATCTCAGAGACACCTAGACTAAACATAACATTTTACAGATGAGAAGAAAGAGGTCTGGGGAGGTTGTGCTTCTTGCTCAAGGTCACTTTGTGGGGAGACTAGGTGGCACAGTGGATAGAACAATGGCCCTGGAGTCAGGAGGACCTGAGTTCAAATCCGGCCTCAGACACACAATAATTGCCTAGCTGTGTGACCTTGGGCAAGTCACTTGACCCCATTGCCTTGCAAAAGAAAAAGAAAAAAAGGTCACTTTGGTAGTGATCATCAGAAGTGGCATTTGAACTCCACCTAAATCAATATTCTTTCCACTGAGGGATAGAGGACCAGACTGGAAGTCACTAAACATCCTGATTCATGTGCTAAATATTTATTTGATTCTGGATAAAAGACCCAACCTCTGTGTGGTTCAGGCAACTCCTTAAGACCTGGGTTCTAAGTCAAAAATAGGTTCCAATTTGTGTTGGTGAAAGACTATATCACACTGAGAGTTAATCCTTTGTGCTGATGAAATCACAGATTAGTTACATCTACATACATTTAAAGTACATATATGGGGCAGTTGGACAGTGCAGTGGATGGAGTACCAACCCTGGAGTCAGGAGAACCTGAGTTCAAATCTGACCTCAGACACTTAATAATTACCTAGTTGTGTGACCTTGGGAAAGTCAATTAAACTCATTGCCTTGCAAAAATAAAAAAAAATGCATATATGTACTTTATACTAAAGAGAAAGCGGATCAAATATGCATCCTCTATATATCTGCATATATATTTCTAAATTTGTAGTATATCTGATAAATGCCTTCATAATTGCAATGCATATAACAATGCATATATGTATATATATACATATATATGTGTGTATATACACACATATATATGGGAGGCAGACTGGTAGAATGACTAGAGATCTGAACCCAATCAGAGAAACCCAGGTTCAAAAACTCTAAGTTATTTAATCTCTTAGCCTCATAAAATGAGGACAAATACTAGTACCTATCCCACAAAATTACTGCAAGACTTAAATGAGATAACATATGCAAGTTTTGGCATACCTTTAAGTTCTTATATAATTATTAACTATTATTTTTATTATCTAGTCCCTGTGATAATTTTCTCCAATGTACCTGTGTATAAAAATGCAGGTTCACATGCAGATGTGTGAGAATAGTCCTTAAGACATTACATTTCTCTATGAAAGAAAGCTGTATAATCTATAGTGAATTTTAAAAAAGAGACTCAGACCACATTCTCAAAATAACACTTATGAAGACAATAAGTATGTAATTGCAAGAGGAACACTTGTGCTATTTTACAGCAGAAATTTGGCATCAGAGTAAAATGGAAGAAATAAGTTTACCCAGAACTAGGTCAGTCCTCTCTTTGCTTTGTCCCCAGACAAACCTATGGTAAGTATTAGTAGCATGTTAAGAAACAAAGACATCTTAACTCGATAGCATTTCTTTTTTAAAAGAAAGAAGGTTGGGGGATAGACTCAAGTCATCTTAAACTCAACTTGTTAAGAACAATTGGCCATGATTGACTTTAAGCCTCAGAAATTGGGAGAACATGGATCATGCCAGAGAACCATTCCCAAAGAACTGAAAGGTAACGCAACCAAGAGAACCTACCACTTTCCTACCAGTGGTTAGGATGTCATCAGTTTATAAGATGAGATATTCAGCAATCCCTCTGTTAACTCATGAAATAAGTATTTTTTGGTGCTATGGAATGGAAAAGGTGATTTATTTGGAATCAGAAGCTTGGGTTCAAATCCCAGTCTTGCCCCTTATTACTTACGGACAAACCACTGTGGTCACCTATGTGGCCTTGAACTTCATTTCAACTGCTCCAGCCTTGGCTTCCTCTTCTACCAAAATGACTAGATGACTCCCAAGTTCCCTTCCAGGCTGAGATCTACATTTCTCTGTGCTGAGACAAACATTCTCATAATAGAGTTCTGGTCTATTGTCTAAATTTGGGGAGTTATTAACTAGGTGTCTCTGGACAAATATCTCCAAACCTTTGTAATGGAGGCCTGGTTTTGTGCCTACATTGTCAAACCTTTAAACCCTTTATCAATCAACATCTTTTAATTTGCTTGTTACCTTAATAATGATGAGCAACAGGACTTGAAGATGACTTGGAGGAAACCCTCCCAAAGGGCATATTTTCTTCATTCCCAGGCCCTTCCACTTCCACTTTTTAATCTTGTACCCCTTGTAACATCCCATGGATAGTCTCATCCAGATACCAAATGACTTGCTAGGTTCTGTAACTGAAAACTGAGGGGCTTGTCTAGCCCCTGCCTCAACATTGCTTGCTAAGCAAAGAGAAGCATTTACCTGGTTTCTAGCCAAGCCCCAGATAATACTCACTGACTACCACAGTAGCTCAAGAGCTCCAAGAAACTGTGTTGCTTAAAAATAAAATAAACCAAAAAGGGTTTTTTTTTTCTTCTTAAAGCTAACGAACACTCTGAGGTACAATCCTGTTTGGACCGCCCCTGATGCTGTAGGCCCCCTACAGAGGATTTCCGTTGCTCTTTTTATCTCCCCTTCTAAAAGGCTTTCTTGATCTTAAAGGGATTGCCACTAATAAGGCCAAGGTTGGCAGGCAAGGAGATGATTGAGTCCTTCTCGATGAAGCAGAGAAAAAGAGAATACCTGCAGCTTCAGTAGCCCAGGATATTTTCCATTTGAGGAGAGATGTCAAGACTTATTCTTGCTTTGTGAAAACAAAACTGGATAAAGGCACTTCCATAGCCTCAGTAGACCCGGGGATAGCATTGGGATGGCCTAACTTTTGTCTTTACAAGCTGAAGATGAAGACATCAGGAATAATGTTTAAGCATTATTTTTATTTGTCCTCAGCCCTTATTCACTGGACCCCAAGCTAAATGTGGAAAGCATCCTTATATTCTGTTTGTGGGATCTGCCTCTCAAGATCTTGGTTTTTCTCCCCCTTTGGATTTTCTTTGAATTCATTAATCTCCTGGCAGTATAAAAAGGCCTTTCCATACCCTAAATCCCCAATAACTTCTCCCTGATTAGATGGAATTGGGATCACATTCTGAACACATTTCCTTTTTAATTTAACTGTCAGAAGCAGTCCTTTATGCTGGTTCACATGCAAATCTGATAGAATTCTAATTCTTTCAGTCCTTATAATATATAGTGACTTTCTCCATAATTTATGTTACAGTGCCATCTTATGGTAGTCTTATTACCATCATTTTTAATTTTTAAAAGTGGGCTGTTTCTTTAGCCTTTTTTTTTAGAAATTCATGTAACTTAATTTGGTTTTAAATGCTAGATATCAAATAAATGCTTTGCATTCTGTAGTCCAAAAATGCTTTAAAGTCCTCTAAAAAAAGATCAGAAATTTCAGGGAATGTTCTAATAGTTGCCTTTGCCTAAAACAAGATGGATTATGTATTTTTAAAAAATTATTTCAAAGTATTCAGTTTTTCCATCAGGATGACCAGTGACAATGGAAGAAATTTACATTAACTAGGTGGCATTTTTAATACAATTCAACATCTGGGGAAGAAGAATCTAAAAGGGAAGACCTTCTTTAGGTGACTTTGGACCCAACATTATCAAAAGAAACTTGAAACCTGAATTCTACTTTGATATTATTCTGAACCAATTCTAGAACCTCTTTGTTTCCTTCCCAGCAATACATAAGCAAACCAAAATTCATCTTCAGGGCTGATCATTTGCATTATGTTTCAACCCCCTAATTTAATTCTAGTAGAAAATTCCTTAGGGGGGAGTTTCCTTACAGACAGATGCCTGCCAGTTTTCAGACTTCAATCTGTTTCCTCTGTCTTTCCTCTGTTGTGTTTTTCTTTCTTTTCCCTTTACTAACTTGACATCCATCCTGG
This sequence comes from Macrotis lagotis, assembly GCF_037893015.1. Taxonomy (NCBI): domain Eukaryota; kingdom Metazoa; phylum Chordata; class Mammalia; order Peramelemorphia; family Peramelidae; genus Macrotis; species Macrotis lagotis. Next base: position 160,979,925 of record NC_133665.1, on the reverse strand, counting down.
GACTGGCTTGACCCTAGGACCTTAGTCGAAATTCCCTAGTGTTATGACCTAGGTTGTCAATAATATTCAGCAATGGAGGTAGCAGAAGCATTAAGCTGGTCTTAATTGCAACCTCACTTGGGTTGAGGAAAATGGGAGTTCAGAGTACAAGTATATTAGTTGATGTTTGCAACACAATTAGAGTGTGTGGTAATTGGGGCTTTTCTAGAACCAACACTACATTCAACTTTGAGTTGCTACACATCACTACATAAGGTCTTTCTCCATCAATGGTGCTTAGCAAATGTTTATTTATTGATCGATTGAGCAATCCCCCATTCTCTCTATAGTCTTTTAGCTGTGGAGTGATTGAATAGTTCATCAGAAAAATCTACTGTTTCACATCTACAATCAAACACAGGGTTGTTATTCTCTCTGTCTTCTAGCCCAAAGTTCCCCATTTGCTTATTATTTATTATTCTATTTTATCAGCCCTGTAAAATTATAAAACCTAAGGAGATGGGTCAGGGGTGGTACCTTTTTCATTTATCATGTAACACAGACCAAAATAAAATAAAATAAAATAAAATCCTGGTCTTCCAGCAATTCATTAAGGAGTTGAAATTAATATGAATTCAACCAGCCCCAAACCAAGAATTTTGGAACAAAGGCAATTTTAAAAGGACATTTGAATATCAAACATCTCCCAGCTCCTTCCTTTTCTGACACAATCGAAATGCATTTCTCTTTCACTGCCCCAATTTCAACAGTTGTAGAAATCACAGTTTCTAATTAAGCAGTCTTAAAAAAAAATGGTAGTGAATTCCAGGCTGATTTGTTTGCTTCTAATTTCTCTCTCTCTCTCTCTCTCTCTCTCTCTCTCTCTCTCTCTCTCTCTCTCTCTCTCTTCAAAGGTCTCTTTTGTTAATCTCTTTCTTCTCATCCACTTACCTTTGCTGACCCCTCTTCCTCTCTCCTTGGGGGCAATTCTTGCTTCAGCCACTGTACTTTAAATATTCCTCTTCTCTCTTCAACCGTCATTCCCAAAACAGCAAGGACCCGTCTGGTCCCAACATTCTTCCCATCTTTTTTAATCAAAGGAACATTATCAGGGAATCCAACACATTCGGCTGACTGTCTGAACCAATTGTACCCATTAAGAATTCTTAAAATGCAGATCTACACTGGAAAGTGACTCTGTCTTACAGATGCAGAAATGACATCAGGAGAGGGGTTGGGGGCCCCCAAACTTATGCCTTTTCATTGACTTTCCAAATTACAATTTCTCAGTTTACCAGTCAAAAAAAGAGATGATTTTCCTAATAGCCATCCTGCAAATTCCATCTGGGATCTCCAAACCAAGCTGTGTTGTTGCTGCTTCTTACACATAATGGGTTATAAAAATTCCACAATTACAGCAAAGAAGGGGCTAGTTATTTCTGAGTTTAACCTTTCTTAGCAAGCATCCCAGATTAGGGCTTATTGGTCACTAGCAGAAAGACTAAGAGTGACTCAGTGGGGCACAACACCTGGATGAAGAGAAGAGATGCCTTCCTCTAAGCCCTGTGCTTGATTTTTCCAACAGAAGGAAATAACCTTGGGGAGGTCTGGGTCACACAGTCCTTAGCAAATTGGGTGCAAGAAGCACATGTTGAATTCACAATGATTACATACGTGATTTTCAAGCATCTCAGTATTACTAACCTTCCAGGCTTTCAGCCTAGTCTCTTGTGGGAAAGAAAAACCAGATGGGAGTCTTTCGGGCTAAAATGGATACACCAATTATTTATAGATTTGGACTAAAAATCACGTGGACAGCCTTCTGTGGAGTTCCATCTTCTGAGAGCAAGCTTGAAATAGCTATAGTTATGGAAAATCTCAGAATTACTTGGAAAAATCTTTAACATGGTGATTGCAAGTCAGGGACAACAAATCAAATTTTGAAAAATTTGAATTACATTTTTATAACACTAATAAGAGAAGGTGGTGTTCATATAGCTCTCCGAGGTTTGCCGAACACCTGCTGAGTGTCATCTCATTTGAGCTTCACCACAACCTTTGAGATAAAGAGTGTGTTACCTGCTTTAGACTTACATCCTCAACACCCATTCAGATGAGAGGACTACATATACTAGGCTAGTAAGCTAGCTATTCCTTTTGGAGCTCTAGGGGTAACCTTGAGAGTCTTGGTGGTTAATTCTCTCTCTCTCTCTCTCTCTCTCTCTCTCTCTCTCTCTCTCTCTCCCCCACCAGAGAAGAGATCCCCATTTATTATCAGCCAGTAGACTAAATCAACTTCTAGCAATAATATTTACTAAGATAACACAGGAGAAAATGTACCCCTCCAAAAAGATCTAGTGTACAGACTCCAACAAATACATACAAAGTACAGAGAGAGAATGAATTAGCCTATAGGATGACGACAGTGAGACACACATGTAACTGAGTAAATTCTCAATTCCACATCTGTGGAGTCCTTTTCTGAGTCAATATATGATTTTCTTTTCTGGTACAAAGGGTCATATTTCTTGATTACTACTTATTATTTAATTATTACTTATTATTACTTATTATTTAAACTAAGGCATCCCTGGGTTTAAGATGGATACTATGGAAGGCATCAACAAAACTAATATTACAAATAAAATTTTAAATGTAAAAAAAATCTTTTTTTGGCTTAAATATTATAGTTTGTCTAGAATAGGACCAAAAGATTATAAAGAGGTGAACGATTTTTGAGGTCATCTACTTCAATCTTTTTTCCTTTTAAAGACGAGGAAGCTCATCTTTCTTTCTGACTGGTGAAATGACAAACCCAAAGTCATATAGTCTTAAGTAGCTGAGGCAGGATTCAATGTACAAGTCTTTGTCTCCAAGTTCTGCTCTCTTAGACTGTACCACAACTTTCATTAAATAAGAAAATCAGTCGTGAAACAAATTAAAAATAAGCAAAGAAATTGACGTTCTGTAAAATGAATCCTTTGACCCATTATTTATGATTATAGCAACAGCAAAACTTTAATGGGGAAGAGGGAGTTAAATTAAACATAGACTTTTAATTTTTTTCCCAAGTATAAGTCAGTGGAAGACATTAAAAGAAAATATATTTTCATACATGAAATGCAATTTTATTGGGTCACTTTTCTATCTGAAGCCATCAGTTTTTCAATTGCCTGCCAAGAAAAATTTTCCATGATATGAAAGTTGAAAGATGAAAGTCTTATTTTGGCTTAATCAATACCTAGGTTCTATTATTAATTTTAAAAGTTATAGGGGAATGTAAGTCCCTTGAGATGGCTTATATTCAAATTCATTTGAAAATTCCAAATGTCATCAGAAAAACTAGACAATTTAACTATAAAGCCAAAGCTGTGAAGAATTGATTATCTCCCATTACTTACATTTTAAGCAGAAATAAAGTATTAATTAATTTGGGAATGCCTATTTCTGTTTCTCATCCAACCTAAGTGCAAATTAAAACCAAATCTAAACTTTTTTTTCCTGGTTGGCTATTGTTTTCTGAACAGGACAATTTTCTTAATTTCTTAAGTATCAGACAATATTGCTATTATAGAAGTTAAGCCACTGCTTTTTGTGGGAAGAGGGAGAGATGGATGGTGGCGATGATTTCCTTGGTGTCAGCGACTCTATAATTGTCTAACTGTAATCTGTAACTCAAAGTCTTAGAATTACTTGGGGATATGGAGATAGTGGCTTTCCTATGATCACAAAGCCAGTTTGAAGCAGGGATTAGAGCCCCAGGTTTTCTTGCCTTCAAAGCTGACCCCCCTCTCAACTTTCAGACTGCCTCTCAAACCACCCACTTCGGAGACAACATGTATACAGAAAGGCAGTCTTGGCAGATAATACAATGGTAGGGCATTCTGTTCGTGTAGGTGGAATAATGTGATCTAGAAGAAATAAAGCAAGTAAAATGGATTGAGTTATCAATACTCACTTTTCTGGGCATAGTTTTCCAGTCAATCATCTAAGACTAAAGAAGAAACTAGCCTGCCATGTTGGCTATTTATCATGCATCAGCACTGTTCAAATGCAGAAACATCTTTTCTCTTCATTTAAAATCCCATTGTTCCCCTACTTCTGTTCCACTGGCAAGGCCAAGAGCCTGGTTGGGTGATTCTCCCCTCCCCCAATTCTCCTTTGTTCAATAGAACACTACCTTAGATCATCCTTGACAAGAGAGTAAAGGTTATCATTAGCATGTTGAATAATGGATAGAGTCCATTGTATTTTCTTGTTTAGGAAAATAAATCATCCTGAAAACTTTTATTATGTTCTATGTAAAATAGGGGCACATCAGCACTTGTTATGTTTTCTCTCTTTGAGTCAGTCTGGCAGGGATCCTTAGGTTGGAAAGAACAGCCCCATGCTGCCAAGGAAAGGCTGTCTTGATTCGGTGCCCATTCCTCTCCAGGACATAAACATCCTCCACTTCATTGCTTCCCCAACCTGTAGCTGGAAAACTCCCTTATTCAACTTTTCAGCTGTGAGACTTAAAAGGCTCGAACTGAAGAAGGGTCCAAGTTGACCCTGTGGAATTCATGATAAACAGTGTCCTGGCTCCCTACCCTCATGAACTGAGGTCAATCTTGGGTTCTGAATCCAAGAAGTTTTATTCTCTTTTGACTTGTTATGACCCCACCCAGAGAGAAAATCTAAAATTGTGCTCCATTTTTCTCAAGGTCTCCTAAATCCTCTGGCTTTGATACCCTTTTGTAGCCTGACTCCTTCCTACCTTTCCAGTCTGCCTACATTTTATTCTTCTCCATGAGCTCTAAGATAGAACAACAGTGGTTTCTTGCTGTTTCTCTACATTTCCTAATCTGAGCCTTTTCACTGGCTGTCTGCCATGTCAAGAATGCTCTCTCTCTTCACCTCTCCCTACTGGCTTCCCTGGCTTCCTTCCAGACTCAGCTCGAATCTTAGTTTCTGCAAAAAGGCCTTTTCAGGATCCCCCCTTCTCTGCTTGAATCTTCCCCTGGGATTGCCTCCCATTTATATTGGACAGATCATGCATGTGCCCAGATTGCCAGCTAATTTTCCTATTAGAATGAGGTCTCCTTGAGGGCAGAAAATGTGTTTTTTTTTTTGTTTCTTTATAGAGAGCTGAGCACAGGGATACACCCATAAAATGGGCTTATTGAATTGATTAATTGATGGTTTGAAGTATTCAGACAATAAAAACTCTAGAAAAACTCTAGGCTATTAAGTGAGGAAGGGAAAACATAGCAGTTGAAGCAATCCAAGAAATATCAGACCCCTTATGGAAAGTAATAGTGACACTTGTCAATAGCTCTTTGCATCAGATAGATTTGAGATGTCCACATTTATCTGGAAATGTCAAATTTAGGAACTCATTAAGAGATAAAACATGGCCATAGTCACTGGTGAGGAATTTTTCCATAATGTAATCAGAGTTATTACATGGAAATCACTTTTCTCAAGCTGAATGGAATAGGGAGACTGATTTACATTTGAGGAATCAAATTTGACAGGGACACATCTAATCTCTGCTGATCACAAATTAGCACAATGCTTTTCTTGTTTCTGAATAATCAGACTTAGCAGAGAGCAGTATCTGTGTCTTTTACTTTACTTTCTGAGAAAAATAAAAATATATAGGACACTTAGCAATTAGAACCTACTTAGTGTATAGGTGGACCTACCAGAAAAATTATTTTTTCCTAATTTATTTCTCAAGACAATGTATATGTGAAAATAACAGAGAAAGAAATGGTGCTTTAATTTTAAGGTCACAACAATGAAGTGACTTGACAAACCTCTTGAAAACAACATTCAATTGAGGTCAACCATTAATTTAAAAAACAACCACAATAACTGTTTTTTACAGCTGCCTCCCTCCTTGCATTTTGCAGTTTCATGAAAAAAATTCATGAAAGATAGTGTGGTGGAGTCAGCATCAGAATGGAAGACCCAGGTTAAAACCTACTGTTGACAGGGACAAATCACTTAATGCCCAAATATGCCATGGAACTTTCCAAGATTAAAGGCTCATGACAGATGTCAATCTACTTTAGTACACATAGTTCCTTACCTAGAATTCAAGGAGTTCTTGATATGAAAGGGCTAGGTAAAAAACAAAAATATGATCAGAAAACAAAAATGCACACTCTCTATGTGTTAATAAATGGGAAAAGCCCATACAGAATTGTAATGGCTCCAAAATTCTTCCAGTGACCTTTCTTGTGCCCTTTTTCTCATCTTGTGATACCAAGCTCTCCTTTCTCATAGTTCACATGTCTAGTTCTCTTCTGCTCTCATGCCAAGATTTCCATAACTAAATAAGGAAGGATCTGTTGGGACTAATTTGTACTTCCTGTGTGGCTCTTTTATACTTAATATCCTTAATATCCTTAAGCAGTTGGATGAAGGCTCTTTGAACCCTAAAAGAATTTTAGGCAGTAGTGGATAATGAGGAATAAAATCTGGTCCTATCTTTTGACCCCTCAAAAGACCTAGCAAGAAAGAGGTGTCTGATAATGTATTGAGTCTATAACTGCCCTTTTAAAAAATCATAGTAGAAGCAAGGAAGTAAACAGGAAAAGTCTATATCTCTCTGCCCAGATAGTCCACCTCCCTCAGCCAATCTGAGGATGCTGAAGATAGAAAATCTCTTCTTTCATCCTTTCTTCATTAGCTTCTACTAGTATTTGAAGTCTAGAATCTATCCTTTCTCCCTCATACCCAAATACTGATTCTCTCCCTCCAGAGCTTCAAAGGATAATAGAGTTGAAATAATAAAGAACTTTATATTATCAAGGCCATCTCATGGCTTTTTTTACAGACAAAGAAACTGTGGTTATTTGACCAAGTAGGAGTAGCAGTATTGAGATCTGAACTCAAGTCTTCTGCTGCCAGATTGCTTATCATTCCTCCTTTCCCTCCCCCTTTCTTGATCAACAAGCAATTTATTAGCTATGGTAATTATAGAAACTCTAGGACTATGTAGTTAAATTTAAAACAACTCTTGTCTTTAAGGGAGACAACATGGACATATCTGGGTCTGTGAAAAGAGATAGAATTGGGCGGCTAAGTGGCACAGCGGATAAAACCCCGGCCCTGGAGTCAAGAGTACCTGGGTTCAAATCTCAGACACTTAACAATTACCTAGCTGTGTGGCTTTGGGCAAGCCACTTAACCCCATTTGCCTTGCAAAAACCTAAAAAAAAAAACAAAACAAAAAAAGAGATAGAATTGGGAAATTGAGGTTGGGGGAAGGGGAAGAATCACTAACAGTTAGGGACTCAGGAAAGTCTTCATCTATCAGGAAATATTGGAATTGAGATTTAAAGGGAAGTAGAGGAGGAGGACTCATTGGCAAAGACCTAGATGTTGGAAAAGACTGAATGCTAAAGGAGAAGAGGATGGCAGAAGTTGAACTAGATAGATACTGTCATGGAAGCAAGGAACATGAACTTGGAACAATCAGACACTCCTGAACAACAAAGGGTAGGAGGGTATGAAGGATTTTCCTGGTCTGAAGATTTAAGAAAGCAAAGACTTGATGAGGGGAGATGGAATTCCAAATATCCCTTCTTTTCTTACATAAACAAGAAGAGTGCTATGTATGGCACAGGGAAATCAGACGATTATTCAAGAGACAATGTGAAGTATGGACTGAAATGATTAGAGGTGGAAAGAGAAACGAGGAGGTCATCGTGCTCTTGGTCATCTAAAATTTGAAGATTAACATCACATTTGACATTTTTCTTATTGGTCTATTATCAAATGCTAGACTTGGAGTCAGAAAGACCTAACTTTGAATCTTATCTCAGATAATTACTAGTTCTGTGACTTTGAACAGATCATTTAACCTCTTTCTGGGTCTCAGTTTCAGTTATCTATAAAACGGGAATGATAAAATCATCCACTTACTGGAGTGGATGATATAAAAAGCTAGGCAAACCTTAAAGAACTCTATAAATGCTAGCTTTTATTATTGTTATACCTTAACACTTCTTGTCTGATGACCTTTCTTAAGAATGGTTTCTACTTTGTTTATGAAATTCCAATTTCCCTGGTTAGCACCATCATTAGCAGAGAGCTAGTTTCAGTATTTAAAGGATATACATAGATATGTATATACACATATGTATGTGTATATATTTTTATTGGTTTGTTTGTACATTTGTTAGTTTTCTCCAGTACAACCTTGTTCTCCTCTAAGCAATGCAGATCATAAACACCTTAGGTTAAGTGTGATCATTCCTAGAAAAAAATTCACCTCTCAATGGCCAAGGTCTGAGGATACAAACTCATCACACTTTGAAAGGACTAGGGAATAAGTGTATGAATCATCCCTGGGCCCAATTGTCAAAGTCTTTGTTGTTTGATGGGGGTTGTCTTTGTGGGCAAACTTTTTTTTTAGGGTTTTTTTTGGCAAGTCAAATGGGGTTAAGTGACTTGCCCAAGGCCACACAGATAGGTAATTATTAAATGACTGAGGCTGAATTTGAACTCAGGTATTCCTGATTCCAGGACTAGTGCTCTATCCACTGCACACCTAGCCGCCCCCTTGTGGGCAAACTCTTTGAGGACTCCAGTGGAGAGCTCAACTCGATAAATTAGATTAGGGGAGGACATAGGATCATGGCAGGAGCATAGATGTAAAGTTGGAAGATACTTTAAAGTCCATCAAGTCAAACACCCTCAGTTTACAGATGAGTTAACTGATACTGAGAGAAGTTAAACTACATGTTCATAATCACTTCAGGAGTCAGGGAATAATCAGGATTTGATTTTCTTACCTTGTTTCCAAATCCAGATCTCTTGCTACTCTATCACACTATCTTAAAAATTATTAGGAAAATAATAATTGAAATGATTTTATGGAAAGACTCATAATTATAGCAACAAAAAATGTTCAGATAGGGTTGATCCTTCCTGCAAGTAATTTGAGAAGGTTGAGAAAACCCCATTTTCCTTCCAAATCATTTTGTATCTATTTTTTAATATCCCTCTACATGTATAAGTTGTTTTTCCCAAGTGAGCATCAACTAAGAGAACATGAGTTGTTTCACTTTTGCTTTTGTATACCCAACACTTAGCAGGATGCCTGATACAAATAAAACATCTAACATGAAATCTGTTGTGAAATCCAGTCCTTTCTACCTTTGTTAACTGCTCTCATATGGCTATTTCTGTCTTCCAAAACTGCAACTCCCTGATTGAGGCCCTCAGGACTTTGGCAAGAGCCTGCTGGTGGCTCTGCCTGCCCCTAGTTTCCCCCAACTCCAATCTATCCTCCACTCAGTTGTCAAATTCACCTTCCTTAATACAAGCCTATGCATGCCACTCCTAGATTCAATAAACTCCAGTGGCTCCATGTTAACTCCAAGTTCAAATATAAAAGGATGTGTTTGGCTTTGAAAGTCATTCATAACCTGGACCCTTCTTATGTTTCCAGTTACTCTGACATTGCAGTGAAAATAATCTCCCTGCTGTTCCATACACACACTTCTTCCTGAGCCTGAGCATTTTCACCAATTGTACCTATATGGTGAATGCCCTCCTATCTCATCTCTACCACCTTGATCCCTTGGGCTTCCTTCAAGTCTCAGCTAAAGTTTCACATTTGTCAAGAGACCTTTCTTAGGCTACTTTAATATTAACATCTCCCCTCTGAGACTATTTCCCATTTATCCTTTTTTGGTACACATTTGAATGTGGTCTTCATTATTAGCCTGTGAACACCACAGGAGCAGGGACTGGTTTTTTTTTTCCTTTATCTGTGTCCCCAATATTTAGATAATCATTTACCCAATAGTCGACTAATAAGCATTTCTTAAGTGCCTACTATGAACCAGGACTATGCTAGAATTAGACCTGATGTTTAACCAGTTAAAGAAAAGGGAAATAAAACAGTCCCTACCCTCAAGGAACTTAACAGTCTTCTAATGAAGGAGACAACATGCAAATAAAAAATATAAAAAGCAAACGATACAGGATAAATAAGAAATAATTAAAAGAGGGAAAGAACTGCAATTAAGAGAGATTAGGGAAGGCTTCCCAGAGAAGGGAAAATATTTTTTTAGGACTTAAAAGAAGTGAGAGAGGGAATGGAGGAGGAAGAGCATTTCAAGCAAAAGGGATAGCCAGAGAGAATGCCCAGAGCCAAGAGATGGAGTGTTTTGTTCTGTGGTATAGCCAGAAGGCCTAGATCAAAGAGTCCGTGCTGGTACATAAGGTGTAAGAAGACTGAAAAGTTAGGAGGAAGCCCAAATATACATTTTTCTATTGGTTCCCAGTGGTAATAAGAGCCTCTGAGGATTAGATAGTATTGGAAAGAATCTTCCTTTCAGTCATCTTCATTTATTTTCAGTTAAGTGCTAATTAGGGTAACTCCTCAGATACCTGATCATTTTCTATATAACAATTACATTTTTTTTAATTTTAAGTAATCTTGTTGTATATAGCAAAAATCTATTGAGAGAATTATTGTAAAAATATGCACATAATTGATTATCATTACAACCAACAATACTCATGATAACAATGATACATTTCTTTAATTTTTATAATCTGACATCTCAAAATCCTGCTATATTCACATCTAAATGTGTCACAATTGTAGATTCATTAATTGAAATGTCTGTATTATTAGTAATAAGACTTTCAGTCATTTTAATTTTAAAATGATGTTCAGTCATCTTTTTTTTTTAAAAAAAGGTTTTTATAGAGGAGAGAACAAAGCATGATCCAGAGATGAGGTCTGCTTGTCCACTTGGAGGTGGGTGGATTTAGACTGTGAAGGAAAGGCCGAGGACTCTGGACACCTAGATGCCTCTCTACAGAAGGGGCCAGATTCAAAGAGGGAAGGACATCTTTATCCCCATCCTCCTTTGGCCTAGGGATGGCTTTACTTGCTTCTATAGGTCACCTCATCTCAATCAGCTTAAAACAATCTGTTCTCCAGTGATAGCAAGATATGAGTACAGTTCCATATAGCCTGCTAGCCATCTGCATATGAAAAGAATTTTTTTTAAAAAAAAGAAAGAATAAAAAACAGTTCAGGTCTGTAGAATAGCCATGGAAGCCCAACATTAGACCAGGTGTTTAACCAGTAAATTTCTCTTGAAGATCAAAGACAATTCAATTGTTAAAAAAAAAATTTAAGAAACTTTTTGCCCACCAAGCCCTATGAAGATAGGAACGCAACATTTGACTTCACCAGATGTGAGGCGGGGAGGATTTTTTTTTTTTTTTTAGAACTGAGTAAACGCCACTCACTGGGTCAGTGGTATCAAAACCTCATTCTAAGGGGGCTGGGCACGGCCCTTCTGAGCTGCAAAGAGAGGCTCTGGAAACAGATGTAAAAGACTTCTCTGGGCATCTTGCTGAGGCAGTAAGAATCCTTTTCCAATGGTAAATGGACAGTAATTAATTATAGGATAGCCCTCGAAACCCAAAATGCAAGTTCCCTTGTGCAGATTGCAAGTAAATCCAATTTTAGCAAATAGCAATGTGAATGCTTCATGTTAACTAGTGTAACCTAGACAGGTGCTGTCTCTGCAGTCTTGAGACAGGATGAAAAGGTTATTTCTGAACAGAGAGCTGTTTAAGGTTGTCTGTGAAGTTTCCACTCCCTCCCCCCCATAATTTAGTTCTGATGCCTCAATATCCTCAGTCAACAAGTTACTCAGGGTGCTTTGGGATAAATGGGGAGATATGGAAATGTCATCAGCTTAGGACTTTTCCACAAGTAGGAGCTAGTTTCCCCATAATTGCATTACATAGATCGGCATAAATACATTTAAATGGAATAATTATTATTGTTATTTTACTTTGTTCTCATGGGGCACTTTTCTTTCAAGGAGCCCAAAGAGCTATGCCCAAATTATCCAATTAATCTTCATAGCATTCCTGTGAAGAAGGTGGGTGGTAGTTACTCTCTAATTTCCCAGAAGGGAGAGGAGAAAGATACTGGGATCTGTTTAGGACAACAGCAGAATTGGACATTAAATAAGTCTCCATTCCTGGGGTCAGAGTTCAGTTTCCAAGGGTGTTATTCCCAATGTTCATCCATCAGTGTAAAATATCAGAGGACAAGAACTAAACTTTGGAGTTATCTTTCATTTTTTCCCAGCATTTTCAATAGTAGGGGAAGGGGAAAGGAATGAACATTTAAGTTCTGTGTGTCAGTCACTGCGCTATTAAAAAATATCTCATCTGATCCTTGCATCTTGTAGTTCTGCTCTAGGTACCTTGTTGTTCCGGGATGATCCTGACTCAAGGCAATCTCCGATAGTTAATGCTTGAGATTGGAATAAAATGAGACTCATATATCATTCAATCATCAGCAAAAGGAGATTTACTTAGCCACAGCAAAATATTTTTAAAAGATATTTGTTGAGGACACCCCAATTGCTTTTTGAGCTCCACCCCTTGTGAGTTGCCCATTGTGATCTATGAGCCAAACACAAGAGCGTTCCTGGAGCCATTGAGGACTGTTTTCTACTTGGGCAATCAGTCAACCCATGACTTTAGTCTCTTGAGCAATTGAGTCTTGAGAATGGTGTCGATACTTTTCAAGAAACTTAACTTGCATGGGGGGTTCTGCATTGCTCTTTCCAACTTTGTGGACAATAGATGTTATAAATGTTGATGAATATATGACTTTTTATAAAAAAACCTTATACTAAAAGGTCACTTGAACTCAACCATTGAAAATGCTTTAACATTGTATTGGAATACTTTTATGTCCTAAATTCAACTCATTACCCCATACATGCCCCCACAACCCTAATTGCTTCCTACTACATCTCCCTCTCTCTACCCCAAAGGTGTTCCATTGCATGCTTTATATCATTATTGCAGTAATCCCCTCAATACCGAGCTCTCCTGGTCAAAAGTCTTTAATGGTATTTTTATTATTTCTGGATAAATTCCAGTCTAATCTTTAGATGGACTTTCAAGGTTGTGACCAGAATCCAACCTGCTTTTTCAGTCCCATCTCAGACTACTCTCCTTCAATTATCCCATGTTCCAGCCAAACTGGACTATGCACCTTTCCCTGAAAACAAATCAACCATTCCCCCTTCTGGGTTCTCCCTCATATCTGACCTCTCTATTTGAAGTGGCCTTTCACCACTGTAAACATTTTCTCTTTTCTTCAAAATCCAGTTCAAATACCACTTCTTCCAAAAGCCATCCTTGATCCTCCTAACCAGAAGTGGTTTTTCCCTTCTCTAACTGCTTCCCCTTTTGTCTTTTAAATCTCCAGTAACATTTGCCACAAAAAATGATTTGTTCATTATAATTATAGGCATTCATGTCCAATGTGTTCTCCAAAGTGCCAGAGAAGCATTTTTGAAAGAGGATCAGAAGATCTGGGGTCAGAAAGAGTTGGGTTTGAATCTGCCTCCAGAACTTAAGGACAAGCCCCATAACTTCTTGGAAATTCATTTGTATCATCTTTTAAATAGAATTACAATGAATAATTGATTTATTCTTTCTTAGTTGTTCAGTCACATAGTAATTCTAAGAGTCCAATGTAGGCAAAGAGAACCAAATTAGTAGGGATGAATTATGTGCAAAAATGGCATAAAAGATATCAAAAAGGGATATGAATAAAAAAGGTCAAACTGCTCATGTGTTAGAAATTAGAAATAATGAATGGATTATGGGTAGAAACAAATATTTAAAAAGGATACCTCTCTTCTAGTTTAATTCATTGCCTTCCTCCCTTTATAAAGTAGTTGGACTATTGACCCATCTAAGGGTGAGTTTCCTCTTCACTATATGTAGATGAATTTGGCTCTGTGATCTATCTTTTTCCCCAGAGAAAGAATTGAGATGTGGATAGAAAGGAGTAGGTTCCATTATTTATGCCTAAAGAATACTTGAGAGGAAGGTTCAGGAAGGAACTGAGTTGCAATGATTCTGGAGTGTTAGTTCCAAACTATATTTTAACATATGATTTTCCATGTTCAAAAGTCCTATAAATGGTAACTGCAGTCATATTGAAGTAGAGAGACATGATGGACAGCATCTGTCTAAGCAAGAAATGGCACATGAGAATTCATGTAAAATTAAATAAAATTGTTTCTGGCAATACTTCTGCCTAAGACTAAAAGCATAGTATTGATACATATCTTTTTTTTCTGCAGTGGCCACTGTAAACTTTTCAAAATAGTAAGTAATTATTCTTATGTGTTTGATCTGACTTGTGATGTCATTAGTACAAAGAACACCCCAGGAAGCAAATGTCCTAGAACTATACAAATGGAGAAAAGTCATTAAGAATTTGATAGTTGATTGCACTGTTGGTGGAGTTGTGAACTCATCCAACCTTTCTGGAGAGAAATTTGGAACTATGCCCAAAGGGCAACAAGAATGTGCATACCCTTTGACCCAGCAATACCACTTCTGGGTCTATACCCTGAAGAGATGGTGAAAAAGGGTAAAAATATCACTTGTACAAAACTATTCATAGCAGCCCTGTTTGTGGTGGCAAAGAATTGGAAATCAAGTAAATGTCCTTCAATTGGGAAATGGCTCAGCAAACTGTGGTATATGAATGTCATGGAACACTATTGTTCTATTAGAAACCAGGAGGGATGGGAATTCAGGGAAGCCTGGAGGGATTTGCATGAACTGATATGAGAGAGATATGAGCAGAACCAGAAAAACACTGTACACCCTAACAGCAACATGAGGGTGATGATCAACCTTGATGGACATGCAACAACCAGGGACAATTTTGGGCTGTCTGCAATGGAGAGTGTCATCTGTATCCAGAGAAAGAGAAGTGGAGTTTGAACAAAGTTTAAGGACTATTCCCTTTAATTTAGAAACAAAAACCAGATATCTTATTGCCTGATCTTGTTATCTCTTATACTTTATTTTTCTTCCTTAAGGATATGATTTCTCTCTCATCACATTCAATTTGGATCAATGTACAACATGGAAACAAAGTAAAGACTGACAGATTGCTTTCCATGGGGGGGGGGGGCGGAGGGAAGTAAGATTGGGGGAAATAATGTAAAACCCAAATAAAAAAAGAGAATCTGATAGTTGCCTGGGTCAACTGTGGGATTAGGTCCCTTAGCAGAGATGCATCAGTTTCTTTCTAGAAGAAGCAGAAAGCCCAGGAGCAAAGCAGATGACAACAGGATAGCCTGGAACTACAGCGAAGTCCAGAGGGCTGCTGGGAGACTGAGTTGCCATCTTAAGTCTTTCAGTTGAGAAACAATCCTGGGAGCATGAGTTATCCATTGGGGACCATTCTACTGCTCTCCTCACTTCCAGTATAAACTTTATTTCTTTTGGGATGTATTATTTAACTTCCCATTCTGGTGTAATTAAATGTTTTGGGTTTTTTTTTGCTTTGAATCCAAGTGTCTGTCTTGGTCTAATATTTGGAATCATATTAGATGGGGCTCAGAATTGAGAATTTGAAAATTCTGGTCATGTCTAAGGAGAGGACCACATATGAATAAATGAATGAATCAATGAATGACAGCAGTTGATCAACTGTGGGACTTGGGTGAGGTTCTAAAGTCTGACATTTAATAATGTCATCATTTAAATAGTGCCTTCTGTTTGCCACACTGTGATAAACACTTTACAATGATTTTTTCATTTGATCCTCATACAACCCTGGGAAGTGGATGCTATTATTAGATCTATTTTATCAATAAGGAAACTGAGGCAGAGGTCCAGGGACACACAGCTAGTAGTCAAATTTGAATTGAGGTCTTCCTGACTCCAGGTCAGGTGTTCCAGTGAACCACCTCATTAAGCAGACTAAATTTCATAGGGGTGTTGGCACTCCACAGGAGTCAAGTTGAAGCCAAAAATCTACGTAAATTCATTATGAGGTCAGATGACAGAGGGGCAAATTATCTTTCCTGCCACCCAGGCCAAATTTATCTGTGTATGGTCACACTATACCCTATGTTGAATCATTGTCAAAATTTCTTTGGAGGCAAAGGCAGCTTTGTATCACAATGTGTTCTTATGAAAGTACTGTTTCCCATATATGTGGAAGGCACATTTGGGGGGTGGAGTAGGAGGAAGGGGCTTTTCCAGGGGTATTCAGTCAACAAAGTGATTGATTGCAACAACTCTGGGTTGGTTTTGATAAGCACATTACCTTAAAGTATTTGGGAGTGTGCCAAATAGAAGATCTGTTTCTTTCCAGGCCTAGCATAAGAGAAAACTAAATTCCTTTTGGCTGGTTTCTAAGCAGTAAAGTGAAAGTGAGAAACTCTATTAGCTTTAAATAAATAAATTGAATCTCTCTGATGATTATGTAAGATTCAATGAGGACCATGTTACAAATGTTCAGGTAAAATACATATCTGAAATTTTAAAGTATATGATTAATAAGATTTAGATTCCCTTTATTTGAATAAAACGTGGCTTCTCTTTTTTTTTTTTTGAGGTGAGAAGAATTAAGATGTTTTCATTTCTGATGAATTTGGTACATTTGGGTTTGGTTTCACCCACAGCTGCTTTAATATTTAAGAAAAGATTTTAAAAGGCCCATAGGTAGATTTTTTTTCTGTAACTGCTGCTGATTTCCTTTTTGTTGAATTTCCTGTGGACACTTCAAAGACTGGAGATGTTGCAGATGTCTCATGCCTCCCTCCATATGGGAAATGTACTATAAAAAAAATGTAGTTTCATAGGAGAGGGTTTGTCCATGAGAAGGAAAACAATAATCACATGATTTTTAGGTTCATTTAATAATATTAGAATGACTTTTGCAAAACTAAAATAAATATGAACATCCAAAGGATATCAGTATAGCAGCTTCCTTCCAGAGCAAAATTCTATGACTTGGCAGATAAAATTTGGGATGTTGCCTAAGGCCCAGGTATGTCAAATTACTTGTGCAGGGTCATACAGCTAGAAAAAAGTCACATACAGTATTTGAATTCAAGTCTTTGTGATTCTAAGTCTAGCATTTTATCTCATTTCTATAAAAATCAGTTTAAATTGATTTAAAATATTAGATCTTTAGAGTGCTCTGGAAGTATATAGTACAGAGAACTTGTCCACACAAATGAGTCATTTCAAGGAAAGCATTCTATAGTATGTGTCACCATTTGCCTTTTTTTCTAAATAAAGTTTTATTTTTTTTACTAAATAAATTCATGAATAAATGAATAAATCTGTTGATTTCTTTAATATAACTGAAAAATTCTCATATAAATTTTGAGTTACCTAATGATAATTTGCAAACTTTGGTTCTGATGCTTTACAAAGAATCATAATCTAGTTATATCTAGCAAGAAGGAGATTTCACTTTAGATATTTTAACAGAGTGACACAAAATACAAATGAACAACTCGGTATTGCTTTTAAATTTTAGTTCTATCTTAAAGAAAAGTCTTCTTGGAATAAACTTTTTTCTCTAGTTTTTTTCCCTTCTCTATTTAAAAGGTTTTTTACCATTCACGTGCAAAGATAGTTTTCAACATTCATCATTTTGTAAGTTTTTAAATTGCACATTATTCTACCATCCTCTTATTCCACCCTTCTCCCCATGGCAGGGAACAATCTAATAGAGGTTGTCCATGTACAGTTGTGTTTACCATATTAGGCATGCTGTGAAAGATGAATTAGAACTAAGGGTGGGGGAAGAGGGAGATCAGGAGAAAGGAAAAAACCCATTAAAAAGTTTTAAAACGTGAATATAGCATGCTTTGCTCTACATTCAGACTCCCTTGTTTTTCCTCTGGATGTGGATGGCATTTTCCGTAACAGGTCTCACAGGATTGCCCTTGATCACTGAACTGCTGAAAAGTACTGCATCCATCATAATTGAATGTCTCACAATGTTGTTATTTAATGTGTACAATGTTCTCTTGGTTCTGTTCATTTCACTCGATATTAGTTCTTGCAAGTGTTTTTTAGACTTTTCTTGTCTGTCCACTCATTATTTCTTACAAGATAATAGTATTCCATGGCATTCATATATCAGAACTTGTTCAACCATTCCCCAATTGATGGACATTCCCTCAATTTCCAATTGTTTTTGCATTAAAAAAAAGAACTGCTTTAAATATTTTTCTATACATGTAGGTCTTTTCCCCTTTTTTATGATCTCTTTGGGATATAGACTTAATAGAGGTAGATCAAAGGGTATGCACAATTTTGTTATCCTTTGAGCATAATTCCAAACTGCTCTCCAGAATGGTTGATTCAGTTCCCTACTCCACCAACAATGTATTTGTACCCCATTTTTCCCACATGCTCTCCATTATTGATCATTTTTCTTTTTTGTCATTTTAGCCAATCTGATAGTTATGAGGTAATACCTAAGAGCTTTTTAATTTACATTTTTCTGATCACTAATGATTTAGAAAATTTTTTCATGTTAGTATAATTTTAATTTCTTCATCTGAAAATTATATCCTTTGACTATATCAATTAGAGAATGACTCTTATTCTTATAAATTTGACTCAGTTCTCTATGTATTTTAGAAAAGAGTCCTTTAGCAGAAATACTAACTATGAAAATTGTTTCCCAGATTTCTGCATTCCTTTTAATTAGGGTTGCATTGGTTTTAGTTGTGCTAAAATTTTTTCTTAGAATAAACTTTTAGGACAGTTCATTTTCTGTATATCTGAAAATGGTTGTTTATCTTTCATTCTCAAAGAAGTCCATGACACCAGGGAGGTGATGCCATGAAATGAAAGTCAATTGAATTTCAGTTGAGGGTGTGCTATGCAAAAGTCACCAGCTTCACTCGCCCCTCTGAAGCCATTAGGATCCAGATATGGATCAGGATGACTTGAGATGATCCTAGAAGCAATAGGAGACCTTAACCTTTTAAAGCTAGGTTTTCCCCAGGTCACAGTTTGTCTGAGGCAACATCCATTATGACTAAAAGGGAATTGCCTCAGTAAAACTATGACCTGAGTATCTGAAAATATGCACAGATTAAGACACTAATATAACCTATTCTGTGAATTATAATAATTAAATAATAATCATTAATAATAATGATGATCCCATGCAATTATGAAGCTATCAATAGGATATGTCAGCCTAGTTTTGTTCTGTTCCTTCCCCAACACAGAAAATAAGATTAATGCAGATCCAGTCCCACTCTTTTGCTCCTTTTTCCTTAAGAACAACGATTTTCTTTTGCAATCTACAGTTTTACTTTGTAATATGGCTCTAGTACGGTCTGTGAAATGGAGCAAAGCTAATCAGTGGACAAAGGAATAAAAATCCTTAAAGTAACTCCAGTGGCATTATTACTAATTAGGCACAGGCAAAACTGGCCAATGTTCACAGAGTCACTGAGTTTTAGTGGAAGGATCTCTTTAGCCATTCAGTCCAACTATATTCCTAAAAGTATCCTTCCTGCAATGAGTCCAATTTCTCATGTAATCTTTGCCTAGACTTCCAGTGAGGCGGCAATCCATCATGATCTGAGACAGTCCATCCCACTTTTGTACAGTTCCAATTGCTAAGTTTTTGCCCTGATATCAAGTCTAAGAATTGTCTCTTTTTACCTTCTAATCATCTGATTCATTCCCAGCAGTTGTACTCCTTTGGACTGAACTTCATTCTTCCTTCAGGAAATCTCATCATGAGACATCATCATGAAATTTGATAGTGACATCTCCTGGGGCAGCTGGGTGGTGCAGTAGATAGAGCACTGGCCCTAGAGTCAGGGTTCAAATCTGACCTCAGACACTTAATAATTACCTGGCTTGTGTGATCTTGGACAAGTCACTTAACCCCATTGCCTTGCAATCCACCCCCCCAAAAAAAATATTTAGAATTAAATTATTGTTGTCAGAGTTGTCTTCAACTCTGTTTGCACCCAGTTGCTTCAACTGATCTTTAAAAGATATAGATTTAATACCCTTTACTATCTTGGTAATCATTCCAGGTTATCAATGTCCTTCTTAATGTTGAGTGCTCAGAACAAAATTTAGTACTAGAATTATAGGCTGTCCAGACCTATCTGATGGTCCAACATTTTTCCCCCCTGGAAGCTAGGCTTCTATTAGTAGAATCTAAGATTGAATTAATCATTTTGACTGCTATATGATGAGTTAGTTGATGCCAAAACATCAAGCTATTTTTCAACAAACACCTATGTACCCATGCTTTCTTTGTCTTTACTTATAAAGTTGATTTTTAAAATTCAATTGTGAGGTTTTATAAATTTATTCCTATTCAATTCCATCTTCCTTTCTTTGTAACATTGTCTTGCAATATTGTAGTCTCTTAAATACTCCTTAGATCCTGATTTTGTCATCCATTATGTTAATGGTTACTCATAGCTTTGTATCATCTGCAAATCTGATGAGATTCCCATCTGTGCCTTTATGAAAGTCATCAATAAAGATGGTAAATAGTACAGGGCTATGCACAAAGATTGGCTCACTATAGACCTTATTCAAGTTGACATCAAATTATTAGTGACTATGCACTGGGTCCAGTCTTCTGTAGAGTAGCTTCCCAGATTGCCTGTACTGAGGCAGAAGACCAGTTTGTTGATCTGTTTCATAAGGTTTTTCCTATCTATAGCTTGCTTTATATTGACATCACTTTATTTTCTACCTATAATGGTAAACTATTGGTCAGGATTTATTACTTTTCTAAATCCTTAAATTTCATGCTAATGATTTAATTGAAGTGATTTAGAACATGTGACTAATCAAATATATATGCTATAAAGAAAGGATGAATTCAGGGAATATATTATTTAAATATTCCTGAAATGATAACTATGTAGTGAAATAATATTGGAATTGTAGCTTCTATTTCTGGTTCTCTTACTAATTAGTTGAGAGAAGGCTGATCTCTTTGTAGCCCCTTAGAATGAGGGTAGCTGGACTAAAAAGAAGTCAAAGAGCCCTTCTAGCTCAAAAAAATTCTGATTCAAAGTTCACTTCCATCTTTTTGGCTTACTGGGGAGGGGAATGTTGAGGGGGGCATAAGAATTTACAATCTATTCTATAAATAAAAAAGCTCATTAGTGCATTATGCTAATTAAAAATCTCTTACAATTATCCCTACTAATGGAAGAGATAGTATATAATTTAAAGGACCAAACAGCCTTAAAATCTTTTGTATTTTAATAAAGAATAGTCAGATACATACACATAATTAGCACCTTCTTTTATCTAGGGGTTTTACCTTCTAGATGGTCATAACATTGGTACCATGAGTTTTATGTAGGTAGGGAACATACTCTTTTATATTTTATTTTATTTTTTCCCCTGTAAGCATAAACAAGTTTCAATGTTGACTTCCAAAACATTGAGTTTCAAATTCCTTCCTTCCACTCCACTCCCCCTCATCAAGAAAGTGATTTACTTGGTGTAGGTTAAAAAATGTTTCCTTAAAAAAAAATGACCACAACAGACATGTTGTAAAAGTAAACATAACCCCCCCAAAAAAGAGAAACCTTAAGAAAAAGTGAAAAAATCATGCTTCAGTCCATATTCATACCATCAACTCTACAGATTTTAGGGTGTTCTTTATCATAATCTGATATTCTTTATCATAAGTCTTTCAGAGTTCTCATGGATCACAGCATTGCTGAGAAAAGGTTAGTCCTTCACAGCTAATCGTCCTGCAATGTTACTCTTACTTTGTATATAGTAAATTTCCCATAGCATCTGCTGTGAAAGTTTTTTACTGAGAGCATCCTGTTTATCATTTCCCATGACAGAACAGCACTTCATCTCAATCATATGCCACAATTTGTAGAACAGAGAAGAATTTTTTTTAAAAAATTGAGAACTGACTAGATAACACATTTTTATTGAAAATAACTATTCCTAGGTCAGCCAGATGGCACAGTGGATATAGCACCAACCCTGGAGTCAGAAGGGCCTGAGTTCAAATCCAACCTCAGTCACTTAGTAGCTACCTAGCTATGTGACCTTGGGCAAGTCACTTAAGCATATAGCCTAGCCAAAAGAAATATATAATCTTTTTTTAATTAAAGATCTTATTTTAGTTTTACAATTTTCCCCCCAATCTTACTTCCCTCCCCCCCCGCCACAGAAAGCAATTTTTCAGTCTGTACATTGTTTCCATGGTATACATTGATCCAAATTGAATGTGACGAGAGAGAAATCATATCCTTAAGGAAGAAACATAAAGTATAAGAGATAGCAAGATCAGACAATAAGATATCAGGTTTTTTTTTTCTAAATTAAAGGGAATAGTCCTTGAACTTTGTTCAAACTCCATGGTTCTTTATCTGGACACAAATGGTATTCTCCATTGCAGATGGCACAAAATTGTCCCTGATTGTTGCACTGATGGAATGAGTGAGTCCATCAAGGTTGATCATTGCCCCCATGTTGCTGTTAGGGTGTACAGTGTTTTTCTGGTTCTGCCCATCTCACTCAGCATCAGTTCATGCAAATCCCTCCAGGCTTCCCTGAATTCCCATCCCTCCTGGTTTCTAATAGAACAATAGTGTTCCATGACATACATATACCACAGTTTGCTAAGCCATTCCTCAATTGAAGGATATTTACTTGATTTCCAATTCTTTGCCACCACAAACAGGGTTGCTATGAATATTTTTGTACAAGTGATGTTTTTACCCTTAGAAAGATCTAATCTTAAAGCTAAAACTCCTTTCCCAAGGAGGAAAATAATGAACATTTTGAAATGGATTTATCTTTATTCCAAGAAAATCTATTCTTATTATCTTGCAGGATTTCACTACAGGCAAGTCATAACATTAAAGTTCATCATGGTTTTGACTATGTTTGATCTCATGGGCTTCTTGGATTTTTACTCTCTCCACTCTAACTTTGCCACTGGCAGGGGTTGGGGGGGGGGGGGAGGAAGATATAGTAGTTAACACCTTCAACCAAGTTTGTTCTACTTCCAAATGATTAGATTAGAAAGTCCCCTTTCTAGAGGCATTGTCCTGAGAAGCCTTTCTTTCCCACTGCATAGTCTCTGAACTTCTAGTCTTCACTTGATTTTGAGGTCCTAATTCCTCTTATTCCCATTCCATAGTCTCTGTTCTAAACCAACTTTCCAGTTCTCATCTAATTCAACAAAGCACTCTCTTTTATCTTAAAATCGCTTGTCTTTTGCCTATTCATGGCCTATTAATCCTCAATCTTGGGACCATCCCCTTTTTCCCCTTTAGCCTATTCTACTCCTATTCCCAAACACCTGATTTTTGCAAAAGGAAAAAATGAAACCCTGCTGACTAGGTCCACTACAAAAGTCATGTTTTCTAAACTTAGTGAGGTCCTCATCATTCCAAGACAATTCTTTCATCAATCTAATTGGCCCTTTCTTACTTCCCACAGCCATTGGTCCAACCCTTTCTCTTATTAAGTCCCCAATTATACACATTCCATCTGTTTCTCAAGAGAAAAAAACATTTCGGTTGCCATCTTTCCATAATTCTGTTGAAAATACTACCATACACCCAGTCATTCATTCATGCCTGCAACATTGCAGTCATTTTCAACTTTGTCCATCAACTATACTCATTCTGTTATTAAGTCCTACCAACTCTCCCTCCACAGTCTCTCTCACATCTGCCCCTTCTCTTCACACACAATGCCAACATCCTAGCTCATTTATCACCCTGATAATTGTAATCATCTATCTGACATCTCTGCCTTCAAACTATTGTCTTTTGTCAATCCATCCATGAATTCTCACATGATCTTCCTAATAAACAGGAGAACCTTGCTCAGACATTTAGTAGCTCCCTATGGCCCAGAGGTTAAACAATAAACTGACCAACCTGACATTTAAGATCTTGCCCCATTTTAATTCCCGGAATCATTATCTCTTTATTCCTACATTTAAAAGTCTTATTTATAGTTCAGCTTAGGTGAGATCTTTTCCATGAAACCTCTGGGTTCTCCTGGCAGAAATTGTTCCCTTTCTTCTCCATTGTATTCTAGAGGACTTTATGTCTCTCTACACCATTCTACCTTGGATTATATTAATCTGGGTACAAGTTATATATTTCCTCCTGACTGTAAGCTCCTTAAGGACAGGGAACATATAACAATATATATAAACAACTCATCCATGACTTAGGGAATTTTCCAAGGTCACCAAGCATTCAAGTGACTTGACTGGGTCATTTGAGTAATATATAGGTATAATCCCGAGTTCCTGATTCCAACATGGGCCTACTATCCATCATGCTGCTCTGCTTTTCACCTTGCACATAGTAAGGAAGCATTTAATAAATGTTTATTGAAACAAACTATTGAAGTATGGAGGAAATCAACTTCCAAATGTAATGAGTTTAGTTTAAATAATGAGGTAGCTAGGCAGTGTAGAGGATGGAATGTTGAATCTGAAGTTATAAAGACACCAGTTCAAATGTGACCTCAGACAATTACTAGTTGTATGACTCCGGGCAAGTCACTTAACCTCTGTCTGTCTCAGTATCTTCCATTGTAAAATGAGGACAATTATGGCATCTTCATCACAGAATTGTTGTGAAGGTCTAGTGTGATTTTCAAGTACTACCACATGACAGGTACTCAATGTTTTTTTCTCTTTCCTTTCATAGTAAGAGTAGAGGATGTTTCATTTTGGTTTTGTATTGCCAGTGAATAGCCATGTTTGATACATAGGTTCTTAATAAATGTTTGAATTAACAAATTCAGGTGGCCAAGGAAAGCTGTGACATAGCAAGCCTAACAGGTTCACATACTCACCTGCCAAATTCATTCAGTAGGACCTCTACTCAACCTGAGAAAGATTATGCTAGAGAGGATGAGTATTGCAATGAATTGAAAACCTGGCTTGAGTCAAGACATAGGTTCAGATTTTAGCTCTGACATATCTTGACTATGTGACCCTAGGCTAGAGACTCGTGTCTGGGTCCCAGACACCTCCTGAAGTCTCTAAAGAGGCAGGGAAATGTGCATTGGAGGAGGAAATTTCTTCACTGGAAGTCCCAAACATCCTGATAAATCATAGGGCATCCTCACCCCCTTCTCCACTAAGGGTATCATCTCTGAATTCAAAGAACATAGCTGTGCTTTTTCACAGAAAGAAAACTGGCTTCTTTTCCTCTCACATACTAATTTTAGAACATTGTTAATAGAGACCAGTTTGGGGTTCTCATATTCCTGATGAAGTTCTGATAGGAATTTCAAGTTGGTCATTTTTTTTTTTTGAGAAAGTTTCATGGAGGAGAGAAACACCTCAATGTTTAGCTAAACAAAGGAGGGCAAAGAGCTGATAATTAATGGCCATTTAAAAAACCCACTGAATATGATAAATATTCAAACTCTAATAAAACTTCTCTTGTGGAAAATTGTTAACTGTGCACAATTATTCTCCTGATGACTGTAAGCTGGTAATAAAATTTTGTTTAAGCTCCCTCGTGACAAACATACAAGAAATAAACTATTCTTGAGGACAAGAAGCAAAAGGACAAGAAAAACTGCAGGATCTAAATTCAACTTGGTTTTGTTTAGTTTTTTTGAAGCCAGGGACCTTATTCTTATTCATTGTGAAGATTTAATGAATATTAGTTGGAAGTTATTTGAGGATATCTTCTGAGTGAATTGCTCAAAAGAAAGCTTTCCAAGTTCAAGGACCAGCATTTATATAGTCACTTTAAGGTTTGCAAAATGACACATACACTTTTCAGTTGATCCTCACAAAATCCTCTGGGGCAGATCCTATTATCATTTTCATTGATAGTCACCGGAAGCCCAGTGAGGTTAAGTGGCTTGTACAGAGTAACATAGCAGTATCTGAGGCAGAATTTGAACTCAGGGCTTCTTGATTTCAAGGCCAACACTTCATCCATTGTATTTATTAAGTAATACTCCATGATACACCCTATGCTAAATGCTAGAAATAAAATTAGAAAAGCAAGACATCCCCTGATCTTGAGGAGCTCACTTTCTAAAAGTGGGAGATGACATTTATAGGCAGGTTCCAATAGGAGCTTGCAAAGGCCTCATGTAGTCACAGAGCAATGGCATTTAGAAGGCAAACAATCCAATTCGGCTAGAGATTAAGCTCATGTCCATAGGAGGTTACTGGGTCAAAATTCCCCATGGGTGGCACCCCTAGATGATGGTGATTGGGTAGGGCCATTGGGCAGGTGATACTGCCACTCTTGGATCCTTGGGCGTGGGGTCCAGGTCAGTCAACTCTGCCAGGCCTTAAAGAACTTCAGGGAGGAGGGTCTTCTGATCATTTGCAATTTTGTTATGAATCCAAGAATTATTCAGTCCTTATCCTTTCTACTACTTCTTGGGAAAGGGCAGAATCTTAAAGACCTTGAGACCTCTCTGTCTCTGTCTCTGTCTCTCTCTGTCTCTGTCTCTCTCTCTTTCTCTTTCTCTCTGTCTCTGTCTCTGTCTCTCTCTGTCTCTGTCTCTCTCTCTTTCTCTTTCTCTCTGTCTCTGTCTCTGTCTCTCTCTGTCTCTGTCTCTCTCTCTTTCTCTTTCTCTCTGTCTCTCTCTCTCTCTCTCTCTCTCTCTCTCCAGGCATTGGAACCAAATTCTCCATAATCATCTCTCTTCTTTGTTATTCCCTCACTGATCTGAATTCCTGTCTGACCAATGAGAATGATCAGGATATTGCATCCTTAGTAGTTCCAGGATCCATTCCTTAGTACAGATATTGTGTTTAATTAATGCTCATTGATTAACTGGTCTTATGTTTACATATCCTGCTGGGTTATTTGTCACATAGAACCTTGTAGGAGACATAGAAACTCAGAGTTAGCTCAAGAGGTTCAGTGAAAAGAAACCTGGAATGAAAGCCAGGAGACCTGGGTTTGAGTTCTTTTTTCTAGTACTTAAGACTTGTGTGACCTTGGACTAATGATTTAAATGTTTATAAAAGGAAGTGTGGCACTAGATGGCCTCTAAAGATCTAAAGATCCATGAATCTTGGCTAAGGGTCGTCCCAACTCCAAGTCGATAATCATAGGATACATCTAGTCCAGTTCATTGCTGATCCAGAATTTTCTTTATAACATCCCCAGGTGATTTTTTTTTTCTTGGAGAATACTGGTAGAGGAAAACCCCAAACCTTCCATGGCAGCCTACTCATTCTGCTTTTAGAAAGTTCTCTAATAGTGGAAGCGCTTCTTTACATGGGACCTCAGTTGACGTTGAGGCAGGTAACATCCACTGTTCCTAGATTTGTCTTGAAGGCAAACGGCTAATCAGAAATCTAGCTGTTCTTCCAGATATTTGAAGATGGTTATTATTTATATCTACGTAGACTTTCTGGACTTCAGATCCATCTCCTTATGCTGATCACCTGCTCCTGGACATGCACTGGGTTGTCACTTTTAATTCCAAAATGTGGCCCGCACAACTGAGCAAGTCCTTCTGTGATCTGCCCATGACATGCTGGTGTCATACTTTCAGGTACGGTACATATGTATCAAATTTGCTAGGTCTGGAGTGGTTTGCCTATTGTCTCCTCCATTAGATTGCAAACTCCCCGAGGACAGGTGTGGTACTCTGCCCCCCTCCCCAGCCCAGCACTTAGGTTAGCAGACATTATTTGATTTTTTACTGTCTGGAATGACGTGATTGCATATTTTTGGGAATATAGAAGACAGTGCTACTCAGCAGCTTCTTACTACCCTTCACTGCTTTAGAAAGCCACGGGGGCCGTGGTGGAGCTTGGGGGGAACCGGGGCCGCGGCTGCCGGAGGGTCCTGGCACCCTGAGGTTTCGGGCCTCCTCCTTGCTCACAGTGCTGCTGTCCGGCCCCGACTCCTGCTGCCACCCCCGCTGCCCTGGAGCCAGAGGTGCCACTGCCCGCCTCGGGCCTAGCCGCGGCCTTGTGGCAAGGCTGATAACCCCCATTTTGGTCTCTGGGCACCCCCTGGCCTTGCTCTCTGGCCTCGGCATCGTCTGGCGCTTTGCTGGCAGCTTTGAGAAGAGTGTGGGCACTGTGGGTCTTCGCTTTCTTTGTGCCCTTCGTCCTGCTGGAGACTCTCTGGGCTCTGGCTGGCCCTGGATTTGTGGAAGACGCCAGGGCTTTTACTCCAGGGGCTGTTGCCATGGCGGTCCAGCTCCATCCGAACCAGAATGAGAAGAACGTCGTTCTTTGGGGTCCCTGTCCCTGCCTCAGTGACACCACGGCTCCTGCTATGTGCCTCAGGGACATCTGGGGACTCTTTATTGGCTTTATCTATGGTCACGGTTACTGTCCCTGCCTGGATCTCTCAGGGTCAGTTGCTCGGAAGCTAGATCAGAAGTCTCCCTTCAGTCTGTTGAGGCGGGCCACAGTGCTCAACTATGTCTCAGCATCTTCAGTTGAGAGAAGAGCCATCCAGACCCGGCAGATTAATCCAGTGCCAGGATCGACCCTACACTTAGCCCATGCCAACCCTCCGGGTCATTCAGATGCAGCAACATGACAACACCCAGAGATTGGGACCCTGGCCTAACCACACTCCTAGGAGCCCACCTCCCTACCAGTCAGCTTCTGGCCAGTTTTATGTACAGAGCCCCTTGGGCACTGCGCCTGTGTCCTCTAACTTGTACTCTGCTGTCTCCAGCCCTTCCCAGGGGAGCTGCCCGCCACAACCTCCAGTCTGCCAAGGGCCAGGGCAGCTGACCCTGGGCCACAGCACAGCCTTGGCACCCACGGAGGGGTCAAGGGTCCAGAGGCAATGACTGACTCTTAAGGAGAGCGGCCTCGACTCACCACATCTGAGTCCTTGCCTGGAAACAAGTAGACTTCGTGGGTGAAGCCACCACAGCCCTGTCCCTTCTGGGCTCAAACTCTTATGTGACCCCTGGTTGCTTCTCTTGAGCTCTTCTCTTTGATGTTTTGTGTAATTGCTCATGTGTGTGTGTGTGTGTGTGTGTGTGTGTGTACACCTTTGCCCTTCATTGCTCAGATCATCACACCATGTTCTCCCAACCTTGACTGGCCCAGAGCTAAGGAGCTAGGTCAGCAGAAATTGTCTAGTAAAGCATGATCCCTGGGGGTTTGGACCAGTGTACTGTGTTAATTATTTTTTATTAAAAATATAAAGATCCAGGGGTGGCTAGGTGGCGCAGTGGATAAAGCACCGGCCCTGGAATCAGGAGTACCTGGGTTCAAATCTGGTCTCAGACACTTAATAATTACCTAGCTGTGTGGCCTCGGGCAAGCCACTTAACCCCGTTTGCCTTGCAAAAACCTAATACATATATATATATATATATATATATATATATATATATATATATATATATGTAGAGAGAGAGAGAGAGAGAGAGAGAGAGAGATCCAAAAAAAAAAAGAAGAAAAGAAAGCAATGGGGGCAATGCCCCAACCACTCCTCTTTCTTGTCCTCCTATTTCCTTTCCTTTCAGTTTCTTCCTCTGCTATAGGTTCCACAGGCATTATTTAGCCCATTAAGAAAAAAGCTTGCTGCCTCAATTAAGGATCTAATTTGAAAACTACTGACCAAATAATCTGTGAGCAGGTGTATGAAGCCATAACGATTGGGTCATAGCTTCAAAATGGAGCAATGATAAACTCAAAAGAACAATCTAACCTTAACACCAATCAGAAGGACTAACCATTTCAAGAAAGACAGTGATGGCAAGCTTTGAAGGTCCTAGTGACCATACACTTAACACAAAGAAGCATAGTCTAGTCCATAATTTCACTTCAAATTCCTGATTTGGATAATCATTAATTGCAATGAAAAAAATGAAGCTACTCTTACGATCTTTGGTGAATGTGCAGAATTCATCTTCTCTCCTACAATACAAAGAACCTGCAGTTTGGATTCTTGAATATATGATTTGGAAAATAATTTCTAGATTGACGCTCATTTAATCTTAAAATATATTTCTTGTTCACCTACTATGCCAGGACTGCTTTTGTTGTTTTTTTCAGGACTGGAGAGATAAGTACGGCACTGTCCCTATCCCGATAAAAGAATTTATCACTTAGTAGAATATATCATTTAGTAGAGAATAGAGGATCACAGAATTTTAGATTTGGGTATCTAGTCCAATTCAGACATGAAGGAATCCCCACCACGCCATACTTAACATGTAATTGGATGGTATCTGCTTAAACATCTTCAATGAGAAGGAAGACCCCACCGCTGAATCCATCTGCTTTTCTTATCTACTCAATATCTCTCCATCTTTTCCCCAAGAATACTATGAGACAGGGGCAGTAGGTGGCACAGTGAATAGAGCACTGGCCCTGGACTCAGGAGTAGCTGAGTTCAAATCTGGCCTCAGATGCTTAATAATTACCTAGCTGTGGCCTTGGGCAAGTCACTTAACCCCACTGCCTTGCAAAAACCTAAAAAAAAAAAAACCCAACAAAAAAAGAATATTATGAAATGCTGTAAAAAAAATCACTAAAATTTAGGCAAAGTATAACCTTAACATTCCCCTCATCTTTTAGTTTAGCAAACAAAACAAAACAAAAACAAAAACAAAGAAAATAAGTCTAGTTGGACATGACTTGCTCATGCTGAAACCAGTTAACCAGTTGTAATTAACAGTTTCCTTTTCTAATCTTGCATTCTAGAATTTTTCCAGTGATTGAAGTCAGGTCACTAGGTCATGGTTTGTAGGAAGCTGGAGAAAGCATTTAAGTACTTTGGGGTAGATGGTTCATTTCATCACAACTGATTTCTGGATCCAGAGGGTGGCATTAGTTCATCAGAGGGAGCCCTAAGGAGAGTTCTGTGGTATTTGCTCTTGCAGATGATATACCACATGTTGCTCAGTGGAGCCTAAGTATTCTTGAGGGTGGTGGTCCTTAGGGAGGAGGTGGCAAGCTTCCTCAGCCCTTTGGTTTAACATCATCACAATGCCCTTGCTATCAACTCACTGGATGCTAACAATCTTCTAATGGATCAGCCTACCATAATGAAATGTGTTAGGGGACCTCAAGTTTCTGGTCTCAGTAGTGTAGATCTGCTTGCTACATGACAAGGAAGTTGGTGAAGTTGTGCCCAAACATCTTCAGATGAGTTAACGTGGTGGTAGCACCTTTAATACAGATTCTTGGGGAGGAAAAAGGGATGTATATTGCTCTTAAAAATCTAAATTGGCCAGTTAATTTTCTTTGCATTCACATTTTTCCTACTCTGGCATTGTTTCCCTGTATATTTTCATAAGAATTTCAATACTGTTCATAGTAGCTCTTTTTGTAGTAGCAAAGAGTTGGAAATTGGGAGGGGGTGTCAATCAATTAGGGAATGGCTGAGTAAATTGTGGTATAGGCATGTGATGGAACACTATTATTCTATAAGAAATCATGAGGGATGGAATTTCAGAAAAGCCTGGAAAGATTTGCATGAACTGATGTGGAGTGAAATGTGTAGAACCAGAACACTATACACACTAACAACAACATGGGGCGATGATCAACAGGATGGACTTGTTCATTTCAACAGTAAAATAATCAAAACCAATTTTAAAGAATTTGTTATGGAAAATGTCATCCATATCCAGAGAAGATAAAAGTTTATTATCTTCAATTTTTAAGTTTCCTTATGTAACATGTCATTTTTTTCCCTAATGTTTTCTTTCTTCCTTTTGGATCTGATCCTTCTCTGGTAACATCATCAAAATGGATGTATGTTTAGTATGATTATAAATGTAGAGTCTAAATCAGATTACTTTCTATCAGGGGGAAGGGGGATGGAAAGAAAGGAGGGAGAAAAGTGTAAAACTCAAAACCTTGCAAAAATGATTGGTAAAATTTTTTTAAGTATTTAAAAAAAATAATTTCAATATCGAGCATCTTCCTGAGCTTACTTATCCTAAAGGATTTTGTTTCTTGGAATCCTTTAATTCACTGTGCATATTCAAAATTGATTTATTATTAGAGATGTTGATAACTAATCAGGCTAGCATTTCATCAATGCATGCATGCAATCATTCTTTTTAAACTTATTTTATTTCATGAAATATTTCCCAATTACATCTAAAAATGTTAATAATAATTTAAAACTAATCTTAAATTCTGAATTCTCTTCCTTTCTCCCACCCTGTCCCCTTTCCACCCTTTTCCACCCTTGAGAAGGTAAGCAATTTGATATCAATTATATGTATGAAGTGATGCAAAGCATTAGACATCTTGCAAAATAAAACAATAAAAATAAATAAAGTTTAAAAGTATGCTTCAATCTTTATTCAGAATTAATCAGTTAGATCTTTCTCTGGAGGGATATTATTTTTCATCATTGGTCCTTTCGACCAGTCTTGAATAACTGTTTAAATCAGAGCAGTTAAATCTTTTGCATTTGATCAGCCTTACAATATTACTGTTATTGTGCAAAATGTTCTCCTGGTTCTGCTCACTTTCCTTTGCCTGAGTTCTGATAAATCTTCCCAAGCTTATATGAGGTCATATTGCTCATCATTTCTTGCAGCATAATAGTTCCATCACAATCATATACCACAGCTTGTCCAGTCACTCATCAACTGCTAGGCATCCCCTTGATTTCCGAATCTTTGCCACTACAAAAAGAGTTGCTATAAATATTTTTGTACAATTAGGTCTTTCCCCCCTTTCTTTGATTGCTTTATGATACAGATCTAGTAGTGGCATTGTCCCAGTTAGTGTTCCAGTTTTTCTACATCCCCTCCAGCATCTATTGGTTTACATTTTTATCACATTAACCAATCTGACGGGTCTAAGGTGGCATCTCAGAGTTTTTCAATTTCACACAATCATTCTTTATTCAATAGCCATATCAATGAACATTTCTATAAATAACACTCATATCAAGGTACATCAATTTGTCTAGTAATAATTATTCTGCCCAGTTCCCAGGTTCCCCTGGTGAGTATATAGGCCATATATACTTAAAACAGGGTTCTGAGTATCTAATAAAAACAACAAAACCATCATTTCCACTTGGATTGAACCAGCAACCTGTTTTCTAGGGATTCCTGGCTATTACCAGTATTCATGTCACTACCCTTCTGGAGACTCCTCCAAGATGGTGATTTGACTAATCTCTGTCAACTAACACTACTCTTAAGTGATTATGGAATGCCTGAATTTCAATTTATTGAGGGGGCGTAGGCGATGTCTGTTCAAGTGGCCATCCAGTAGCATGTTGACGATTTGTGCCTCTGATTGGCCATCTGTGGTGCCAAGATCATTAAGGGGCTACATTTATTTCTGATTTCTGGTTAAATTCCCAAGTTGATGCTGAAAGAAGACCACCAATTGAAAGTTGTTAACAAGTCTCTCCCATTGGTATCCTATTCTCCCCAATAGTTTCTTATCTTTGGGGGTACACATAATGTTCATCTCTGTTTACCATAGCGTAGGTATACATCCGTCTAGTCATCTATAACAGGAAAACAGCTTAGCAAAACAATATCGCTAAGTTGCAGAACAACAAATTTGCCAAAGTTATTTGTTTAACAGAGCTGCAGATGCTTATCATCTAAGTTTCTTAGTCCTAACATGGACTCCAGTTACAAGATGGAGTTATGTCAAGTTCCAAATTGGAGCTGTTTGTGTTTATCCTTACTACAGATTCGGCTCATCTTTCCTCTGAACATTTTAAAAATTTGCTTTTCCACAGAAAGGAGATAGATCTATATACAAATTCTTCTAATGTATAATGATGGAAGAGAAGGAAAAAGTCATATAAAAATGTAGGAAATGATATGACAAAAGAGGAGGGAAAGATTACTCAGTTTCATTGAACGTAGCAAGAGAAGGTACCTAAAGGAAGATGGCATTTTAACTGATCCTTAAAGAATGGATGAACATAGGGAAAGAGTCTTACAGGTAGGAGGTATTGAAGGCTCAGTGAATGTTTCTTTAGCGAGGTGCTGAAAGTTATTATGGCATAATGGAATAACTGGGCATTAAACTGAGTTCAAAACCTGAGTCTAACATGAACTGTGTAACCTTTAGCAGATTACTTAATCTTTCTAAGCCTGTTTTCTCGTCTATAAAATGTGATAATCTCATACTCCTAGTCTCCATCTTCCAAAATTGTTACAAGGGTGGAATGATATTCAAATGTGTAAACTTTTATAAGCCATAAAAATGTTAGCCATCATTCCATTGAACAACGATTGTTGCAGGGAAGGAGGAAAGTGCTTGATTGTATTGGGAATAACAAAATGCACGTTTTGACCGTTGGGGTATTTTTGGAGTCAGAAACAAAGGTATTATTTATTGGAGGTGGTTGCAAAAATGAGCATCAAGTTGCCTTTCCTCACTACCACCACCTCTTCCCCAAGTTCCTCATTTCTTCACTGTGCTCTGGTCTGTTATTAGAGGCTTAGGGCTCATTTGGTGGTGCAAACTTCTTATGTTATCAGGAACATGGGATATAGGCTCCTCACACCAGACCTGGGCAGGGCTGCCTGGGCACTTGGGCTTGGCCAAATCCAGAATAAAACTGGATGTGAATTCCAAGATTCCAAGTCCAGAATTTTATCTACTCCTTACTCTACAGTGGTTCTTTTGTATTTTAGAGCTTACTCAAGAAGTGAGGATGATGTTAAAAAAAAATCAAGGACACAAATGGCAATTCAGCTTCAAATGCTGGACAAAAGACAATGTAAATGCATATGCTTTGTCTGTATCCTTCCCACTCCCAAGAAGGATGTAAACTCCTTGTGGGAAGGCAGTATCTTATTTTTTGATTTCTCAGCATCCAGCTAGTATTTCACACATAAACTGGAGCTTAATAAAGTCTTATTAGATTCCAACTGGATTGCAGTATGGTAAAATTGACCATTTCCTTGGCCATCAATACTTGTACTCTAAACTCCACCATAAATTTATCTCTCTTTCTTCCTCTGCACCCACCTCACTTAAAGTACAGTTTTAATGGAACACCATGGAATATTGGATGGTGGGAGATAAAGATGGAAACCTAGACTTGTGCCAGATGGAGAGAAATATAAAGCATGGCTTTTCTTTCCCATTGCTAGACACACAGCATTAAAGTGTTAAGGGACCTGGCATGCCACAAATATTTTGAAAGCTCGATGGGTTGAGGAGGAAAGACCTTCAAAACCAAGTGTCCATGAGAGATGGACCTAGCCGTTTGTACTACCATACAGCTTGCCTGGATAAAATATCTTTAATTTCTCTTCTGCAAATATTTATGGAGATTTTCTTATTAAATTTAACCTGTGTTCTTTGAAATATGTGGGATTTTGTAAGCATTCACTGATGATATGGAAGTGAAGTTAGAAATAGATGCTCCAAACTTATAAAAATATGAACCCAGAAAGTTTAGCTTTCGGATTCAGCTTTAATTAAATATTTGTCAGGAAATAATGTCAGCCACTTCAATAAAATATTACACTATAAAAGGAAGATCATTTCGCTGTTTAAAAAACTTTCAGTGAAATATGTAGCCTTGTTCCAATAGCATTGTGCCACATTTCATCTGGGCCACAGAAAGTGTTCTAAATATAGTCCCATAGAGGGATCCCAGGAATGGAGCAAAATATAGCCTGGGAAGCTGCTATGCAAAAAAAAGAAAAACACAGATGTACCAAACTTGCAAAAGGTCTTGCACTGTGATACCTCTCACCCCCAGAGAGCATTGCATATAAATTATTACACACAATGTATTTGCTAGAATAGACAGACAGCAATTTTACTCTATTACATATGCTTCACCTTGCACTGGCTTGTCTTAACAGGAATGCAAATTTGCTGGTCTAAGGGACTATTATTCTATTTTTAAAAAAACCAGTTGCAATAAAGTAGGCCTGTTTATCCAAACTTGGGATATTCCTAACTTTTTCCAGATCCTCTAGTCTACTTAGTTTTAAAATCCTTCTCACAGAAGTAACATAAAAGAGAAGATCAATAAACAGTTCAGTTTCATAATGAAGTACTTCCTCGACATCTCCTCAGAGGAAATTTTACACTTGAGAAAAGGTGAGCATCTCTAGAAAAGTAATTGATTTTGTCAGAATATCTTCCCATTCACTTGGCTACAGCTGAAATGTGTTTTAATAAGGCCTTTCTCCTTTATAAGCCCAGTCCTCTTTCTGCTTGATCCCCCAGCAGAAAGAAGAGGAAGATGGCTCTCAGATATTCCTTTGTTACACTAATCAGAGCCAGAAGAGCAGTATTGACTTTCAGCCCTTGGGGAGTTGTACTTCTTTTGTATCTATCTCGTCCAAGAAATCAAGTTTGATTAATTTGTCATAGACGAAAATGTGTGATCTCCTCTGTGCCACTCTTTGAAGAATATGTATGAACTTGAACTGAAAGAAAAGGTCAAGGTCAACAGGTGAAACAAGAGGGTTTGGGAATTTAACAAACTCTTTTCTTTAAAAGCTGCCTCCTTTCATTTAAAACAATTTTGCCCCTTTCAGCCTAGTGATCTAGGGTTGGGCTCTTTTTTCTTTTTTCTTTTTTTTCTGTTCAATGATTTTTTTACAAAGTTACCAGAAGTCTGGGGCATAAGGTAACACCCAGAAAATAGTCACTTCAAGAAGCATGGGTGCGGAATTATTTGACCTTATTTTAGTCTTAAAAGACCACAAAGTGAGTGGAAGAGCAGAGAGGGTTGAGCCTAATGTCATCATGTGTTTCTGGAATGAATAATCTGGGAAAGGGTCTCCAGATGGGTCACATCACAGATGCACATTTCTGGTACATTGGACATGATAATACACCCTTCATTTGCCTCTTAAATTGCTTAAAATGAATAGTATTGCCCTAAGATAGTATATATAAATATATATATATATACTTACTGTCATATTTCCTACTTTGTTATATAAGTTTTATAAAAAAATTGAAAATTCAAAAACAACTTTTACCAAATTAGACAATGTAGTCATTCACCTATCTATGCATTTAACATATTGGTACAAGGAGCTTTATATGACAGTTATTCTTTAGGTATTTTTCTAAAGTTTATATACGTGTTTATGGATATATGTATATATGCATGTATGTATGTATGTATGTATGTGTGTATATATATATATATATATATATATATATATATATATATAACTTTTATTTAGTTTCTTGTCCATTGTTGTTTGCTCTGAGAGAATGTAAACTCGTTGAGGGCAAGGTCTGCTTTAATTTTCCATACATTTGAACTGCCTAGTCCACAGTATTCCTATCATGCAGAAGTACTTAGTAAATGTTTGCTGAAAAAAAGATGGGGAAGGAAAAGAAATAAGCTTTTATGTTGCACCTATTATATGCTAAGTGCCTTCCAAATAACACCTCATTTAATGAATGAATGGATGGATGGATGGTTGAATGAAGAGTGTCTCTACTAACATCCTATCTCCAAAGCCTCATATTTGTCTAGAGATAACCCTGTTAAGCCAAAGAACCTTGCTACTAGCAGGTCTAAGATTTTCAGTACAGTCTGATTATAGACTGTATGTCTCAGTGAAGCAAAATTTCAACATGAGAAGGTAAACCACCACATGATGCATAACATGTTGTCTTTGAAAGAATGGAAGCTCCTAAAATGCAGGAACTGGTTTTTTTTGTCTGTTTCACATATGCAGTGCCTACCTAGAACATGCTTGGTACATAGTAGGCATTTAATAAATGTTTATTGATTGCTTTCTCTTTTCCATCAGAGCAAGTCATGCATGTAATTCAGTAAAGCATAGAGAGGGATCAAGATCTGAATCAGGGAGCGTGGTCTGTAATGGTGAAATTGAAGCTCTTGTAATAAGGAAGTAAGCCCCTCATGGAAACATGAAAACACAATGAATTCACAGGCAATATAAAAGGACGCGGTTTATGGATATGTTTGAAAATCAATAAAAAATTGACAAACAGTTTTCTTCAATAATCATATCTATCAGGAAGAAGGATGTGCACATAGTATTCCATAAAGATTTTTCTTTTGGCTTATTCATGTGTTGGGGACTGTTTCATTTTTTTTTCCCCCATGACTACTTAATCAATATTTGTTGGTTTAAGAGATTTCCTGGGGGCGTCTAGGTGGCGCAGTGGATAGAGTACCGGCCCTGGAGCCAGGAGTGCCTGAGTTCAAATCCAGCCTCAGACATTTAATAATTACCTAGTTGTGTGACCTTGGGCAAGCCACTTAACCCCATTGCCTTGCAAATAAACTCAAAAATAAGTTTTCCTGGCCAAGGAATTGATTTTTAAAAATGGGAAAAAAACTGCACATGTTCAAAAATATTTATAGTAACATTTTTTATAGTGGCAAAGAATTGGAAATTGAGGGGAAATGCCCATCAATTGGAGAATGGCTGAACAAGTTATAGTATATGACTATTATGGAGTACTATTGTTCTTTAAGAAATCATGAGCACCCAGACATTAGAGAAGCATGGAAAGACTTGTATGAACTGATGTTTAATGAAGTGAACAAAACCAAGAGAACACTAAACACATTAACAACATTGTGAGATGATCAACCATGACGGATGCAGTTCCTTTCAGCAGTTAAATGATCAAGGACAATCCTGAGAGATTTGTTATGGAAATTGCCATCCACATCTAGAGAAAAACTATGGAGTCTGTATGCAGAGCAAAGCATACTATGTTTACTTTTTAAAACTTCTTTTATGATTTTTCTTCCTTCCTCATGATCTTCCCCCTCCGCTTAACTTCTAATTCCTTTTCAAAAACATGACTAATGTAGAAATATGTTAAACACAATTGTTTTACCAGATTTTACCAAGTTTTACCAGATTGTTTGCTGCTATGGGGGAGGGGGAGAAGGAACAGCTATAGAAAAATGTGGAATGCAAATTTGTACATGGAAAAATGTTGTAAATTATCTTTACATGTAATTTGGAAAAATGAAATGAAATGATAAAGGGAAACTTTTTTAAAAGACTTTTCATGATGTTGATTCAGTTTTTAAAGGTAGATTAAAGCTCCAGAATGATGACCCTTTCAAATAGGAACAATATTTGAAAAATTCAAAATCTTCATAAAATTGATAATATTGACTTATATCCATAGTGATGGATCAGAAGCATGACCCTCAAAATGGAGGTCTTTTGGTGACTACTCATTACTTCTGTAGTGAAATCCAAATTCCCAAGGATGGTAATTTCCACAACCTAGCTCCAACCTTCATTTCCAATTTTATCTCAAACTCTGCTTCCACCAAACCTAACTTCTGCTTAATCCCTCTCCCTAAACAGACCTTTGCTTGTTCCAGAAATATCCTCCCCGTCCATTTCTACCTAGCAATGTCCAAATCCATTCTTCAAGGTCCAGATCATGTTACCTCCATGCATGTGGTTTATGCCTCTTTTTCTACATGAAGACCTTTGTGATTCCTGTCCCCCTCCCCATCCAACTTAAAATGTCCTTCTGCTAAAAATGTGTAATTATTTTGCATATATCTTTATGTTCTTATATTTGTATATTTGATCTCCTCTGATAGCATGCAACCTACTTGAGGGTAAGCTTTAGTTCATTCTCTGTTTCCTCATCATCTAGAACAGAACCTGGAAATACTTAATGTCTACAGTATTGACTCTATTGATTTCCTGATCTCATCCTTGGCAGAAACAATGTCTTCTTCCTCTGAACAGCTTCAGCAGATATCTTATTGCATTAATCCCATTGTTTTGTATTATAGCCATTTATGAATATCTCTCAACTCTCCTATTAAAATGTAACCTCTTGAAAGCAGCACCAATTTGGTTTCATTCATCTTTGTAGCCCCCCATTGCACAAAGGTATAGTGCCTTCTTCTTAGAAAGAACTCAGGAAATGTTTTTGAGCAAATGAATAGCTATACAAATGAATGATTGAATGGTGTACTTGTCCCATTTCTGGGGTTTGGAAGAGTTATAAAGAACAGAAACATTTTCAGACGGTAGACAGCAGTTGAAAACTGACTTTTAATATGGTATAGACTACATCAAACATGTATGGGTATGCATAAAAGACATTAAAAGGAATATGCAATCCCATCAATGTGAATATTTTTAATTATGCAGTATACATCCCATCCATGCCAGCCAGCCATGTGATTCTTGTCCTTGTCAGTTGAGATTAGCTCTTGTTTAATGTGGTATTAATGTCCTTAGAACAAATATCTCACTTTGACCATATTGTAAGTGGAAAGAACACTGGAGAGCACAATTCTAGATGATTTTTTTTTGCCAGTAACCAGTTATATGAATTTATACAAGTTATATGAATTTATGTGTTTCTACATAATAATGAGGTTTGACATCACAAATTCTCACAAATCTAGCTTTTTTATCACTTCATGCTGAAAATACTATCTATCCATCATCTGCAGTCTTAACATTTCATAAGATTTAAAATTTTCAGGGAATAGAAATTATTGGACTTTTTTTAAAGTTTCAAATTAATAAGCCATTCGACCTTTTCTATTGTTTGAAATCCTCTGATCTTAGGGAGCTAGAAAGGACCCCACAATTTATGCTTAGATATACGGATAAGGGAACACAGGCTAGAGGTGAGTTCACACAGGGAGGGAAGCCACGAACTCCAACTATAAAACTAGGATCTATTCTACGATATAACCCTGTTGGCAAAAGAAGTGCATGTTATTTCATGTTTTATTTCCCAAAGCATGAAACTTTTTTCTACAGTTTTATTTTCTCAACAGTCTATTTTGGGAGGGAAGAAGGAAACGATTGGTTTTTTGAGATGCAAATGAAACTCCTGTGAGGAATTGTCCACATCTTTATGGGTGGGAGCAACATGAATTTGGCTGAACTATCTATATAAATGCTGCCAGATCCCAATATACCTATTATTATTCTAAAGGCTTATGATTTATGATTACTGTTTTAATATGCTTATGATTAAACTTATTTTTACTGGCATAAAATCAGCTAGTCAGCATAAAATAAAGTCTTGACAGTTTATAGAAAGTATATACACAGATATATGTATATATGTATGTGTTTATGTACATTCCTCAATGTATATGTAATTAACTTGCTGTATTGTTAATGCTTCTTTTCCATAAATAAAATATTCATCTTTCTAAAGGTCTCAAAAAATCAATCAATAATCATTTACTAAGCATCTCTTACGTGCTGGTTGCTATACTAGTCACTAGGGCTAAAAATCCTACAAAGGAAACGATCTCTATTTGCTAGGAGCTAACATTTGAATGGGGGACGTAAGTTCATTGACAGGTCTATAGAGAATAATCATATAGGAGAATAAACACAAATAAATACAAGATAGTGAAATAGAAGATGGCATATGAGAGAGGGCACTGGCAATTTTGGGGACTGGGAAAAGCTTCATGGAGAAGATGTTGTTTCAGCTGTTCTGGAAGAAAGATACTAGGAGTTGAAGATGACCCAGAGTGCATTTCAGACCCAGGGTGTTGCCAAAGCATAAAGAGGTGAGCAATGGAGGGTCAGATGTGAGAAATGGAGAGGCTCTTTTGGCTGCATGGGAAGAGGAATAACATTTCATGAAGTTAGAGAGCTTGGTTGAGGGCCAGTGGCGGAGGGGCTTTAAAAGCTAAACAGGGGAGCTTTATTTTATTCTAGAGTTGATTGAGCAGGGGGAAACCATGGTCAGTTATGGATTTAAGGAAAATCATTCTGGCATTAATGTGCAGGATGGACTAGAATGGGGAGAGGATTGAGGCAGGGAGAACAATCTAGACACTGTTGCAGTCATCTACTTGATAAGGAATGAGGACCTGAGTGATTTAATAGCCAATCTGTATGAAAATCAAAAGTAGTCATAAAGGTTATTAATCAGGCTGTTACATGAGGAGGGGAACAAAACAATTGGAGCCTGGAAGCCCTGGATTTGAATCTTAATCCCTAACATTTAACTACTTGTAAGAACATGAGCATTTCTTTTACTACTCATCTGTTGGATGGGGATTATAATACTCATACCTGCCTCAAAGGATGATTGAAAGGCTAAGGTGAGAGCATATTCATTTTTATGCTTTTTATGCCAGTGTGGTATAGTGGACAGATCACTGAGTCAGAGGGCCTGTATTCAGATCTTACCTGTGATACTACCTGTGAGCCTTTTGGTAAGTCACTTAATCTCTACATGCCTCAGTCTCTTCATCTGTTAAGTGAAGAAGATAAATTAGATGACTTTCTGAAGTCCTTTCTGCCACTAGAGCTTGTACAGGCTCCAGTTTGCTAAGATGGCATCATATGCACAAAGAATGCCATCTTGGCAAATGGATGGGCTCTGTACATGGGCTAGATCCTATCACTCTCCTATGAACTTAAAGTGCTACACATCAGTTTTAAGTGTGAGTAAAGGACATGCAAAAAGAAGCAAAGTTCCAGCCTGCAAGGAACTAGCAACCTTGCTGGAAAGACAGATAGTGAACCTCTTTCAAAAGGGTGCCAAAAGAGTAAAAAAAAGAGCATCTAATTGCTAGCGGTAAAGTTTTATTTAATCACAGAAATAAAAACTAAGAAACTGATCCTAGAATTTTTAACGCCTTCTTGTTTTTAATGTTTTACTCTACACTTTAAAAATTTTGAACAAATTGCATAAATCTATTAAGTCTCTCATCCAAAAACTATTTCATTTCTAACAAAAGGTTAGTTAGGTGGTGCAGTGGCTAGGGAACTGATCCTGGAGTCAGGAGAACCTGAGTTCAAATGCGACCTCAGACATTTAAAGCTTACTTAGCTGTGTGACCATGGGCGAGTCACTTAACCCCCATTGCCTTGCCTATTAATAATAATATGAAATGTGGTTTTATTTTAAAATGACAGAAATAGTCAAGAAGTACTTATTTCATCTACAAACCCAAAGAGAATGGGAGGTTGTGTTAAAGGTGAGAGAAAGTGGCCATTTAAATTCAAATAACTTGACTATCAAGTGAAAAGAAGAAAACTAAAAATAAACGGCAAACAATACAGAGAAGATTTAGTCATATTAATTCTGTCATATTTGAAAAGAAGAGTTGATTATTCTGAAGATGAATGCCCAGACACCTACACTGGTACCAGCTGAGAAACAAATAACATATTTAAGTTATTTTTGTTTAAACACTATGGAAGAGAAGAACAATGTTGGGTCAAGAGATACACATAAAATGTCTAAGGATTGGAAGGTGGGTCAAGAAGTCCCATTTTCTAGGTTCACTTATGCCCATCTCCCAGGGCTTTTGGGAGGGTCAAA
The DNA here is from genome assembly GCF_037893015.1 of Macrotis lagotis. Lineage (NCBI taxonomy): Eukaryota > Metazoa > Chordata > Mammalia > Peramelemorphia > Peramelidae > Macrotis > Macrotis lagotis. The sequence goes on along the minus strand of NC_133665.1, from coordinate 160,936,874 downwards.
TGAGCTAATGGATGTAAAACACTTGGTAAACTTTAAGGCACTATATAAATGTCACTTTGGGTTATTTTTCTTTACTGAATAACAAAGACCATTAAGTATGCATTCAAATGGAAAAGCTGTAGAATGAGGCAGAACAAGTTCAGTGCCATATATAGTTGTGAACTATTTAATGGCTTAGTTCATTGGAGTGTTATGCCCAAGGTTGGAACAAAATCTCCATCACTTTTGCAGTAAGGACTCAAAAGTTTGTAGTAAGCACATACACTGACAGTAGATTGCTTTATTTTTGAAAAATGAAGTCTAGTCTTACCTGATTGTTGTAAAAATGCTGGAGCAAAAATGACAAACATAAAACCCCCCACTTTTCACATGTATCTGAACATCAAACAAAACACACAATATAAAATCAGAAATAACTAGAACAGAAAAGTTTTAAGTCTGACCTTAAAAATATCGAGCAAATCACTACTTGAAGCAAGATCAAAAGGAAGGGCATTGCTCCAGCTTGTAGCCAGATGTGAAAGAACCCCAACTGCATGGGGCACAGATGGTATGAAAGGGGGGTAGGGGGAAAGCAGATTCAAAACATAAGGCAAATAAACCTGGTTCAACTTACACAAGTAAGACAGACAGTTCTAAAGAATGAATAATTTTGAATAGAACTGATAAGATTTTAAATTTGGGACAAATGGTCCAAGATGTTCCCATCAAAAGTCGGCATGCCCATTTAAGTCCCGAAATACCTTTCAATAATATTTTAATTATTACAAGGAAAAGCTAAATAATCAATATGGGAGAGTTTTGAATGATCTTGATAAAAGAAGAAAACAATATTTTTTCATACTTAACCTTGAAGTTATTTTTAGCGTCACCCAGAATATCAGGGGACAGGCAATTTCTGCCTGTTTAGTTTTTTAAAAAAGAAAGGATGCATTATTCTCTTTGGAGCAGGAATTGTATGAAATAGTAATTATGTTATCCAAAATCCATTAAATTGATTTTGAATGTTGAAAATTTCTATTTGTTTAAAGGCTTTGAATAGTTAAATTTAAATTGGTTCATGTTTATTCCTTTACATATTACTTTCTCATACAGAACAGTCAATAGAATAATGAAATTTATATCTTCAGATTGGTCGTTTTATAGAAAATTCTTTCCCAAACTCATATTTGACTTGATCTATATCTCTATACACTTAGTTCCTAATTGTATAATCCAAACAATGCATGTATGCAAAGTAAAATTACAAGAAACATCAAGTTTAATTGTTAAGAGTTTGACAGTTGGCTTTTAAAATATGCATTTTATATATATATATATACACACACACACACATTAAAAATGTTAGAAAGCTTTTTTAAAAAAAATAGAAGCTTTTTAAAACTTAACCATCAACCAAAAAACATATTTGCCATGATAAATTTCCTCATCCTTAGGATGGAGAAACAGAAAATATATTGAACAGTATTTTACAGAGTATTCAAATGGTAAATTTAAGAAACTTCTGTGCCAATAATGAAAATAATCTTACTAAAAATTTGACTTCCTGACATTTTCTGATCATTCATGCAGTCTTGCTCATTCTTAGATTTGACAACTTTCTCTATTAATAAAACTTCTGATTTAGTTATTACTTTACTGAGCTACTATTAGAAGTGACAATTAATTTTAGTAAAAATTCATCCATAGGCAACTTTGATAGTCATTTCAACAGTTCTGTTATTTTATACGCACTTTTATAGCTCTATAACATGCATTTAATCTTGTTCAATGATGCTGAACCCCAGATGCCATAAGACATTATAGAAAAGTAGTTACTGTACATATGGAGTAACCACTTTTTCTGAACATTAATTTTCTCCTCTAAAAATACTGAAATAATATATAAAAAATAGGACTTGCCATTCTATTGAAGAAATTTACCTATATTATTTTGTGACCCCAGATATCCTTATTATTTATAAGCATTATCTGTGCACATCTAAACCATGACAAGTTTCCTTCCTTAACACTCACAAGATTATTGGCAATATAAATATGAACTAAGTAATTTTAGGCAGTTTGAGGAATTTCTTTGAAACAACTCCCAACTATAGGCAAAATGGAAATATTATAAATAGTTGTAAAATAAAAGATTATGGATTTTTTCTCTTTGTTCTTCTAACATATAAATATTCTTCTATTCACTCACTCAACAAAGCTGCTTATGAATTTTTGTGTTTACTTTATGTAGAGCATTGAAGAAGATAGTGTTGATAGAACCCTTAAACCAATAAATAAGTCAGAGAGACACAGTTACATATATCTATATACCTATATAGATTTATATTTATATAGATATATAGATAGATGTATATGTACATGGTATCTATATGTGTGTATGTATGTATATAGTACATGGAGCTTAAGGTCCAGTAGACAAAACAGAACTTTAAGATATATCAATGCAACATAATTGCATGATGGATGTTGCATGAAAATTGAGAAAGTTTTCTGGAAAAACTGGCCTTTGGGTTAGGTTTTTAAAGAATGATTAAGAATTCAGAAGGTTAAGAAAGCAAAGAAGTTCATTTCAAGTATAGAGAACAGTGTAAAAATAACAAAATATATGTTAATGTACAAAGTAACTTAGTTTAGACTTTTGGTGAATAGACATTTTAATTTTGAATGTGTCTCTAAGGAATTTTTTTTGGCCCAATTTCATTAGATCAATGTGACCATCAGAAACACAGGAGGCCAACCTGTCCAATGCTCTCATTTTACAGATGAAGAAACTGAGCCCCAGAGAGATTAAATTGCAATCCTGAAAGCAGCAATTGTCAGAACAGCTCGATTGGTCTCATATCATCTAAAATGTTGGTAAAATTATGGCTTCATCCAAGTTGCTTTCTGAAATATTCCTCTGGGGAAAAAATGTCAATAAGTATAAATGTTTTGTTTTGGTTTGTTTTGACAGAAGTAACATCTTCTTTTCTAGCAAGTGTTCAAGAATTAACTAAAAATCACTTCCCAAATCAGGCCAGTGACTTAAAAGTCTTATAAAAACAGAGGATAGCAAGGTATTAATGGGGAAAACTTACCTTAGCCACAAACACCTGGTCCAATTTCCTAACTGTGAGACACTGGCTAAGCTGCTTAGTCTCCCTCAGTGCTCCAGATCACTTTTTAGGAATATATACCCTGCAGGGAAGTTATTGATTTGATTTGCATTTTTAAAGGGGGAACTTCATCGCTAGGTATTTCCTTTATCAGTGAATTTGGAAATCAGAAAGATTTGGTGATTCAAGTCTCACTTCGGTTTTGTGCTTCTGGGTAAATTCTTTCTCTGAGTCTCAATTTCCTCATCTGAATAAGGAAGACATTGAACTAGTTGGGCACAGAGGTCCTTTCTAGTTTAAAGCAATGATCCTATGAGCAATTAAGAAAGAGGAAAGCCTTCTGTGGGATATTGTGACTGCAGGAGTAATTCTTGTTGATTATTGAGATGTAGCTAGTGACTAGAGGGAGTCACCAGATATGTTCAATCTAGCCTCAGACTTTTACTGACTGTACATTCAAAGTCAAGTAAAAATTTCTCAGAGCCTCACTTTCTTCATCTGTAAAATGGAGCTGAAATTATTTAAACTGCCTGGCTCATTGCCTGTTAATGTATGCAAAGTACTTTTTTCCCTAATACCTATGTGTAGTTTTTCATGTATTCAGTTAATTACCAGGATAAACTTTCACTATTTCCTTTGATGTTTGCCCTCATCCCAGTTCCAGTTTACAAAACTGCCCTTATCCCAATTTTTGCCTCTTTGTAATGTTCAGTTGTTTAATAGATATGCAAATGAATATTATACATTTATAAAAAAATCACAGAGGACTATTTCCAGTGACCAAATAATCTAGCTGTCACCAAGATATCTGAAATGATTAGAATAAAAAACAGAATATCAGGTAATTTTTCATCAAATAATACCTAAAATTTCATTCCAGTTTGAAATCTGGTGACTAACTGTTGGGGTAGTTATTCTTCCCTTGTCACCCAATAGTGGACTCCCCTTGCTCCACTGCTTCCCAGAAGTTACCTGGTACACCTCTTTCAACTACTTAATTTTATGAATAAAGAAAATAAGGATCAGAAAGCTTAACCTCAGGCCTGAGTAAGCTACTGGAGGGGAATAATTTGGATATTTGTCTTTGTATTTATAGCTCAAAATACAGAACCAGGTTTGTTCGACAGAACTGAATAAAGCAGCAGAGCCAGAATTTGAATCCAACTTGTCTGACCTTAAGTGTAATACTATTGTATGCCAAACTTGCAAAACTCCCAAGAGTGTCCTGAACCAGATGAAAATCTTAATAGGGAAATGTATAACAAAATAAATAAAAATACATTATGATACAGTGTTGATTTGTGGCTAAGTGAATATGTAACCTTCAACAATCCATTTCTATTTGAGTTTGAAATCACTGATCTGCTTTACTAAGCTCCCAACACACTTTAGGTTTATTCAATATACTGCTTTGACAAGAAGGGGGAAGTCTGTTAACTTTAAAAGTTGCCCCAATACTAGTTGCAGGAGAAATATCTCAAAATAGCAGCATGAACGGACATGTTTATTGTATTTTAAGGCTTAAAAAACATTTTTCTCATCATGATTGTGTGAGATACATAATACAAGTATGGCATGTTTTACAGGTGAGTAACCCAAGTGGGGCAGCAAAAGTAGAGCAGCGGTTAGAGTGTTGGGTTTGGAGTTAGGAAAACCTGAGTTCAAACTTAGCCTTTGACACTTACTAGTTGTGTGGCAAGTCACTTAACCCTGTTTGCCTCTGTAAAAGGAACTGAAGAACAAAGAGGCAAACCCCAAATGGGATCAAAGACACAACTGAACAACACAAAGCTAAACTACCCATAGTTATATGGCTAATAAGTGAAGTGGGATCCAAACCTATGTCTATTTGCCTCCAAATCTAGTTATTTCCATGAAATTAGACTTGTGATTTAGCATTGACTTACAGTTCAGCTGTATATTGTGCTTTCTTAATTCAATAAAAGATGCAGTGGGCCCAAGACTTAAAAGATTATCATTGCAAAAGTATTTAGGGAAAATTTTGAGGAGCAAACAATCTTATCAGTCACATAGCCTTGTTCTGTGAAAATAAAGGCAGTTCTTGGGCACAAAGTCCATGATAGGTTATACTCACTTCCAAAGTCATTCACTCTCATGGCCTTCTGGAGGAAATACATTTTAGAGTCTGGGTGGTTATGGATTTGGCACCTGCAATGACTTGGCTACAAATATCAGAATTCTAATGAAAGTCACCGCTTCAACTTGGGTGAAGATTAGTAAAACAGACTGAAAAGAAAGGCACAAACCACACAAAATGCTTACTTGCATCTCTACCTATCATTCCCCTCTTTAATCTAGGAAGTTAATGAGAGGTTTTAAAACTGATTAAATCGGCTTAGCTCATTCAAAGGATATTATGAACCAAATATTCAATTAAAACAATTTCCAAAGTAAAATTTGACAAAATCCTCTTCTAAGGTAATTAAGATGATAGGTTCTTAACATTATGTAAATTAAAGTCTTTTTAACAGTCACTAATTTTGAAAGGTGCTAAAACAATTGCTAAAGTTCATTTGGCCAAAAAGTCATTCAATGTGCCAAAGTCATGTTTTTTTACCTAAATAATGGAAATTAACAAAAATTAAACTAAGCTTCATATTACTATTTTTACTTAGAAAATCTACACACCACATTTGACATATATTTAAAAGTAAAAATGTTTCAGATTCAATTAAGAAAATTTTGTTAAAGATAAATTTCTTAAGCATAACTGCTTGATAAAAATTTAAGAAAATAGTTGAATGTTGGTGAATTTATTAAATAAATGTATCCTTGTCTCCAGAAAAACAGGTCTAATTTCACTTAAATGCAATTTGAAATCAATAAAGCAACTCAATTTTATAAAGTTTTTTATTGATAATGTAAGTGAAGTGCACAATTTATTATTTATAAATACAACTAGAATTCTAAAAATGTTAAATGGAAAATTTCATTTATTTATAAACATATATTTCTGATGACTATCAGAAGTCATATCTCTGCTGTTCAACTTTGCAAAGAGGAGCTAGAAATGTTGGGCAAAACAGTGGTGCTGAACATTGCCCTGTCACAAGATTTATAACCTTGTGCTATTTACTAACAACCCTGAAATAAAGCAACAAAAAGCAACAACTTCCAAAAAAAAAGCACACCAAACAAATCTTGTGCTTTTTTTTTTCAGGTAGGTGAAGGCAGAGACTTCCTAGGATAAAGATAGGAATATCAGTGCAATATGAACAATTCCCAAGTGAAAAGACCAATTTCATTCAGTGGGGACAATGGGGATGCATATTTGCTTCTACCCTGTACTTTCTTATTTACAAAATAAAAAGTAGAAAATGAAATGGCTAAAATCAATAGTTCTTTGGTAGCATAATAAAATATATAAACAATTCCAATAATTAATATGGACAAAATGCACTCAGAATTCAACTTTGTAAATATTCACATTCACACTGCAAATGAGAATTAACTTCCTGCTCCTAAATGAAAAAGGAAGGGAAAAAACTGTCTCCCTTAGAGCACTGTCAATGATATGAAACTACACAGAACACAAGTTAGAAATGAGAATCCATTTAGCAAAATGCGTTATGATTGATTCAAGAAACCTTAAGTAGGTATATATACCCTGAATTCAGAAGGCAGCAAACTTAATTCTAAGCAATTACGTTATCACCTCCCTTTTAAATAAGAAGCATCAGATTTCCTATGAAGAGAAAGCTAGCTCTCTCTTCCATTCTTAAGTAATGCTTTCAAAAAAACAAAATGAAGTCCTAGCTAAAAATTATTTCCAGAATAGATTGATAAGAAAAGGTGCTCATGGTATTCACTCAAAATCATTTCTTGATCTTACTTTTTGTATAAAAACAAACAAAAAAAAAGACCAACCCCTAACCCTCAACCCAACCTATGCATGTACTCTTATCAGTGCAAAATCAGTTCACTTTGTTAGAACAAGTAGTTCAGTTTCCCTTTCTCCTGAAACAAAGACAATGAGCAAAAGCTTCATTGATCGGAATGTTTCATGACAAATAATTAAAATGCCTGGTTCCCCAATCCAGTCTCCTCTATGGACAACATGATCGGGAAGAGCAGCAGTGTCAGGGCTGTGCCTATTTGCCCTTTCAAGAGAAACCAGAACCTTGTACCTCAAGGAGACAGGTCTATGTAAAACAAAAATTAGACTGAAGAGAAAAATAAGAAGATAGGGGGAGTTGGGGAGAACAACTAGAATTAAAAGAGCAGAGAAAGAATCTAAAAGGCCCAAAGCTAGTAATATCACATTCGAAGTCAATCAACACAAGTCTGCCACCACCTGCAAATTGGGAGTATTAAATGCCCAATCTGAAAGGATGAAAAACACAGTTAAAATGGTCATCATCTTGCTTCTTCTCTCCACTTTCCCTCCATGCTTAGATCATGCCCAAAACCAATCAGCAAAGGACCAAGAATTCTGTACTGAGTGCAATTAATGTTTTCCACGTCCACCTTCAAAAGCATGATGTTCTTCATGGGCTAAAAGGGGAAGGAAAAAAGAAGGGAAAGAAAATTTTAAACAAAGAATGGAGTAATCCTTTTTTAATAATCTTATTTTATTTTCTAAATTTATTACTAAATTTCAAACACGTATTTCCCCAATAAGTGTTCACTAACACACTTGTTTCCTGGGATATGTAATTAAAATAAAAAACAAAGCAGAAGGAAACAATAGTAATGCTGTCTGATTCTTTTTGTTGTGTCCAAGAAACTAAGACAGGACAGGATGATGAAGTAAATATGTTGCTCCAAGTGAGACCCATAAATTAAAATATGTTACATGAAACATATCAGAAAAATTACCCAGCTAAGACAATGCTCCCTACAGTCTTGTTTTAAAACACAAACAAAAAACCAGAGTAAAAACAACATGAGATAATAACAATGGCTATGTTGTTCAGTCAGAATACAATCAAATGGTATTTCGAAAAGTTAATACATTTTTGCCCTGAAGTTTTCTTCTGCTTCATTCTCTACAGGGCCAAAAAATAATATCTACGATACTGGTAATCCTTAGACTTCCCCCAACTGTTTAGTCCAGCTGACATGGAGGACAACTACAGGGTGCCGTGCTACATCATCAGCCTCAGTCTCTCTTACAAAGTCATCTGTGTCCAGTGGTCAGATATGAATCAGTACTACTGGAGATGGCCCTGGATGCTAGGTAATCAGAGTTAAGTAACTTGTTCAACATCAAAGAGGTAGTAATCTTTACCTCAGAACTAAGGTAGAAAAGTGTGAGTTATACCACAATCTGTATCCTCCTAAGGGTGCTTCAAGCCTCATACTTTCCAGATACTTCAACTTTGCATCATGCAATTGTCATATTTATATGCATTCAGTTAAATATCCTTTTTTTCCATTTTATTGCTATATTTTGTTGTGACCCAACAATTACTTCCCAAAAAACAAATCCCTACTTTGTTTTTTTTATTTTTTAAAGATTTTGAGTTTTATAATTTTTCTCCCAATCTTACTTCCCTCCCCCCCACACCCACCATGGAAAGTAATCTGTCAGTCTTTATTTTGTTTCCATGTTGTACATTGATCCAAACTGGGTGTGATGAGAGAGAAAAATCATATCCTTAAGGAAGAAACAAGTATAAGAGACAACAAGATCAGACAATAAGATATCTGTTTATTTTTTCTAAATTAAAGGGAATAGTCCTTGAAATTTGTTCCAACTCCACAGCTCTTTATCTGGATACAGATGTTATTCTCCATTGCAGACAGCCCAAAATTATCCTTGGTTGTTGCACTGATGGAACGAGCAAGTCCATCGAGGTTGATCATCACCCCTATGTTGCTGTTAGGGTGTACAGTGTTTTTCTGGTTCTGCTCATCTCACTCAGCATCAGTTTATGCAACTCCCTCCAGGTTTCCCTGAATTCTCATCCCTCCTGGTTTCTAGTAGAACAATAGTGTTCCATGACATACATATACTACAGTTGGCTAAGACATTCCCCAATTGAGGGACATTTACTTGATTTCCAATTCTTTGCCACCCTAAACAGGGCTGCTATGAATATTTTTGTACAAGTGATGCAAAACCCTGCTTTGTAAAGAACACTCCCTTAAATCAATTTTTCAATTGACTACAAGGAGGGATATGTGCTTTAATTTTGATTATATAACACAAATAGTGACATTAGTGATTGATTAGAGTTTTGTTGCTTCTCCACATTGGTTGTAGTCTTGTCCTCACTGTTTGTACTGTTCCTTTGGTTCTGCAACATTTCTTGTAAGTTTTCCCAGGTTTGTCTTAACTATTTATATTTATCACTCTTCATGAATACTGTATTTTAGAACTGAGTATTTCTCACAGCTTTGACTATTTAACTATTTTCTTCTTTTTCCTCCTTCCTTCTTTTGTTTCCCCACTTCGTTACTTTTCCCCCCTCTTTTCCCTTCTTTCTTTTTCTTAGATCTGTCAAGGTTTCTAATTTTAATTTAATTTAATAGAATATAAAAATATTCTAGTTGAAAATTATTCATAAGCAATACAGACAGTATGCCTAATACAGAACCCATCATATAATTGGTGCTTAATAAATGCTTGCTAATTGACTGACATGTAAAATTGCATAGAAAGGTAGAAATGTTCCTCCTACTTTACAGGAAGTCATTTCTCAATCCACTCTTCAAAAGACTAGTACAATCTATTATTTTTGCCTAACATAAATTTCATGGCTAAAAAACAGATTTATACCTATAAACAAAAGTATCATATTGCCTAACTTAACAGCAAAATCTTGCCATAAATATGCATACATACATACATATGTATATACATACATACATACATATATATATATATATATATATATATATATATATATATATATATCATTCTGAATGATTGACTTCCTTGAATAAGTATTAGGTCACTTCTGTGTTTGTAATTTCTGACATGCCACCCAGAATCTATCAATTCTTGAGTTCTTGAACCCAGAACAAAAGGCCTATCTTTGCAAACAATATTAATGAAGTAGGCCCCCTCTATTTAGTTCACTCTGAATCTATTTGTCAATGTCAAATCACTCCAGGAACAAAATTTCTTGCAGTTTCTTGTTTCAAAAACAACTTTACAGTACTCAGAATATAATTCTACTGATCAAAGACTGCCTATCTAGGAGAGAATCAGAAGCATTGTTGGAGTTTTAGTCAACAATAACAATAATAATTTAATCTAAATTAAAATATGGATAATTTGAAATATTTTAATTTAATATATGCTACTAAAATGATTTTCCCTCTCAGAAATGACACTTGTCATTAGCCAGGATTTCTGGTGGCATCTATACTCAGTTTGGCCATTCAGTCTGATTAAATTAGCTAAAAATAAACTCAATTTTTTACTTTTTTCAACTAGCATGACACTTGGTTGCTAAGCAGCAAGTCACACTGCCACATGGTCAATCTTATTAGACCACTTAATGTGGAACCCCAAAACTACTTTGACCAATTTGTGATCCAATTATTTATTGAATGTGAAAATTTAAATTTCTCTGATTCTAAATTAATTCAGATTGACTAGAATACTACATAGAACCAAAGAATTTTAATACTGAAAAGAATCTTAGAGGTCATTCAATGCAACATTCTCTTTCTACAGGAAACTGAATTCCAAGGAAGTTAAATGACTTGTTCACAGTCACACAGCAGAGTCTGGACTAATGCTCAAGTTTCCTGATTCCCAGATTAGTATTCTAAATCCACTTTACCTCTTTGTAACTCTCTAGACCATGGTATCAATCTCTTCATACTATAAAGTTTAATCAAGGTAGTGATATTTAAATGGATGGGAAAGAATAGTCCATCCCAATTGCAAATTAGAACAATTCTGAAGCATCACCTCACATATATCAGATGGCCAATGTGACTACAAAAGAAAATGATCAACGTTGGAGAGGATGTGGGTAAACTGGGACACTAGTGCCTTGCTGGAGGAGTTGTGTACTAATCTACCCTTTCTGAAGAGCAATTTGGAATTATGTTCAAAAGGCAATAAAATTGTGAATACCCTTTGATCCAGCAAATCACTACTAGGTCTATATCCCAAAGAGATCACAGAAAAGGGTAAAAAATTCACATGTACAAAAATATTCATAGCAGCTCTTTTTGTGATGAAAAAAAAATTGTGGATGCCCATCACTTGGAGAATGGTTGAACAAACTGTGGTATATGAATGTAATGTTACACTATTGTTATTTAAGAAATCATGAGGGATGGGACTTTAGAAAAACCTGGAAAGAATTACATCAACTGATGTTGAGTGAAATGAGCAGAACCAGAAGAACATTATTACCACCAACAACATTGGGTAATAATCAACTATGATCATTTCAGCAGTACAATAATCAAAGAAAATTCTAAAAGACTTGTGATGGAAAATACAATCCATACCCAGAGAGGGAACTGTGGAATTTAAATGCAGATTAAAAGCTTACTATCTTCAATTTTTTAAAATTGTCTTATGTATTATGTCATTTTTTACTCTTTAATGTTTGTTCTTCCACTTCAATTTGATTATTCTTTTACAACATGATTAATATGGATCTATGTTTAACATGGTTACATAAGTAGAACCTATACTATATTGCTTTCTGGAAGGGTAGAGGGAAGAAAGGAAGAAAATATAAAACTCAAAACCTTTCAAAAATTAATTGGTGAGGGGCGACTAGGTGGCGCAGAGGATAGAGCACTGGCCCTGGAGTCAGGAGGACCTGAGTTCAAATCCAGCTTCAGATACTTAATAATTACCTAGCTGTGTGGCCTTTGACAAGCCACTTAACCCCATTGCCTTGCAAAAAAAAATAATTGGTGAAAACTATCATTGCATGTAGTTGGAAAAAAACTAAATTAAAATATTTAAATCGAAAAAAAAGAATAATCCATCCTATTCCGTTAAGAAAAACAACTCTGTTCTCAAAAGTATTGTATTTAACTCTACCTATGAGCTAGTCTTATTCTTTAGAACCTGAATTGTCTGATTCCATGCCTCTTATCTCCACTGAAGTCTCCATTCTATATCTTTGATCATAGTTAGCCAATCTCAAAGCACAAAGAATCCTTTCCCATCTTTAAGCCCCCACCCCCCACTTTTTGACAGTGGAACTGGGAGAAAAGTAGGAGAACTGAAAGTGTTTATGAATGTTTGTGTAGTTGGAACATTTAAAATATTTCAAAAAGCTTAAAATGCTGTGTGTCTTATACACAGTAGGCACTTACAGAATGCTCACTGGATAAAATAAGGGGCAGTTCTGGTCTCCAATTTATCATTAAATCCATAACCCAGCATTTGCAGACACTTGTTTAATAGGATGTGCAGAACAGTTTCCATTATAAGAAAAACAATTTGAAAAGTAAACATAAGCAATGGATACAAATTCAAATGGAAATTCTGGGTCAATTCATTTTACCACTGTAAGTGAATAAGTGTATTTTCAGTTTGTGTATTTATAATCATAAGTAATGGAGGAGTGATGAGCATTTCAGAATAATATAATATCATCTTTATATCTAGAACTAACCTTACCTTATAATACAGATGTTATATACTTTAAATTCTTCTTTATGTAAGAAATAATTAAAGGTCTGCTCTCATCTTCTCATATAATAATCTTCAAACATTTTTGTCTTGAATCTAATGCAATCATTCCTGAGTATCACACACACACAACATAATTAAGTCTAATCTTTATATGTGTGTATATATATATATATATACATACATACATACATACACATATAGATAGATAGATATAGGTATAGATTAGGTTGAATTTTTAAAAAAAAATAGCAAATATTTGAAGTATCTTTGTTTTTGACCCACACAGTCACAAAGGAACAAAATCTGGTCTGAATTATGGAAACTATTTTTTTAAACACAGGAATTTCAAGTGATTCTGTGTTCCCTACTTAATAATATATTTTCTATTTTTAAAAGTAATCTACAGAATGATCCAGAAGGGGATAAGTGGACCCAAAGTACTTACGTTTATAAAATACTGCTTTGAAAGATATGTGTGGCAAGAGTTCATAGATCTTTTCTAAGACTGTTGCTTCACTTGCTAAAGAGGCATTCACATTCCAGACTTGAACAACATCTTCTCGATCACGGACACTCACACTAACCCCTATTACATCATCATCTGAATGGAGGACAGACAGGATCAAGGGGAAAATGAGTTAATCTTTTGAGTCAGTCTACAATGATCTTCAGAATATAGCATTTTGCCATAAAATAATTATATTTTAAAAATGGAACATCAGTAAAAAGTTATCAAACAAGTAAAATTATAGCAGCACTTAATTCAATAGCATTTTCGTGGATTCTGGGGCTCCAAATAATTGAAACATTGTTTTTTAGCATCAAGGCTTTACAAATTATTATTATTATTTCATTTGGAGTAGAAATTTTCTAATATTTTGAACATATTTCCCTGACACCTTAAACAGAGTACAATGAAATTAATCACCTCTTTTTTTTTAAGATTTTTACAAGGCAAATGGGGTTAAGTGGCTTGCCCAAGGCCATACAGCTAGGTAATTAGTAAGTGTCTGAGACTGGATTTGAACTCAGGTACTCCTGACTCCACTGCGCCACCTAGCCACCCCATTTATCATTTCTTGATGGTTGCAGATCATCATTACAGACAGCAGTTGCTATAATGATGTACTCTTGAGCTATGGAGATAGGAATACATCTGTTTCACAATAAATTATTTCTCCCCAAGCTCTGAGTTCTAGTGCCAACTTTTAAGTTTTTCTGACACTTTACTGTTAGGCTATCAACTGTTCCTTCTTGCTGATGTCCCTGTACTTGCTTATAACAGCTTCTACCCACATAGTCATGCTTAACTTGGCATTTCTTTTCTGTTGTTAGTTGGGAAAAGGAGGCAATCAAACCAGTTAGAATAGTCCCTAAAAGAAGGTCAAAGACATTTCCAGTGCTAATACAAGGGGATTCGGGTTCAAATCCAAATGCCTAATGCTTACTGTGTGACCTCAGCAGTCATAATCTCCCTGAAAAATGGGGAAACAGGAATTGACTAGATGATCTTTCAAGTCTCTTCCTGATCTAGATTTATGAACCCACATCCTCTTTGGACATTTTTTGCTTACTTGACAGTGTTATGGATAACTGAAGGGCTAATTCAATGACCATTGGATGAGATGTTATTGCAATTATTATGTTTACTTTTTCCATTTTTGTAGATTCAAACAAAATATTAGAGTTCAAAGGAACTTTTGGGAATATATTTTCATGCAAAGGTAGTAGCCTCAAATAATATCTCATAGTAAATATTTGTAACATTCATTACAGTAAGACAAATAAGTTGTGCTATAAACAGAATCACAAGACAACATTCAGAAAGTAAAGTGAAATACACAAACATCAACAAATTTAGAAAATGAAGTCATATAGTTCTTGCTTGATTTGTTTTACAAATTTTAGCAAGTTTCTCTTGCTTTCATTTGGAAGATAAGTTCATTTGTATAAACAGACACAATTTAAGTCAGGATGAGTTTTGTTCTTAAATTTTTTTAAAGATTCACTATATTGCTTTATTTGAAAAAATAATTTGAGTCTAATAAAAGGGGGCAAGGAGAATTAGTAAAGCAGGAAGAAAACTGAGCTTATGGCTAGAAAACCTAGATTCTAGCTTTAGCCCAGGCTGAAGCTATATGACTTTGGAAAGGAGGAAGGAAAAAGGTCTTTATTGAATATTTGTTATATGCCAGAAAATGTGCTGACAAAGAAAGATCACTTCACTTCCCTAGCCTCAGGTATATTCATTTAAAAAAAAAATGAAAGTTGGGATTCAATCTTGAAAATCCATTCCAGATTTACTATTTTATGATATGTGTTTAGAATTTTTTTTAAATGCAGATTGGACTAGATCAGGGGTTCTTAACCTAGATTTTATGAATAGATTTATTTGATAATTTACATAGGCATATATCCTATATAATTTATTTTATGCATTTGGAAACAAGACTCTGAAAACAGGTACATGGGTAATACAAAAAAGTTGAGGAAGCCTTATCCTAACTCTGAGATTCCAGCTTTGAAATTCTGCTATTCTAACAGCTTCTATTTAGAGAAAGTATTTTTTTTAATCTTGAAGTATTAATAAATTGGCTATCACATTAGGGGTGAATAATCCTCTTTCCAATAAATCTAACAATACAATTCTTGGAAAGAGGACTATTCACCCCTAATGTGATAGCCAATTTATTAATACTTCAATTGCTTATGTAAACTATTCTGATTTCATTAAAAACAGAAATAATGGGCTGACATTGTGGGCATACACACATATAAATATGCATGTATGTGTGTATGTATACATTTATATGTATGTGTATATACATATATATACACACATACACACACACACTCACACACACACACACACACACACACATATATATATATATAGAGAGAGAGAGAGAGAGAGAGAGAGAGAAAGATTATGTGTGAGTGTGTGAGAGGTAAATTGTATCAATTGTATCTTACTAGCCTAGCACATCACTTACATGAATTTAATATGTGGGCACCAAAAATTACACATTAAGTAAAAAGCAAATTATATGGAAGGGCACTTCTGGCTATTCTGCAAACCTACCTAATAATCATACATGGAATTAGCTAGCATGAACATGAGCCTATTAAATGTGTATTATTTCAAGAGAGTTGTGTAATCATAGATATTCTTTACTCAAGTTTGGTTAGCTATTTTTACTTAGTTCATCTTTCTTAGTACTTGAAACAGAAATAATTCATACAAAAAATTGCCTCTCAAAGAGATTTCCATGTTTGTAATTACACACGTTATATTTTAAGCAACATTTAGTCAATTTTATTATTATTATTATTATTATTGTTATTGTTATTATTCCCTGCTAATGCTGAAGTGTACTAATAAAATTAAGACTTTAATCATTTATTTGGCTGTAGTCATTAAAAAAAACCCAAAACTTGCCTATGGGTAGTTTCTAGTCCCCCTTGAGGGAATGCTCAGTAAAATCCACAAGATCTAGCAAAATACATTTTCAAGAGTGTGTACTTTATTTAAAGGCCAAATTGGAAATAGAGGGAAACAATTGTTGATTTTATACTTACCCAAAATATCTCTGAATGAAATACCCAAAGAAGAATCAAAATGAAGTTCATGTTCTCTTTCTTTGAGGGGCATTACCTGAATAAGGACCAATAACTTTACAGGACTTTGGGAAATTCATTCAACTTTTTTTTAAATGAGCTAGCAAGGTTCAGAAGGCCCCGAGTTTATCATCACCCATGGAACAATCAGGGTTGTGCAGAGCAGCACAGAGATAGAAGTTAAGCATGAGCCCTGCTCATTCTGCAGCTTCAGTGATAGCTTGGAAATGAGAGTTTGCTTCTCCCAAATAATACAAGAGGGCAAAGGGGCAAAGGGAGAAGGAACATTAAAGACCAAACCAAATGGGTCTACCTTCCCACACTCTTCAGGAGGTACAGTTGACCCTTATTTGTCACTTTCCTGATTCAAAAAGAAGTGAGACAAGAAAAATGAAAACACTTTGTTTAGGTTAATAGCTCAGTGGATTATAACATTTTTTTCTGTTTCCTAGTGATTGTGGAGAAAATACTATGACTGAATTATTTTTTAAAAAATAGGAAATAATTAAAATGAAGCAAATTGTCATGGGTTATATTTTAGATTTTAAAACATACACATAGAAATTTTACCTGTCATGTTTTTATACTTTGATATATGACAGAGTTTCTCCATATGTTTACTGCTTAAGTTTCTATTTCTTTCCTTTTTGTGTAGGATGAGATATATTTATTATATTTTATGGAAAAACTTGGACAGTCAACCACTAAATTGATTAAAATCTTACTTAACTGTTCAACTGCTGAGGCAGCCCATGGACTGGAATAGAATGTCTAAAGAAAGCACCAGAATTTGGACACATAAGAGTTAAAAGACTAAAAAAAAATTTTTTTTCACTTCTGACCTTTCAGTAGGCTACAAAAAAAGATAGTACTAAAAACCACTGGTTACACACACAAAAAATATCTAAGTCAACTACATGGTAACAAAATAAACAGCTTATAAACAACATCATATTAAAAAGCCACAAAAATAAAGCCCAACAACAGCTTCTGCCAAGGAACAAACACAAAAGCCAAGCACTAGGTACATATACGCACATGCAGCTTGAGCCATGATTTTTTTGTTTTTACCTGCTGTAGAACAATCTGTAAACTGTTCCCCGATAGTTGCTAACAACAACTCTTTCCAAACTGTGGGCTAACATGGAAGAGAAATACATACACAAATTTTCAGACAGTGAAGTTCAGGAGCTCAGTGATTGCTTTTTTGTAAGGAAACAGTTTTTCAAGCTCATTTGGAAAATCCAGACATCCCCAAAACATATGGGCAAAAATCTTTAAAGATTTAATGACTCAACAAAAAGCATGCCTTTCCAAAACTGGGCAAGGGCACTAGGGATACAAAGATGAAGAAAGGTAGTTACTATCCTTGGGAGCCAATAATTGAGATGACACAGTAAGAGGGAGACATCTATACAAATAACTGTAACGTAAGTTTGGGTTTGATTAAATGTGGAGGAGTCAAACAGGGTGGTGTGAGAAATACAGAAAAGGAATACGTCTAGAAGGTGGTACCAAGGAACACTTCATGAAGCTGGATGAACTGAACCAACCTTTGAGGAAATAAAACAGTATTTCAACAGGCAGAGATGTAGGGAAGGGTTGATTCCAGGGATTAGATATATAAAGGTATAATGGTGGGAGAAAGCAAAAACAGACCTGGGAATATTGAGTAAGTTAAGATATTTGAGACAAAGTCTATTTAATTTTTGTCTATATAAACCCATTGCCTAGTACAGTGATTGACACATAGTGGGTATCATATATGTGCTTCTTGATTGAAAAATTGATTTGAATTCAAGTAGAAGTGGGAAATAAAGGTTGTGAGAGCTTTGAATTCCAAGCTAAGGAGTTTTTATTTTGTTTAGGAAAAACAATACTGAATGTTTCTGAGCCGGGGAATCATGTGATTAGATCTGTGTACTGGAGAGATTATTTTGGCAGCTGTATGGAGAACTGTAGACAGGACAGGCTGGAGGAGGTTATTATATAACAGACACTTTTATAACAGGAAAAATCATAATGAGCTGTGGTAAACTGAGACAAAGAGACAGAAAGATTAAAGAAAATACATTTCTAGTAAAAGCATTGATAATGTTCAGAATAACTTTAAAAAAATTTTTAAAGTCAATGACACTCATAAGAGATTAGGAGAGATTAAAATTCCCTTTGCAATAGCCAGAATGTGTATATATTTATACAAATATAAATATGTATGTACATACATGTACATATACAGATAAATGTGTGTAATAAGTTTTTCTATTCTTTCTTAAATAAACAAACATATATCTTTCAAGTTTGCAAATAACTTAATTTCTGGGTTAATTTCAAAAGTATCAAAACACTGTTGAGATAGAAATAAATTAACTTGCATATTTTAGGTCTGTGAAACTGCAAGGATTTTCTTGCATTGGACAATGTGTTAAAATGTGAAAAAAAAATTTAAGCTGCACAAAAGACTCCAAAAGAACAGAGAGAATTAGTTTAATTGTTTTTATGTCCTTTGTCAAAGCTGTCACAGTTTCAAAATGTCACAGTAAATAAGTCATTGTTGGAGGGAAGCTAAAAATTTTCCTGTGAGCTAGTGAACTTTTTGCATTGAATTGCAAAGTTAATCTATTGAGCTTAATTCTTAGTAATGAAGACTCAATCATTCAGACCATTAAAAAACATTTTTTTGAGTGTTTTCTTAAGTTCTAGGCAGTGTGTTAATGCTGAGGAAAGGGAAAAACCATGGTGTCTCTTCTCAAGAAGCTCACATTCTAATGGGTGGGGGTGTGGAGTGTCAATGTACAAACAATCATAACTATAAGATTTATATAATGTAAATGGAAAGTAATTTCAGAGGAAAGGTCTAGGTTTGGGGTTGGGGGTGAGTCTTGAGAAAAGCCAGGGAAGTTAGGCTTTGGAGATAAGGAGGAAGACAGTTAATGCAAAAATACATGGAGTCAGGAAATGAAGTATCTTGAAGGAAGAGCAAGAGTCCCCATGAAGCTAGATCAGAGTACACAGAAAGGAAGAATGTTTAAGAAGACTAGAAAGATAAAAGTGGGGCTAGGTTATGAAAGAGTTTTAAATGCCAAGCAGAGGATTTCATGCCCATTTTTGAAATAGGCAAAATCCTTTCAAATATAAAAGTAGAGTTTATTTTATAAATGATCACTGGACTGAAAGAAACCTTTGTGATTCTACCTTAGAAGTCCTTCACTAGCTTTCTTGACACATAGGTGTTATAATGTCATAACTATGCCCCTATGGCAGAAAGGACTGAGACCTTGGCATCTGTCTGGTTGAATCTGAATCTCAGCAGAATGATGTCATTGCCAGGTCTATTTTCTTTCACTCCTCAAGTTTCTCCTATGTTTTCACTGTAGCTTATGAACTCTTTTTTTCACCTTGGTCTCTGTCACTCTCATTCTCTTTTATTTACTACCAAGGAGTTTTTTCAAAGACCTTTTGCTCTTTTTCTAATGTGTCTTTCAGTAGTGACTCTACACAGCACTATTGATTAGGAATGGAGAAGTTAAGATCAGTGAAAATTAATTATCCTTTTGATTTCATAGTTTCTGCTGCAGTTGCCTTCAAGGGAAATTGAGTGCAATGCTACTATGTGTTAATTAAGATTTGTGGAAGGTCTTGTCTACTTGGAGAAAAGGTACTGGTATAATTATAAAACAAAAATCATTACTGTTGGTGACTGTTGCCAACTAAAAAGGCTCTCTAAAAAGAAGGAACATAGTGATTCTGCTATTAAGATTATATTCATGGGTCAGCAGAATAATTGTGGATCTGAGGTCAGAGGATCAAGTTTGAATATGGGCCCAGTTAACTGTGAACTGGGTGATAGAAATCAATCTAATGAGTGTGGTGTCTTCTAACTCAAAATTTAGTATGAAAATGTCATTATTCAAACTCTAAGAATGCTATTGAATGGAAGGGATTGGGCAGGGAGAGAGGGAAAGTCCATCCAGACCACCAAAAAAAAAATCACAACAGCCTTGCATACAATAGCAAAAAAACAAAAGCATATAATCTGAGTTAGTTAATGGCAGAAAAATGGACTATGATCATAAAGGGATACTACTACTACATCATAGGTATTGCAAATATCAAGACTATGAGGAAATACGGGAAGCTGTTGAAGGGAAAAGAAAGCTAAGTCAGAGCAATAGATATAGTAGCAACAACAATGTAAACAACATTAATATAATCCAAAGAAACCACAGAAGTAAAAAGTCAAAAGGGGAAGCATCAGAAAATGGGCATTTGTTAATATTGTTAAAGCCAATGTGTGCTTTTGAAAAACAAATCATAAAAAAAATGAACTTATGGTTTTGTATATGAATGTTTAACATTTTTGAATATTTTGGGATAAAGATAAGGAATTAAGAAATTCCTTTCAAATGAGGCTGATATCAGTTTCTTTTAAAACTAACTAAAAATAAGTTTGAGCAAATAAAAAAGTGAAACTTGAAAAATAAATCTTTCTCTTCCTCCATTCTTTCTCTTTCCCCTCTTTCTCTTCTCCTTCTCCCCCTCCTCTTTCTCTCTCTGCTTACCAAGCCTTATGTAGTTTGTTATTTGCTTCCCTAACTTTTTTTTCTTTTTAATACATATGCCAAGTAACAGTCAAAACTTGGAAGAATGTATCTTGACTAATAGTTTGCACCTTTAACAAATAAATCTGGTTCTATACAACTTAGACATATGGGTCCCTGGAGGGTTTTCAGTTCTTTTGAGCACACGCACATGAAAGAAACAATGGAAAGGTGAGACTGGGTAGTATTATTTCTTTTATCCCTTATCAAGGGCTGTTTTTGGTTTGCTAAGTCTTAAGGTAACATTTTAATGTTCATTTTCGTCCAATATAATAAATGAAGGCCCATGTGGAGATACTTCTTTTTAACTCTCAAGGAGTCTATTGAAGATATCTAAGGCTATGCTTTTGAATGCCCCCACCACAGCAAAGAACTTCACATCTCCTAGGAGTCACCTTGACCTTATTTGATACAAGAAGGAAAGGGGGTCCTAGTCATCAGAGACAAAGTCCAACATCATCCTAGAGCCCATAAATAGTCATAGTTCTTGCCTTATATCCTATAAGCATCCATAAGCAGCCTAGTGTCTCCCCAGTCTTGGAGAGTCACCATATAAGAGTTAAATTTATTGCAGATACCTAATCAACTTAGTCTACTGCAACTAGTCTACTGAAATTAAGCAATCCACCAACTGAGACTTCCCCATTAGAAAGAGATTACAGTTGGACATTACCACATCAAGTATATACTGAAATATAATTATCAAACTACAAAAAGTTAAAAAAAAAGTTCACTGTCCCATGTTAAGAGTCCCTTAGCTTAACATGATCTATCTAAGAAGGTCATAGACTGAGTGACAGAGTTGAAACCTGAACTTTAACTTTTTGATGTTCAATTAAATAAAAAACAAATTCTATTCTAAAGGGGCTTGTGAAAACGTAATCACTATGTAAAAGAAGTGTTCTTTGAAGTTATTCCAAAGAGTTATTTGGAGTTATTGAAAGTCTTTGGAGCTATCCTCTATTTCATAAATGTCCTGCTTAGGGTCTTTATGTTCCAGTGATAGTCAAGATGGAATTTAGTATAATCTTGGCTAACACAGGAGTAAAACCATCTTATATTGCCAGTTGAAAAAAGAATGAGAGAAATAATTTTCTTAGGAATAGTTCCCTTTTATACCAGTCTGCCTAGCCTTGAGTTTTGCAAGCTGTTTCATAAGTCAGCATTGCTATTGCTACTTTATAGAGGAAGAGAAATGATTTCCCAAGGTGGAAGAGTAGGGCAGAGAAGGGGCTAAAAGAATAACACAGGGTTTTTCATCATCACATTCTACTCAAAGTCAACTAAGCTACCCTACTCTGGAAAGCACAGACCTGTCTGCTAACACAATAAACAAAGGTCCAGCTGAGTCATTTCCAGAAAGGCTCTGGTACACATACCGTGCTTTCCTTGGGGACTTTCATTTTCCACACGCCACCCTTTGCATTGCTTTCTTCTTCCCTAATTTGAAGACAAAAAGATTGAAAAAAGGTGTTTGCATGGATTAAATGACTATATCTAAGGTAGATGAGTGTACATACAAGGACATATGTCTATATGCACATATATTTTTTGATGATTGAGTGCATGTGCACATCAAACTATATGTGATTTCTTCAGCCTGGATACTCCACTACTCCCTCCATTCCCTTCTCTTGTATTCACCACAGCCCTTCTAACAAAAGGAAACATCCAAGAAGGACTTTTAAAATTTTCCTTTTTTTAATTATGAACTTAATAGTCATCAAACATTCAAGTAACCAATGAACCACAAATAAGATTGCATATGAAACCACAAGTTTGTCATATTTGCTTTGTTTTTTAAAAGACTCTACAAGATTTCTTTTTATTTAAATTTGTATTTTAAAAGACTATATCCAATTCAACAAGGTTGTTATCAAGTATGACTTAAGTGGAGAGGACAGGACAATAGCCAAAATAAACATAACAACATACTTTAATGGCCTTGGAAAAGAAAACAAAATTAAAGAATCTTCCCCTTGAAGATTCCCTTTATTTCATTTTCTCCATGGGCAAGAGAAATTGATGGGAATAGGTCAGAGGGTTCTCAAATTCAGATCTATAATTTTTTTAATAGTTTGATAATTGAATTTAAATAAAATTATTATTATTATTTTAGGATTTTTTTGCAAGGCAAATGGGGTTAAGTGGCTTGCCCAAGTCCACACAGCTAGGTAATTATTAAGTGTCTGAGCTCGGATTTGAACTCAGGTACTCCTGACTCCAGGGCTGGTGCTCTATCCACTGCACCACCTAGCAGCCCCCAAATTATTTTCTTTTGTAATTCTATGCATTTTATTTTATGTGCTAAAAAAAATATTATTCTGCAAAGGGATTTCTAAATACAAAGAGAGATTAATGGACCATGAAATAGATGGAAAGAAAAGAAAAACAGAAAAGATCATAGATTCTAATCTTCTGCCTTTGGATTTCCAGCATCTATGAACTTAATAGGTTCTTAATAAATACTTTATGAATTAAGAGTAAGAAAAACCCTGGTACCATTCAGGACAATGGGGGTTACAGGGTTTGGGTATATGATCCCAAAGGTGACAACAGATTGAAAAAAATAAGGGACTGTGTGGAAGTCTTAATAGATAAAAAGAAGGGGGGGAGGCACATTGAGAACTGCTAGGTTTGAAGTATAAGGACCTGTGTTTGAGGCTTGACTTTGGTGATTTTGAGCAACTTTTCCAGCTCTTAGTTTTCTAATCTCTCAAATGACAGGGTATGAGGGTGGAAAAGGGTACTTGATGATCCCTTAAGGTCCCCTCCCAGTTCTAAATCTATGATTCCTAATTGCTCCTTCTCTCATATAGCATTACTAATCTATTAGTATTCTATATTTCAAACATACATAAGGTCTATTTTTTAAAAGTTTAAAACATATATTCTACCTTGTCTCTCCAAGAGACTATAAGTTCCTTAGTCCAGGGATCATATCTAACCCAAACTATCAAAAAGAAGGTTTCTTGACCTTTTCTCTGTATTGGACCATTGGAAGTCTGGTGAGGAATACAGACTCAGTCTCAGAATAATATTTTTAAATGCATAAAATAAAATAACAAGATTGTAAGGATATTAAAATAACAAGTTTACAGAATAACAAGACTCTAATACATAAGAGTTTAATATAAATAATTATTTTATTGACAACGAAGCAAAATATTGAGGAGAAAAGGCTGAAAGCTACCATATTGACAAAAGACCTTAGACGACCTAGGTGGGCATGTTTATCTTTCACTAGTAACTCATAAAAAGAATTATTTTCAGACTTAAGTGGTAGAGAGTCATGGTTTTATTCCAAGTCAATACAAATCTATTTGCTTCACTGTGGTTTCCCTCCTACTTTTAACCTGAAATTATACAAGAGTTACTTACCAGAGTGGTCGTCTCTCTCCCCTCATTAAATGATAACTACATCTTAGAGGCAGGTTAGTCACAGGAGGAATATTATTGTACACACTCCAGAATATCTTGGAAAGAAAACAACATATTTTAGTTTAATTCAGAGCTTTTTCATTTAACTTATATGCTACTAAATCAACAAAATTAACACATGCAGGAAAATATGATTCTCATTAAGTTATAGCTATTAAAAATAGATTTTTTCTCATTATCACTTTCAACTTTCCACTAGCAACATTAACATTTATAATGATGGAGAGTTTTTACTTGCTAAAATCATGCCAAGTTCTATGCTTGAGTTCTATGGTTACTGAGCAAATATTCTTATGCAACACGAAATCATTTACAACTAGGAATTGATTGGTATCTAATGATTTTTCTGACATCCTAGATGATTTCTAATTTCTTTCTTAAAAATAATGTTTCAATTTTCTACCTAGACAAAAGGGAGTTCTAGGAATAATGGAGATGGATTCCTTGGCCATTTCCTTTTCCTTTGTGAAGAAGGGGGAAGGGATGAAAAATGTCTAAACACCACCCCCCCACGCACACACACTCAGAATGATGGAATAATGTTCAAATAAATATTTACAATTTACAAAATAGTTTCCTCATAGATCATTTCATTTGATCATCATAAAAGTGTGAAATGAATAGAATAGTTATTGCTATCCCTATTTGACAAAGGAGGAAACTGAGGCTTAGAGTATCTAAATCATGAATTTACTTTTTTTTGTGCCTCAGGTACTTTTAACAGTCTAATGAAAACTAAGGAGCTATTTGAACAGTAACATTTTTAAATGAATTAGACAAATACATAGGAATACAAAGAAAACACAATATATGTATAATTGGCTATATATAGAACATTAAAATATATTAATACATTACATAGATATATAAATATATTGTACATTAATAGTTATTAACATCATATATAAATATATGTGTATGTATGTATTATATATGTATGTATAGTCAGATTCAGATGTCTGTTGTTGCTGTGGTTGTTGTTTTGAGACAATCTCCTTCTCTCATCCAAGCTGGAAATTTAGTGGCCATTCTTGGGTCTGATTCTATTATTGATCAGCCTGAAAGATTTGACTTGCTACTTCCAACCCAGGTAAGTTCATTCTTCAGTGGGTAGATAATAGCATCCCAGTCTTGGAGGCTCACCATGCAAGTGCAGATTCAATGGAAAAATTGTCTACTGCAGCTGTGAATTCCTGAACTCAATTGATCCAACATTCAATTCCTCATTAGGAAGGGATAACAGGTGTACACAACCACACCAAGTAGAATCCAGTTATACTGAAGTACAGTTATGAAACTATTTTAAAAAAAAGCTCCATGACTTCAGGTTAAAAATTCCTAGGTTTAAGGTGACCTGTCTAAATTCATGGATGGAGTGATGGAACTGAGCCCTGAACATTAACTTTTTCACGTCCAACTGTATGAAAACACAA
This sequence comes from Macrotis lagotis, assembly GCF_037893015.1. Lineage (NCBI taxonomy): Eukaryota > Metazoa > Chordata > Mammalia > Peramelemorphia > Peramelidae > Macrotis > Macrotis lagotis. The sequence goes on along the minus strand of NC_133665.1, from coordinate 160,911,094 downwards.
TTCTACTTAATAGATTGTGAAAACAATCACTATGTAAAAAAATTAATGATTTTGTGTTACTACTTTCTCCTACATCCGTGGAACAGAGCAGGCTAAATTTCAAGTCATATGGCCAAAAGGCAGTCATTTAGTAGACATCTCATCTAGACATTCACCCTAAAATCATAAAAATCCCTTAAAGTGCCTGTTGTTCACAATGAATAGCTGTGAGTATCCACCATGGGCAATTTGTTCTGGTTATTATGTGGGATGCTTACAAGAATGACAAAAACCACAAACTTTATATATCCTTTTAAGAATTCCAAATCAATTTACATACACATTATCTCTTTTGAGCTTCACAATAATCCTTTGAGGTTAGAAGAGGTATTATCATTTATATTTTACAAATGAAGAAACTGAGGCTTGGAAAATGGACCCATGATCATGTGATCTCAAGTCAGAAGCAGGATGCTCCTGACTCCTAGCATTCTAATTGCCATGCTAAATAATATTAATAATAATAATAAATGAACATAGACAATTATACTAAAAAAGTAAAATCATTATTATTTTATTTCTTTGACATCTTATTGTCAAACTGGGTCATAAACTAATATTTAGTTAATTCTCTTTGTTCAATAATACAATACATTTTAGGAGCAAAATAACTATGACTTTAGAATGTTATCCTAACAATACAACAAAATGGGAAACAGAATAAAATGTAAGTCTAGCCACAATAAATTATACTGACTTCTATGGCATAAGTGCTTTAGAAACTGAGTTTTAACCCATCTATAAAAAAAAATAAATTTAATTTTAGATTCTGAAGAAAAGAGGATTGCCACCAGACTAATTTTTCTCATTAGTCATAAATTTTCTTACATATAAAAAAATGATCAAATTATTTGTTTTGTCAGATGTGACAGGTGGAGATTACAACCCAGGATGACAGAGCTGGACTTAACTCTTACTTAACAGATTTTAAATATTTAAATGCTTGGATATGGGCGCAAAATTGCTTGGAAAAATATCTAATCCACTTAGAAACACTCCTATTTAAAGGCAATAAATCATTCAATCAGTCAACAAGCATAAATAGGTAACAAGCTACCTAACAAGTGTTAAGCAGGCAATGGGAATATGGAAACTAGAGGAAAACAATGATCCCTGCCCTCAAAGAGTTTACATTATGCTAGGAGAGTATAAACTATGCTCACACACAAGTAAATACAAAATGTGTACAAAATAAATGCAAAGTAATAGGAGAAGTTGGGACATTTAAAACTGGGGAAAATCATGGAAAGCTTCTTGGAAGTATATTTTGAGCTGAATCTTGAATTAGGCTAAAGATTATCAAGCTACTTCTTTAAATGAGACTTCATATATATATATATATATATATATATATATATATATATATATATATATAATAAGCTTCCTCTAATATTTAGAATTCTTTGATAAGCCTGAGAGATAGTAAAATGCTGAAGGAAGCAATCTTACATAATTCTTTTGAAATCTATTTTACTGCCAAACTCAAATCATTGTAAGGTTGGAAACTTAATGAGACATAATTTACATTTTCTACAACATTACAGTTTCCATCCAAGATTCAGAAAACAAAAAGCTATAAATAAAATCCTAGCAAATGGTTTTCAAATAGTCTTTACATCTAAAATAATTCTATTTGATTTGACTTGTAAAATAACAAATCAATTCAGTATCTTTGTTTACATATATAGCTTATTATCTATTTTATGTCAATGACAATTGAGGGATTCTCTTATTATTAATATTAAAAATAATAATCATAGCTGACATTTGATAAGTACTTCACATTTTACAAGGTGGTTTATAATCACTATCTCATTTTCTTTTCTATATTTTCCCAGTGAGTTTAATGAAGGCAGATATGACATAATTATAAAATTTAAAAAGAGGGCAGGTTGTTGAAAGAAACAACTAATGTCTTAAACAGTAGTCTGGATGTTTATGGGCTGACAGTCAATAAGGCTGAATCTAGTACAATAAAATATAATAACGATAAAAATAAATTCCTATACTTGGGTTAAAACAAAATCAACTACCAGTATAGAATGGGGGAGGTAAGGCTAGATATATTCCTATTTAAATAATCTGGGGGTTTTGTGAAAAATCTCAATAAGAATAGAAAATATTTTTATTCATTAAAACTCAACAGAGTGATATGATATGCATGTGAATTCACACTCCCAAAAGAGAACTCTAACATTTTAGCTTAGAATGATAGCCAGAACAAGGGAGTACTTGGATCTCTATACTAAACTTGGTCAGTTTATATCTACAGTATATTAATGTCCAGTGCATAACACAAGTTGGCAGAGTAAGTATGATAAATATTTGTTAATTGATGCCAAGTTCCGAGGACCATTTTTAAGGTCATTGGCACGCAGGAACATATCTGGGTCAAAATAACCACCAGGGTAAGTGGAAAATAGCTCATGCTACATGAGTAAACACTGAAGGAATGGGAGACGGTAAACCCAAAAGGGAGATAAGACAATGATCCAAGAATTAAAGAGCTGTCTTATAGAGGAGGAATGAGATTCATCCTTCTGGCTCCAGAAATCAAAACTAAGAGTCATGGGTAGAGACTGCAGAGGGACAGACAAGCTTCGTGTAAGGAAAACCTTCCCAAATGCTAACCAAAAATTAGAATGAATGGCCTCAGGAGGTAGTGGATCCCCTTCGCTAAAGGTCTTCAGACAAAGCTGGATGATCCTTCATCAGGAGTATTGTACAAGAAATCCTTGGTCAGTTATGGGTTGCGTTATAGGAGCCTTTGAGCTCCCTCCCAAGTGAATCTGCAATTCTTACAGCCCCAGTAAAATTGTATTGACGGACCAAATAAGGCTCAGAAAGATGAAATATTTCCTGTCACTCGTCAAATGAAGGACTTGAAACTGATCTGATTTGGTCTACTTTTTTTTTCCAAGACTATATTTCCTAGATTCTCAAAGATAGCAAGAGTAAATGCAGCTAGAACCTAAGCCACATTCTCCTAAATTGAAAAAGGCCCCAAACTAATTTAGATTATATATTTAATTTTGCATGATCCAGATCTTCTTGAAGACTTTCATATCATCAAATTGATATGTATTATATTTCAATGTTCAAAGCATAATGAAATCCCCAAATTGTCTTGAACTCTCCTTTGCCAGTCACTTCAATTGACTCAAGTTGACTCAAAGTTGCTCATGCTCATGTTTCCATCCCCATCCCCTAAAACATAAAAGAAGAACCAAACAAATAGGTAAAAAAAAACACTTTGATCCTACCATCCTTGATAGTAGTAGTCCTATATTTTCTCCTTTCTTTTCTGTTAAACTCCTTGAAAAAATCTATATTCAGTGCCTCCACTTTCTCTCTTCTCACTCTCGTCAACTCTTTTCAATGTAGTTTCCAACCTAAACATTCAATTGAAATTGAACTCTCTGTAGCACCTAACAGTACTGATTACCCTTCTCTAGATCTTTCTCCTTTCTGGATATTCATACTATTCTTGTCTTGCTTCTCATTCTTAGGTCTCTATCTGACTTGTCTCTTTTGATGGATTTTTATCTTTTTTTTATGACTTCTAATTGTAGGTTTCTCCCTAAGGTATATCCTGGATCCTGTTCTTTTTCTATACAATTGGTTCCACTATAACATAACCCAAAAGCACTGTGCTAAGCAAAATCATGTAATAAACACCACAGAGTTTATGGAGAAAATAGAACCAAGATCCAAACCACAAAAATCTCATCAATAATCCACAGAAAGATAGGAACCTAATAAAATATCATAGTTTTATACATGTTAAATCATTTTCAAAATTCATAAATTCTACAACAAAGAGTAATATCTTCAGCCTCAGGATATTGTTGAATTTGTCCCCTGGTTACATGATCAAGTTGGGCAGGTTGTTAACAATGCCAGGTCTCCACAAAAATAGTATAGAAGCAAACTTGAAATTTGTATTATGTTCAAAGTGTTCAATTGTGACAGAAGAAATATACATTTTTGAAACATAGATTATTACAGAGTTGACTCTATATCATCTTCCTTGACAATCAATTACATCAGCTTTAATGGATTCAATTATCATCTTCATACATATGATTCAAGATGTATAAATTCAGCCCTACTCTCTTAATACTGCATCTCTAACTGCCATTTGGACATCTTGAGCGATATGTCTCATAGGCATCTCTAACTCTTCAGTTTAAAACAGAATTGTTTGCTCCCAAGCTCTGTGCCCTGCTGAACTTCCCCATTGTAGATGAGGGTATCACAATTTCCAAGTCACTCAAGTTTGCAAACTCAACTTATTTCTTGACTCTTCATTCTCACCTCAGATAGTCAGCTGCCAAATTCATAGTTTCTATCTTCCCAATATCTTTGATATACATTCCCTTTTCTCCAATAACATAATCAATATCCCTAGAACAGGTATTCATCAACTCTGGCTTAAACTGTTGTAATATCCTTCCTGCCTAAGTCTCTACTTCAATCCATTCTCCCCACAGTAGTCTATAATTTCTTTTTCTTGTTGTTTTAAAAAAAATTTTTGCAAGGCAATGGGGTTAAGTGGCTTGCCTAAGGCCACACAGCTGGGTAATTATTAAGTGTCTCAGTCCAAATTTGAACTCAGGTCTTCCAGACTCCAGGGCCAGTGCTCTATCTACTGCACCACCTAGCCACTCCAGTAGTCCATAATTTCTTAACCATCCCTTTATTCAATAAATTCCAGTGATTGCCTATTACCTTCAGCATCAACTATAAAGTCACCTGTTTGGAATTTAAGGCTTTTCCCAACCATGCTCCTTCCTATATTTCCGGTCTTCTTACACTTTACTCCCTTCCATATTCTCTACAGACAACCAAAGTGGCAGTGGCTTTCTTGCTATATACCTCTCACAGTCATGCCTTTGTGTTTGCTGTATCTCACTGCTGGAATTCTTGTTCTACCTCCAAGTTTCCTGAGCTCCTTTCAAGACACCTCAAAAAATACCTTCTGGAAGAGGTGTTCACACAGTCCCTGTTGCCCCTTGATGCTTCTACTCTGGACTTACCTCTCTGCAATTTCAAATGGATCCTGTTTGTAGCTCTTTTTGGAAATATGGTTTGCCCCATTAGAATATAAGTTTCTCAAGTCAGGAACTCTTTTTGTGTTTTTGTCTTTCTTTTTAAAATCCACAGTGCCTAAATCAATGCTTTTTGAATAATTGATTGTAAAGGAATATAGCAATAGCGTGGGGGGGGGGGCTAAGAAACATCCATTTTCATCATTCCAGAAGAAAAGCAGAGTTTCCTTTTCAGAATTCTGTTCTTTATATTAAAAATAAAAAGCAATGATCTCTAATCTTTTTTGGTAGAATTAATGATCCAACATTTCACAATAAAATAATGCCTGAATAACAAAACAACTTAGCATAGATTGTCAATTAATAACCAGAAAAAAAATGTTACCCACAAGTACATTTGGAGAAAAAGAAAGATTCTTTTGACCTAACAGCTTTCAACCCACACAAAATTTACAGCACAGGGAAAGAACAATAACTGTAGAACAATGCTTAAATGTAACTCAAGAATTAACAAAGTTTCCATAAATTACAATGATTACAATTCCATAGATTACAATGTCTACTTGGTTTGTAGAAATCTTTGCACTCGCCCAGCAGCGTACCTACCTCCAAGGCGAGGTGTCTGTAATTCATACATTACAAGCTTCTTCCTTGACAACAGTCAAGCACAGACCTAGATAATGTCATTTGGATGATGACTGCTGATGTCATTTCCTTCCCTAGACGTACCTTCCCTATGGTTCTCAACATCTTGAATGGTCCAACTTGAGGTTGCTGTTTGCTAGCATTTAAGTGTCCACAGAGCTCATTTGGCAATTAAAATACCCTGTGACAATACTTGAAATCACTAACAATGTTTCTCAACTCATGTAAGCAAATTTCTAAAACATATTGTAACTACCACTTCTTTCTCCTCTCCTATTTCTCATTAGATAAAGATCGGGGACATTCATCCTGCCTCCACTCAGTCCTCAGCTCCTGCCTCTCAATTTCCCTTGGGTAGGTGGATGTGTTAGAACAACACTGGTCATATCTACTGATAAAAGGAAAAGAAAAGAGGCACAAATACCTCAGAATCCCCCATCCTACCCCTTTCTTAGTTTAAGCAGTGATCCCATAGGCAGCAGCATCCCTAGTCTCTCACCTGGAAGCCCATACTGTTTTCTATCCAATGGGAAGTCATATTACCCAAATAATTTGTACAAATTACACACAATTTAACATAACAGTATAGAAGCACCATGCATAATGGTTGGATAAGAGTATTGATTTAAGAGTCAGGAAGCCCTGCCTCTGATTCATCCTGGGTAAATGACACTGTATCACTAACATTTTCAATGCCTCCCAAAAACCCTAAATGTTACAAAAATGGCCAATCTGCCTTGATAGGGGGTTTTCCTCACTAGGATTATTCTTTAAGAATGAAATCACAGATTCAGAGCTCCTCACCACTTCCTTTACCCCCTTAAAAAGCATTAACACAGGGTAAGAAACAAATTTAAGAAAAGGAGTGTGGTAGTGTAGAAAGGGCTGGATTAGAATTGACATTGGGGAAGTCACAAAATCTGAGACCTCAGACTCTTCATCTGTAAAATGAGAAGATTGGGCCATTAAGGTCCCTTCTAGCTCCAAATCCTAGGATCTATGGTCTGAGACTAAGTTTGTGCAAAACAGCATAGGAAGAAGTCAGATTGAGTACTAAGCTTGGGGTCAAGAAGACCTGAGTTCAAATCCAGCCTCAGACACTTACTAGCTATATGACTGGGCAATGCCCTTAATAGCTTATTGCCTCAGTTTCTTCAACTAAAAATTGGGGATTAATAATAGCCTCCACCTCTCAGAGTGGTTACAAGGATAATATTACTAGTACTCTTAGGACAGTGCCTATAACAAAACAGGTTCTACATAAATCCTCATTCCCTTCCCACTAACCAGCTGCAGGCTTGTATCCCATCACCATCTACCTAGATCATTTCACTATCTGCCTTTGCTGTTGATCTACTTCATCTCCCCAGATGAGGATCCCGAACACCCAATCTGAGACAGGAACTTCATTATGGTTCTTCTTGAATTCAACACCCTCCCAAAAAATGCCTAGGGCAGTTAATCCACTCACTTTTGGAATTTCTGTCCCAGGGCTCACCTCAGTTAACTAGTGACTCAGTACATCAAAACTAGCTAATTTAGTCTTTTCTATATACTGGCCAGTCCTAGTCACCAGACCATGCTTTAGCTTTTTAGCCTTCCAGCTAAGTAATGGTGTACCAGGTATCTCACTCTGCCTACAAAGCAGCCATATACTACCATGACAAGAAAAAAAAAACCCAAAACCTCCCCATTCTCTCTTGCTCCCCTCCACTCATGCTGTCTTTGGTAGGACTATCTCTTTTTAAAAAAATATTTATTTCTCAGTGCTTAGCACACAGCTAGCACTTAATAAATAATTTTTTCTCCTTTTATTTCTTTAGTCACAAATGACTTAGCATTACAAATTTCATGGATGAGAGCAATAGAATGAAGTGAGTTAAGTGTGTGGCTCATTCTTCACTCCTAGGGGGCAGCCTAAAAATGAATTTTAATGACAGTGCAAGATCAACGATCCTAGATTAAACACTCAATCACCATAACAAGGTAAAGGAAATTGAAAACCCTTGTTTTCAAAATTGGACCACTGTATGTAACTCCTCCAAGAAGCTTTAATCGTCATGTGTAACATGTAACACATGTGCCACAAAACACAAAATATCTATAATAACATGAGGCCATCCATAATCTCTGGCTTATTATTGAATGTTCATGTAAATTTGCATTGCATTGATTTTATACAATTTGCAGGCATGTGATACAGACAGAGCTGTAAGCTCACTGGGTACAGGGATAATTTCATGTTTTGTGTTTATGTTCCATACTTATCAGAAAGCCTGGCAGAGTTAGCACTTAATCCATTGTTTTATTTGTTCTTCATTCTGGAAGAACATCATGCCTTCAGGAAGATGACACCATGACTTACAAATGAACTAGATGTAAGTGAGGGAAGGCAGTGCAAAGTCGCCAGCCTCGCTTTTCCCTCCAGAGTCGTCTGGGTCCAGAGGCAAGATAGAGATCAGGACAACTGGAGATGGCCACATCTTAATACATAAAAATGTTGTAAATGTGTCTCTCATTGCACAAGCTTTTATCTCTAGTTTTAGATCTGTATGAACCTGACCTTGTAAAGCATTTCTCATGTTCTCATTTATAAGACTTTAGAGAAAAAGCTACTCACTGAAAACATGTACTTAAATAACTTGACCTTTCATTTCTCTTACCTGCACTGTTTGCACTGTGTAGATTTTCTTCAAGTTTGATGCACATTCAGCTGCTGTAGTACCAGGGAGAGACCTAAGTAAAATATCACCCCCCCAACAAAAAATTAAAGTTAATAAAAATACTTTACCAATTATAATTAAGCTAAATTGTAATTAATAGGTGTAACATTTTAAAGTAAAAAGTGCCCATAAATCATAAATAAGTGTTTAAAACTTTTTTAAAAAGCCTTAAAAGGTAAAATTTTGAACTAAAGAGTTGGAATTGCTAGGTTGCTGTTTATTTTAAAAGGTGCTGAAATATTATTCTTGCTTTTTAAAGTAACGTGTTTATTTCTTTAAGGCAGAACCATAGCCAAAGTCCTTGGAAGCTTAACAATAACTAAAAATGAGCTAGGAAAGTTTTACAGTCTAAAGGAGATGAATAAAGTAAAATAAATAAGCTATAAATAGCCTTTTGCCATTGGACCTTAAACTTCATAAACTAGTTATGTTAGTTTACAGATGAAGATGGAAAACATGAAGGATTATTGCTCTGATCACTATTATGTGGCAGAACTAGAAACAGGAGTCATGGAGTGCAGGAAATAAGAGTTGGAGTTGGAGGTAGCAGATCTCAACTTGAATCTCAACTCTGCCACTATTTCTGCGGCACTAGGTAGCATCATGGATAGAGTCCTAGACCTAGAGGCAGAAACCTAGAGGCAGAATTTAAGTTCAAATTTTGCCTCCAATACTTACTAGCTCTGTGACTCTGGGAAAGTAATCTAACCTCCCTATGACTCAGTTGTCTCATACCTAAAATGAGGATAATATCACCTCACAGGGGTTTTATGAAGAGAAGTCCAAGTAATATTTGTGAAACATTTTGAAAGCTCAAAACACTATAAATGCTGCTTCTGAGTATCTGCAAAATGAGAATAAATGGGTAAAAAACCAAAATAAGTCTGTAATGGTCTCTAGTCCTCCTTGTTCCTTTCCTGAGATAAATATATGCTTTCATCTGCTCACTTATCTATGATCATAGATTAAGGGCTGGAAGGGATCTTAGAGATCATTTAGATTTTCTACTTTGCAGATGGGTAAACTGAGGTACAGAGAGGTTAAACAATTTGACCAAAGCCACACAAATAATAACAGAAGGACCTGGAATTTGAACCCAGGCTCTTTGACTGTAATGCCAGCTCTCTTTATAAGTATCAACCTGTTTCTTTACTTGAGGAATAAAGTTTAAAATTAAAATCAAACCTTAATTTAACTGTATTTTCAAGAGGTTTCTAAAATAATTTCCTCTTTTATAGTTAGAATGCACTGCTTCTGGGGACAAGAAACTAAGAGTACTGTACTTTTTTTTTTACAATCAGCTAAATCAAAATGTTCATCATTAATTCACTTTATAGTCCACTAGATGGCAACATACTACAGCATCTCATCTGACATTCTACACAGCAAGAGTTAGAAAACTGTATTAATCTCATTTATTCTTGCTTGGGCTGGATGGGAATGGTAGAGGAGCAGGTAGAGGAAAATGGAAAGAAAGGAAAATAGATCTCAGGAATATTAGGGAGTTAAGGTCCTTAAATTGTGCCACTTTTTTTAGTATCATATTATGGCTGATCTGACTTTAAGAACATTGAACACTTAGGATGATAGGAATCAGGATGAAGAGGAGAATAAATATATTCATAATTCTGCAACCTCACATTGATAATTTGACAAAATTCCAAGGTATAAGGATTAGATATAATGGAAAGAGGGTTTTGGAAGTTAAAAAAAACTAGCAAACAGCTTCTCTATTAAAAACTAAAGAGTTAGGGGCTGCTAGGTGGTGCAGTGGATAGAGCACTCACCCTGGAGTCAGGAGTACCTGAGTTCAAATTCGACTTCAGACACTTAATAATTACCTAGCTTGGGCAATCCACTTTAGCCCCATTGCCTTGCAAAAACCTAAAAACAAAACAAAAACTAAAGAGTTACAAGGAGATGTATAATCTAGCAGATCCCAAATGACTGAGATAGTTTCTTTGCTCACCAAAAGCTTTGTTCTCTGAATTACTTGTAAAAACCCTACAAACTGAGTCTAATGGAGCACCTTGAAAATAATAGGCATTAAATAGTTGATGAAAGTCTGAACACCCTTTTAGTCATCTAAGTGTCAAATTTCTTCTCTTTAGCTCATCATCCATGCCTATTTTTATTTTCATAACATCTCTAAAAACCTCACATTTAGGGGTGGCTAGGTGGCGCAGTGGATAAAGCACGGGCCCTGAAGTCAGGAGTACCTGGGTTCAAATCCGTCTCAGACACTTAATAATTGCCTAGCTGTGTGCCTTGGGCAAGCCACTTAACGCCATTTGCCTTGCAAAAAACCTAAAAAAAAAAAAAACCCTCACATTTATTAAGTGCTTACTATGTGCTAAGCATTGGCAATATAAATGGAAAAAGAACATACAGTCCCTAGCCTCAAGGACCTTGAAGCCATTCTACTAAAATGAAAGTAGAAAGAATGGTGCCCTTGGATACATATTATCTCCTTGGACCAGACCAAGTAATTTGGCCCCTCTAGACCTCAGTTTATTTATCTGTAAAATGAGGGGACTATAAACTGGTCCCTCAGGTCTCTTCTAACTCTACATCCATAATTCTAAAATAATGCATAGAGGGGCAGCTAGGTAGCGTAGTGGATAAAGCACTGGCCCTGGAGTCAGGAGTGCCTCGGTTCAAATCCGGTCTCAGACACTTAATAATTACCTAGCTGTGTGGCCTTGGGCAAGCCACTTAACCCTGTTTGCCTTACAAAAAAACTAAAAAAAAATACTGCATAGAATGTATGAGTAATATATAATAACTCTATGTTAATATTTATATTAAGCAATAAAACAAATATATTTAACAAATATTAATATAATATATAAACATAACTAAAAAGTCATTCAGGTGAGATACAAATAGCAAGTGGAGAAATCAGGAAGGCAGAGGCTCTGCAGCATATACACACACACACACACACACACACACACACACACACACACACACACACACATATATATATATGAAAAGGAAAACTATTTCATACATATAGAACAGGGGAGGAGTCTCTGATAGTTCTGCTTTGCTTTCAATGCAAATACAATTCTCACCCCAGTTGGGGCCCTTCTCACCTCTTGCCTAGACTCCAGTCATAGTTTTCTGTGTATGTATTTAAAGGAACCTTTCCATATAACAAGTGGAACATAAAGAAGATAATATATAAAACCATGCACACCACTTTTTTAATATATTAATTCCACATACTACACTTCGTGCTTCCTTCTGAATTTCCTTCTCAATTCTGTGCATTTTTATATGTGTCAGTGGCCAGGATATTTTTCTTTTTCTTTTAAACACTGTATACATTAATAGTAGTACTGTGAAATGATCAACTATGATGGTCTCAGTTCTCAGCAGTTCAGTGATTGAAGTTAATTCTTTACAACTTTTTTTTTAGGTTTTTGCAAGGCAAACGGGGTTAAGTGGCTTGCCCAAGACCACACAGCTAGGTAATTATTAAGTGTCTGAGACCGGATTTGAACCCAGGTACTCCTGACTCCAAGGCCGGTGCTTTATCCACTGCGCCACCTAGCTGCCCCCGAAGATAATTCTAAAAGACATAATCTCTATTTTCTTTCTTCCTTTCTCTAGTATTTTCTTCCTTAAGGATATGTTTTATTTGTCAACTCATTCGATTTTGATAAATGCATGTCACAGAAACAAATGTAAAGACTATCAGACTGCCTTCTATTGGGGAGGGGAGAGGAAAGGGGGAAGAGGGGGAAATTGTAAAATTGAAAACTGCATAAAACAACTGGTAGAAACTACAATTGTATATATAATTGGAAAACAAATTAAATATTTATATTAAAAAAAAGACATGATGGAAAATGTTATCTAACTCTTCCCTCCTGAAATTTTGTTTTACTTTATCTCTTGATATATTTTTTCTAATTATTGAAAACACGTTTTCCTTTGAGTCTCTGCTTATAGTGGTTATAGAATCACTCTCTCCTTTTGGGTAAGAACTTCAAAGGTCAGTGTATGCTTCTTTTTTACTCATCTCTCTAGTCTTAATTCTTAAAGTATTGTGATAGGGCCAGGATGCATCTACCTATCCCCTCATCCCCACTGTGCTACTGGATGGTTTGGTTGGCCCTACAATCAAGGCTCCACCTGGGTCACTGCACTCAATTGCCATCTTCTGGAGTGTATCTGTGCAAAAGTAGGTTTAAACCCAGTCCCTAATACCTGGATCTATGGAGGTAAGAACATTGGATCTTCAGGTCATTCTATGGTATTTTAACATCTCGGAGAGCCCAATCTCTGTCCTGTTGTGTCCTGACTGAAATTTCACTACCATTTGTGCTTAAAGTCTCTCTTTTGGTTTCTGATCACTATGGAGCTTTCCCTTGGGAGCATTCCAAACTTGCTATAGGTGAATGGACACTCTGGGAACCCTCCCTCTTGTTTGATTGTGCTGGTGCTGGTTTTGGCGGGTCTCTTATGCTGCTATCTGATCTGATTATTTGTACAGTTCTGGGGCCACTTTCTCTAGTTTCTCATGGGATTTCTCAACCATCATTCTATCTTTGTTTATATTTTTCTTGGGACAGGTACGTGGGAGCTGGGCTGCCCACCTCTGGTCAGGCATTTATCTTGACCAGAATTCCTTCCAATAGTTTCTTTACTGATGTTGCTATTTCCCATCTCTTTTCTTCAATTCACACTTCAAATCAATACCCTTAACTCTTAAGTCTTACCATGTCACTACACTGCAAAAAAACCTCATTTCCACTGGATCCCTATTGCCTACAAGATAAAGCACAACATTTTTTGTCTGGCATTTGAACCTTTCAAGGGTCAGCTAGGTGGTGGTGCAATGGATAGAGCACTGGAATCAGGAGGATTGGAGTTTGAATCCAGCCTCAGACATTTGACTCTTACTAGCTGTGCTAGCTGTGTGACCTTAGGCAAGTCACTTAGCACTAAATCACCTCACACCCAGTGTCATCCCCAGTTGTTCTGATTCCTATTTGGCCACTGGACCTAGATGGCTCTGGAAAAGAAAGTGAGGCTGGTGACTAAGCATAGCCCCCCTCACTCAAACCCAGTACATGTGCTTGTCATGGCATCACCTACCTGTTGTTGTGGTCTTCTTCAAAAAATGAAGGACCAAAAAACCAAAAAACAAACCAGGCCCTACAAAATCAAACTTTATCCTTCCAGACTTATTTCATGTTACTCACCTTAATTTACACTAAATTCCAATCAAATTGGCCTACTAGTCATAACCTTAATCTCAGTAAAGCTTTTCATCTATCTTTGTCCAGCCTATCCCACCTCATGTCTAAAATGTACTCCCCTTGCACCTCTGCAGAAGATAGTACTAGGAAGTTTATAAAAAGCTGAATGTGAATCAAAGGACCTGGGGATGAATTTCAATTCAGGTAATTTTTACCTATAATCTTTGAGAAAGTCACTTTTCCTCTCTGGCACTCATCTATAAAATGGGGAGGTTAGACTGGTGGATCTTAAGGTCCCTTTTAGCTCTACTTTTATGATCCTGAACTTTCCTAATGTTTCCACTGAGGGGGTAAAGAAGGGCAATGGGGACTTTTTTTAAGCTACCGGTATCTAATTCTTTCAAATTATCTTGTAATTCACTAATTGTTTCCCTATTATTTTCCCCAATAGAAGATCATCTTCTTAAAGATGGGGGCTATTTATCATTTTTGTCTTCATTATATCTCTAGAACTTTACACAGAATAGAGGCTCAATTTTTTTTTAATTCAAATGGTCGATAGTATGAGTAAATACTTAACAAGGAGTATATTCAATAACAATGACTAGCATTTATATAAGCATACAGTATGTGTCAGACATTTTATTTACAGAATGTATGATAGCACTACAAGGCATTTGGTAGACTGAATATGTCTATGCCTGGATCAACAGGCAGAAGAGAGAGTTGACTTCAGAGTCAGGAAGAATTGTTATCAAATTTCTTTGACATATAATGACAACGATGCTGGGAAAGTCTTGAATCTCTGAGGGTCCCCCTTCAGTTCTCTAAGAGTTGAAATTATATAACATAATCGGATCTGCATTGAGAGAGGGAGTTCCTCACTGGGAGGTCCCAACATCAATGAAATCAGACATCTAGTACAAAAAAATTAGATATGTGTATAATAAAATTATGTGTGAATACACACACGTAAAATTATATGTGTCTATGTGTACAAAAACTACAGGTATACATACATACATATATTCTATAAAATAGATTTTATAATTTTATCACCATACATTCTGTGAAAAAAACACAAAAAAGGAATGCTCTTTATTAGATACTTGTCATGTTATAGACCATTTTAACATACATTCCTCTATTCTGTGCAAGTCTTTATGCTAGTTACTAGGGATGTATAAAGACAAATATTAGGAGGCAGAGTATAAGAGAAGATACTTCTAGAGTTTCAGATGCTTGAATTGTAAGGATCATTATAACTTGATAAAACTCCTTTGGGTGCATAAAAATATCAGAAAAGAGAGACTTTTGTGGCAAGCATCTGCTGCCAACAGAGATAAGTGAAAACCATTAAGTAAATCTGAACTGCTGAAATTCTGGGTCTCCTTTCCTTATTTAAAATTTATCAAGACTAGATATACATACACACATATATGCATGTAAGCATGTGTAATTACTATTGTGATTACGTTTTATTTTCCAATATTAAGTCTACAATAATAACTACTTTTAACAGTGGGGTGGAAATGATACCATATTCAATCAGTGTATTACTAATAAAAGTGCCTTGTGCAATGATTAAACACACATCAAAATGGATTGAATGGACTTATGGCTTCTATGTTATCCCAAGCTTCAATGAAACATTATTATTATTTTATTTTAGTAGGAGTTCTCCATCACTTAAATTATTTAAGAGATGAGAAACATTATATTTTTTTAAAAATAGACTTCTTTCTGCTTCTTTTTATTTTCAATCAAAAGGGTCTTTTTCCCCTATATAGGATTATTCATTCTTTTATTTGGAAGACTTTGTAGAACTCTTCCCTCCGATACATTCAGGAAACATACACTTGGGCTCTCACCAAATCAAACTCAAATCCCAATTAAAGCATTGTCAAAATGGTTAAATCTATGGCCATTTGCTTCAACTCCTATTTCAGTTAACAAGTGTAATACCTTAGAGACCTGTCAGAATTAGGGATCTTTTTGACCTATCTCTTCTTTCCACTTCCCTTGACCTCTCACCTTCCTCCTCCACCTTACTCTTGCTCTTCTCTCTCTCTCTCTCTCTCTCTCTCTCTCTCTCTCTCTCTCTCTCTCTCTCTCTCTCCTCATCTCCTTTCTTTCTCTCTTTCCCTCTTTCTCCCTCCAGATCTGGACCAATTGGTTACTAACTTTTAAACTCAAAACTCGATTAACAGGAGACTATAATATTTTGTTAACTTCAAACCACACTATATTCCATTAACCAGATGTCAGATTAAGATTATATCAACAATTCTGCCTTGATCATAGTAGGTACTTAATAAATACTCACAGAATTTTAAAATATATTTGAATAACACTTAGAAGGGATGCCAGGCTCCCTCTGGTTTAATCCCCTCTTTTAACAGAATAGAAAATCGAAGCCAAAGAAGGTTAAGGGACTTGCCTGTAGTTACACAATGGTAGATTCAAGATTTGAACACAAATCCTCAAATTCAAGATCCATTGTCCTTTCCCTTTTACCTTGCTGTATGACATACAAGTCAAGTTTTATGTAAAAAAAGAACCCTGTCCTTTGACCATCTATTCAAACTCCAGTTCTGAAAGAATTATAAAAATCTAATAATGATTTTTCTGTGTTTCCCCATATATTATATGCGTTTCATATTTTCTAAGGCTTGGTTTCTAATTCCAAAAGAAGATGTTGTAGAGACAGGTGGTTCTCCTATTCTGCCAGGGTCTATCTAATCAGGAGATAAGACATCAGTCATTTGGGAAATGTACTTTGAAAGTATTTCCAATATAATCTGAGGGTCACCTGGCATATGGGTCCCTGAACAATACCAGGTACAGGTGAGAGTACCTATGACAGGTTTCACAAATTCTAAATGATACCAGGATCGATGGTCATATATTATATATTGCACCATTTGGACCAGATATAATCAGCTCATATAATTTTTAATATGTCTGTGTAAAGCAATTTAATCTATTAAGTGAGGGAATAAACTTTAAAGCGAACTCTTTTAAGCAATATATTTATTAGTGCAGTGCTACATAGTATAAAATTAGTATTTAACAAGAAGATATTTCAGAATGTCTTTCAAAATTATTATTTGGCATGACTACAACATAATCCAAAATCAGAGTTAAAAGTCTGCCTCAATTAATAATCACTAGCATTTTTATAGCACTTTAAGTTTGCAGAATGTTTCTCATATTACCTCAGTTGTGTCTGCTACCCCATTGGGACTATTATCTCCTAATTTACAGATGAAGAAACTGAGGTACATAGAAGTTAAGTATAGGGTCACACAGCAAGAAAATGCCTGAGACAGGATTTGAACTCAGATCTTGTTTATTAAATTTAGGACAACACCTGGCTGGTTAAAATATTAAAACAACTCAAGGTTTTAAACTATTACTAAGGAAAATATGATTGGAAAAGATGAATTAAAAAGCATTTATTAGATGTATACTATGTGGAATCAATATCAAGAGTATACATAAATGGGTGGATCAATGATACAACTCAAATCACATAGCCAGTATATTTCAGGGGTGATTTTTGAACTTGGCTCAGAGGTCAGCTCTCTATGAACTTATGGACTACACTGACTCTCATCCAGGTAATAGATAACTGTATTCTGACTAGCAAAGCTGAGGTATTATTATTCATTTCATGGATTTAGAAATCTAATTAATACCAAAGGGTCTGAAGGGTGGAAAAGGGAGGGGAAAGAGAGAATTTGGAGCTCAAAATTAAAAAAAAAAAGATTGTTAAAAACTCTTTTACATGTGGTTAGGAAATATTTAATGAAATAAAAATAAAGAAAAAATGATTAATGAATCTCTGCAACGTTAGAGGACAGGAAGCTTCCTGTTCTAATTAAAGGACTGGTCATTAAGTTCATTGGATCTTTTTCTAGCTCTCTTACCACAGGCAGATTCTTGAACCTCCAGACAACTTCAATGCTGAGTAATAGATAAATTGCTAATCTTCATGTGTAGAGGGTTCATACTTGAAGAGTTACATCTACTGACCAAGTCAAGGTCAAGGTCACAAAAGAAAGTGAAGGAATCTTTGAACAGTGAAACTTCACTAGTCACAATGACCAGAAGCAATTAGAAGATAAAGAGTTTCAATTGTTAAAGGAAATCTCTTCTGCAGATGTTTATTTGTTCTGCAATCAGGCTACTCACTCTTAGAAAATTTGCTGACAAAAAGTTAAATAGCTTCATCATCAGATGTTCCTCTTTTCTTTTCTTTTTTAGGTTTTTGCAAGGCAAATGGGGTTAAGTGACTTGCCCAAGGCCACACAGCTAGGTAATTATTAAGTGTCTGAGACTGGATTTGAACCCAGGTACTCCTGACTCCAAGGCTGGTGCTTTATCCACTATGCCACCTAGCGGCCCTGTTCCTTTTTTCTTAAAAGAATAATAGTGCTTGGAGTGGCTAGGTAGATAGAGCACCAGCCCTGGAGTCAGGAGTACTTGAGTTCAAATCCGGCTCAGACACTTAATAATTACCTAGCTATGTGGCCTTGGGCAAGCCACTTAACCCTGTTGCCTTGCAAAAACTAAAAAAGAAAAAGAAAAAGAATAATAGTTCTTGAATCAGAGCACTTTTCACTCTTCACAGTGACCACATTTTTTTATAGTGATATGTTTACTGGAGAGGACTAACAAGGAAGCAGAATTCCTATTATATGAAGATCACAGAAAAGGATTGTTTCTCTAGATACAATATACATTTAGTCAGCCAGTGCTTTCTTGACTTTTTTTTCCCCCAACTTACTAAGATTCCGGGAGACTTCTGGTCCTGAAAGCAGTCAGTGAAACAAGCATTTATCAAGCTAAGCACTGGATACTCAATGATTCCTCAATGATTTATCAACAACTACAAGAAGACTTAAAAACTTTAAGCAGGATGGAAAGAGAAGGAATTAGGTATTTGCTACTCTTCAGATGACCAGTTCTCCAACTCATCTGTCAGATATTAATGACTGAGTATTGCTTAATGCTACTTCTCCAGGAAGTTTTCCCAAGACAGAAATATTCACTGTCTATTCCATCTATCTCTCCCATAAGTCTCTGTCCTGTTTATGTAGTTATCATAATCTAAGTTTCATGTCATTTCTGATGATGGTGAGCAATAATAACAATAACAGTAACTTTTTTCATAGCACTTTCCTAAGCGTTTTACAATTATTATCTTATTAGATTCTCAGAACAACTCTGGAAGGTGCTTTTATTATCTCCATCTTACAGATGAGGAACAGAAGTAAACAGAGGCTAAATAACTTGGCCAAGGTCTTAAAGTTACTTAAGCCCAGAGACCAGTTTTGAACTCAGGTTTTCCTGACCCAGGCCCACAGCTCACTGTGCCACCTAGCTGTCCTTATCACACACAATAGATTGTAATTCCCTGGTAAACACTTTCCATTTATCTTTGTATCACCCTTAGCACTCAACACAATGAACTGCATAAACTCTGTGTTGATAGAATGAATGAATGGTGGGAAACAAAGTAGACTTCTTTGCCCATCAGATAGAAAGGAAAAGAAAGAGGAGCATGTGAGCTTTAAGTGAAAAACCAACAAAAAAATACCCCGGCAACAAGAGAAGTTGGACCAAAACAGTACAGAGAAAGAGCTTGTTTTATATATCTATATCTGTATTTCCATCTAAGATATATATATATGTACATATAAATGTATCTGATATGCAGAAATACAGATATTTAGACAT
The DNA here is from genome assembly GCF_037893015.1 of Macrotis lagotis. NCBI lineage: Eukaryota > Metazoa > Chordata > Mammalia > Peramelemorphia > Peramelidae > Macrotis > Macrotis lagotis. The sequence goes on along the minus strand of NC_133665.1, from coordinate 160,891,678 downwards.
ATAGATGAGCTATAGCATGTATTCTTTTTTAACCCATTACAATTTTACTCCTACTGTGCTTGTTGAACATTCAAGCAAAATTTGACATACTTCCTCATTTTATATTCACAGTGTTTAACACAAAGGAAGTACTTAAGAAAGATTTATTGATTGATACATAATTAAGGAAGAGAGAAGCTAAGTGACCTGTCCAAGGTCATACCATTCAAGATAGAGTCATTACTTAAACCTTGATCTTCTGAAATCCAGATCCAAAGTGCTTAAACTTGTTGTGCTTTTATTATCTCCATCTTACAGATGAGGAACAGAAGCAAAACAGAGGCTAAAAAAACTAGGCCAAGGTCATAAAGTTAATTAAGTTCAGAGACCAGCTTTGAACTCAGGCTTCCCTGACCCAGCCCAGAGCCTGACTGATTTGTTGACTGACTGATTCCCATCATGGCCCAATTGTCTGTATCTTTGTGCTGAGTGTCTGGTCAATCAATGTCTCCTAAATATACCAAGTTATGTGACTTCAAATTTGCTTGCCCCTGATATATACTAGAAATGATGTTCTGTCAAGACACAGACAGATACAGAATTAAGCTCATAGAAAATTCAAGGACACCCTCTTCCTCTAATACTTTTCTTATCCTTGGACCCATTTCCATCCCTTCCTGTTCTCTACATCTTCTCTTGTATCATTTTATCCATTTCTCTTATCGTTTCTACTGGTTGCTCTTTTTGCTCTTCTATTTTCTTTACTCACATGACAAGGTGGAAAAAATTCAGTCACCTCATAGTTAGAAGACAGAACCAAGTATATTTAACTTCTGTGGACCAAGTTCTCTTATCTAGAAAGTGAAGGTATTGAACTAAATAAATGATCACCAGTTAACTGGACAAGTATTTAGTAAGCACTTACTCCATGCTAGTTATTGTAGTAGGTACTAGGGATAAAAAGAAAAACACAAAATAGCTTTCTTAAATGTATGCCCTACTACCTAGCAGACTTCAGTGATTTCATTAGCGCCAGGAATTCTCAGAAGGAAATACGCTCTACCAAGACATTTGCCAATGCTCTGTGATTTTACAGACTTAGGGTACTGCCTGAGATCCTGAGAGGTTAAGGGACTTACCCAGTATGTATCAGGGGTAGAACTTGGTCTACTTGTGTCCTGAACTGTTTCTCTAGCTCCTACACCAGTGTCTCCCATGAATACAACATTTATTTAATTTATTTAATACTATTTAATCTGAGGAGCATCAATTCGGGACACTGGGGAAAGTTTGCATAGAAGATAGAGCTTGAAATGATTCATAAATCTAGCTAAGGATTTTAAGTGGTAGAAATGAAAAGGGAAGATATTCCAGGCATGGGGAACAGTTTTACAAAGGTACAGAGATGAGAGGTAGGACACTGAGTTGAAGGAACTGCAAGAAGGACAGTTTGAATAAAACATAGAATGATTGTCATGAAATAAAATGAATCAGTAAAGACAAGCTGGATCCAGAATGAAAGGGCTTTAAATGCTAAGGTCAGGAGTTTGTATTTTTTCCCTAGAAGCAAAAATGGAGCCATTGAAGCTTCCTGAGTATGGGAGTGATGTAGTTAGAACTGACCTTTAAGTAGTTTGTTTTAGGATACATATATCTTATATGTATGTAAATATATATATATATATGTATATATATATATCAATGTGTACATATATATACACATCAATATATGATGTATGCATGTATATATATATACATGTGTTCTCTATATATATAGATATAGATATAGATAGATAAATAGATAGATATAGTGAAATATATGACCCTAAGTGGTGTTAAAGATGGTGCTAGACTCAGCAGAAACAAAGACAGAGTACTATCCTCAGTAGGGAAGGTCTGGGTTTTAATTCTGTTTTGGACAGTTATCATGAGAACCCAGTGGGGTTATCAAGTGCTTTGTGACTCAGTTTGTCATCTGTAAAATGAGAGGGTGGATCTCTATAACTTTAAAGGTCTTCTAGCTCTAAATGTAAGATGCTATGCTAGATGACCTTTCTGGTCCCTTTTTTCCCCCTTTTGCTATGAAATAAAGGAGAGACGTTGGAGGAAGGACAACTTTAAAATAGAAGGCAGAGAATTTGGACATGCTGAATTTGTGTTGCCTTTGGGTCATTTAAGTTGAAAAGTTCAGTACTCACAAATGTGCTTTTATACTGTATTTCCCGAGAGAATAAAGCTAGATATGTAAGTTTGAGTCATTTTACAAAAACAGATCCTGGGACAGCTAGGTGGCATAGTGGAGGGGTGGCTAGTCGGTGTAGTGGATAAAGCACCGGTCTTGGAGTCAGGAGTACCTGGGTTCAAATTCAGTTTCAGACACTTAATAATGACCTAGCTGTGTGGCCTTGGGCAAGCCACTTAACCCCATTTGCCTTGCAAAAACATAAAAAAAAAACAGATGCCAACTGAATCCAGGGGATTGTAATTGATTATAGGATTAGCAGCATTATGGGGATGGGAACAACTTGATCAATTGGGAACTGGAAAGGAAGTGCTAGGAATAGCCTCTCCTTCCCTCCTATGACTAAGAAAGGTTCATTGCTTGAGTCTACTTGCAAAGTTAGAGATAGGAGACCAGACTGCTTTGGATAACAAACTAGACAACCTTGAAGGATAGTGTGCTGGTATAAAAATACTGGATCCAGACTCCTTACTATCTACCTGCACCCCTCAAGGATAGCAGATTTCCTTGTGGCAAGAATAGCAGTGATTAGCAGGAGAAGTGCACTTTTAAACCTTAGGTCATAGACAAAGAAACAACGAAATAACATGAAAAAATAAAAGTCAATTCTAAAAAGGAACTCCATTAACATTTTAGAAATACTGTCCCTCTGAAGAATCAATAAAAGATGAACATTTTAAAAAGACAACGTTAACATAGCTTCATAGGCTATAAGCCCTTCAGTTCTTTTTATAATTTAAAATTATCATGTCTTAAAATTTAAAATTACCCTTCACAATAGACATAGACAGAACCGTCACTAGACAACCTCTTCTCCACCTCCAGATCCCTGTTTCACTCTCAGGGGAAAGAGAACCATTATTTGGCACTTTTAGCAAATCTGGAGGGTTCACAGATCTGAAAAGAAAGAAACCAGGACGAATAGGAAGAGATGCAAACCATCCTGCCTCGTGCCCCAATAAATCTTTTCTTTCCTCCCAGGTTTGTTTGGTTGTTGTTGTTTTTCCCACTTAGAACTGTTGTGAGGATCAATTCATCTGAGAATCAAAATCAGTCGTGAGACTGCCTAGAACAATGCCTAGGACATAATAGGAATTTAATAAATGTTTGGACCCCTTTCTTTCCTCTTCTGCCTGAAATTCTTTCAAAGGGACTGGAAAGTTAGTTGGGTTAACAAACATTTGCTCTTTTAAAAGATAGGAACTTTTCTCAAATAGATGAGACACTTTCAACCATTAATACATTAATCATTTTGCTCCTAAAATCCATCGTTGAAGAACTGAGAGTTGGGATTGCAAAGGGAGGCGAGGGAGAAAACTTAGGGAAGGAGAGGGGTTGGGGAAAGGCGTTCAGGAAAAAGTAAGAGTTGAGGATATCAAAGACAATGCTGACCACTGGAAAATTTTGCCTATGACCTAGAAAAGGGGGAGGACACTCAAAGACATAGTACTGAATCGGATGACATCAAGTCACGTCCAAACCAATCCTCTCGACTGACAGATGAGAGAACTCTGTAGCTGAGATTTGAACTGGAGTCTTCTTGACTACAAATTCAGTATTTTTCCACTATATCTGAACTCTAATTCTAGCCCACAGAACTCAGATTAGCAGAGTAAAATTGATCTCTTTCAGAAGATACGTTCTGAACTCCAAACAAACTTGAAACACAACTTGTTCCTAAACTGGGAACTGTGTTTATAATTATTACTGATACTAGGTTGGTGGGGTGGAGGAACTGTTCAATAAAAACCATTTCAAAAATTGATCTGGGCAAAATATATTGTTATTATTTGGCATGTTTGAACTAATTATGTTTAATGAATGAATGTAGCCATCAATAGTAATGATTTTTATACTGTGAGGAAAATAGATTCAAATTAATTATTGAGTTACTAAAATGAAAAAAATCCTAAACTCTTAAGTGGAAGAATATTATTTATTGAGTTTTTCCTTTTTTTACTTATCATAAAATATGACCTGTACCTTGTTTAAAGAAAATGTTAGGAAACACGGAAAGAACACATCATTTTTGTCTATCTTCTACCTACCTGGAGAAATCAATGAAAATTATTGTTGTTTCTTGAAGGCTATGGTACAGCTTAAGGCTTGGTCAAGTAGCTCCCTTTAAATTAAATTGAAATAAAAATAACCTTTATCAAAGCTTGGTTTTTAAGAAATCATAAATGAAACTACATGGGACAAAAGAATTAATTATTAGGGGTTTTTTAATGATAAAATAAATAAGTAGGAACGAAAAAAAAAATCTAGCCCCCAAACCTCAAGCTATCTAGTGAGGTTTCAGCAATCAAAATTTATATTCCTTTGAGCAGAGCTCTGACATGTAAGGATATTATTCCCCATGAGGAATAGGGGAAGAGAAGGAAGGGAGGGTGGAGAGAAGATAGGAAGGAAGGGAAGGAGGGTTGGAGGGAGGTTTGGGACAAGAAAAGAGCAAGCACTGCCCAACTCCAACTAGGATTGACCTGTTGGCAGTGGGGCAACTATTATTACTCATGGATTGTTGTACATCTTTTTTTTTTAAAGGTTTTTGCAAGGCAAAAGGGGTTAAGTGGCTTGCCCAAGGCCACACGGCTAGGTAATTATTAAGTGTCTGAGGTCAAATTTGAACTCAGGGATTCCTGACTCACTGCTCCACCTAGCCTCCCTACATTCTTCATTCTTGAAGAGAACCAAAGAGATCCGGAGGCTGATGTACTGACTTTCAAGTCAATTGGATTTAAGTGAGGCAGAAATATAATAAATAAGGTCATCATTCTTGCTCTTTTCTTAGGGCATCTGAATCTAGTGGCAAGACATAGGTCTGAAAATCATCCCAGCTTTCTAAGCTAAGGTCAGTGGTCTTGATTTACCAAAGTGGTTAATAATTAGTCCTAATCCAATCCTCATTTGATAGTGGTTTGGGTTGTGATAGCTCAGAGTAAATTAAGTAGCAATTGTTTTTTTTTTATCTTGGTCATTAATTGTGAGGAGTTTTACCCATCCAGATTAGACTTTTATATTATTCCTTATCTAAACTTAAATCATTCAAAGTATGTTCTCAGAGGAACTGAGTCCTGGGAAAGACCTTGGCTTACAAAGATCAAAGTCTCCCCTGCATCTGGGGTGATCTCCAGTAGTCCTGACCTAAGTCTTGCCTCTGGACTCAGATGCCCTTGGAGGAGAGAGTGAGGCTGATGCCCTTTGCATTGCCCTGCCTCACTTAAATCCACTTCACTTGCAAGTCAACCCATCACCCTCCTGAAGTTACTGGTCCTTTTTGAGAATGAAGGACAAAAGCAATAGCACCAGTGCTTAAAACACTGGCTTTACCTCCCTGGGACTCAATTTGCTCATCTGTACAAGGAAAATCTTATCCTAGCTCAGGAACCTTCCAGTTTAATATAAGCTTTTGATAATTCAAATTTTGTCTAAGGGGAAACACTTTTTTCCATATCCATAACCACAAATCAACACGAGTATTCTTTTAGGCAACAAAATTCCAGAACACTTCAAAAGTGACTATAACACTTGCCTCCCTTAAATATTAGATTCTAAGGTTAAAACCAAGAAGCAGGAAGCTAAAGAATGACTATTATTTTTGTTTAATTCCCTTTGTGACTTTCTTTACCTTTGAAAATGAGTCTTGTCGGCATTTTGCATCTTATACAAAAGCAATCAAATTGAACTGCTTTGGGAAAAAACGAGAGAATGGGTCCTCAGACTCCACCAGCCCCCCCTTCCACTGTGGATCTGGCAAAGAGAATAGCCTAGGGGTCTAAGTCTCCATTCGGAAGAAACTGTAAGAGAGCATTAATTCAGTGAGGAGAGCTTATCCCTTCCAATTTGGAAGATAATGACCACTGTGGATGGTCAAGAATTTTCGATGCCTGTGAAGTGAGAGACTTGCCTAACCTAAGGGATTTTTATATACTTTCACGGCAGATTTGCTGCTAGTCGTTCGTCATACTGGATGCTCTTAAACTAACTGTCCCGGAATGGATTTTGGACAGTCTTTGGGGAGGCCATCAGTTTACCATTCTGTAACGTTTGGGATGAAACTTGCGGCCACCAAAGCTGCTTGCGGAAGTCAGGCAACGTCACCTTCGGTTTGAGCTTTTCAAAGGCTTCGGCCTCTACTGCCTGCCCGTCCTCCGGAGCGGCGGCGAGGCTGAGCGGGCCGGGCGGCGAGGCTGAAGCTGCCGGGCACCTGCCCTTGGCCCTGGGCGCTCTGCCTCGGTGGCCGGGCGGGAAGGCTGAAGCTGCCGGGCGCCTGCCCTTGGCCCCGGGCGCTCTGCCTCGGTGGCCGGGCGGGAAGGCTGAAGCTGCCGGGCGCCTGCCCTTGGCCCCGGGCTGAAGCTGCCGGGCGCCTGCCCTTGGCCCTGGGCGCTCTCCCTCGGTGGCCGGGCGGGAAGGCTGAAGCTGCCGGGCGCCTGCCCTTGGCCCTGGGCGCTCTCCCTCGGTGGCTACTTAAAGGGCGGCGGCGAGGCTGAAGCTGCCGGGCAGCTGCCCTTGGCCCTGGGCGCTCTGCCTCGGGGCCGTGGCGAGGCTGAAGCTGCCGGGCGCCTGCCCTTGGCCCTGGGCGCTCTGCCTCGGTGGCCGGGCGGGAAGGCTGAAGCTGCCGGGCGCCTGCCCTTGGCCCTGGGCGCTCTGCCTCGGGGCCGTGGCGAGGCTGAAGCTGCCGGGCGCCTGCCCTTGGCCCCGGGCGCTCTGCCTCGGTGGCCGGGCGGGAAGGCTGAAGCTGCCGGGCGCCTGCCCTTGGCCCCGGGCGCTCTGCCTCGGGGCGGTGGCGAGGCTGAAGCTGCCGGGCGCCTGCCCTTGGCCCTGGGCGCTCTGCCTCGGTGGCTACTTGAAGGGCCGGGGCGCTGCGGAGCGCAGCCACGGGCTGAGGACGGAAGGAGCGGACCGGCTGGTTCGCGCTCCGGGTCCCGCCGGCGGGGCCGGGCCGCCCGGGGCCCCGGGCCGGAGCGTGACTGGTGCCGCTCGCGGCCTCTGGCGCCCGTCCTGCCGGTGGGAAGCACAAAGCAGCGGGGGCGCCCGGGGAGGTGCCGGGGGAGGAGAGGGGCGCGGGGCGCCCGAGACGCAGGCCGCGGCGGGGGGGGGGGGGGGGGGGGGGGGGCGCGGGGCGCCCGAGGCAGGCCGCGGCGGGGGGGGGGGCGCAGGAAGGGAGGGAGGCGGGGAGGAGCTGGGCCAGCCCCGGCGGAAGGGGGGCGGGGCCGAGGCTCCGGGGCGCCCCCTCCCCCCACCCGCTGGGGCCGCTGGGGCCCGGCCTCACCTGTCCAGCCAGAAGGTCCAGGGGGAGTGCAGGGGGACCCCGCCGGGCTCCGGCCTCAGCTCGGCCAGGCGCTGCATGGCCAGCGGCTCCTCGGCGTCCGGGGGCCCGGCCGGCTCCGGGGGGCTCCGGGCCGTCGCCTCGGCCGCCGGGGGAAGCGCCATGTCCTGCCCTCAGCCGGCCCGCGGAGCCAGCCCCGAGGAAGCCGGGGCTGCGGAGGCCGCGGCTGAGTCACCCCCGCCCGCCCCCCGGCGCCGCCCCCCGTCTCCTCCCCGCCCCCCGCCCTGGGCGCCCTCGCTCCGCCCCGCGCGGGGGGCCCGGGGCCCGGCCCGGCCTGGTGGCGGCGCCGCCTGCCGCTGCCCGCGGGCCCGGAGGAGCGGGGCGCCCAGGGAGGGCGGCAGGGCCCCGGGGGAGCGGCCGCCGCTCCGGGCCACGTCGGGCCGGGCTAGGGGGCGCCCCGGACACAGCTCGGGGATCCGGGGGGCAGCAGGTGGCACCCAGGGGCAGGGCCCATGCGGCTCTGGAGGAGAAAGAGAGGCTGGGGCATGGCACGGCGCCCTCATTCAGAGGCAGCTCGGGTGCTTGGCCTGGCATCGCCTCCCCCGTGTTACGGCCTCTGACCCTGGGGTGCTGTCACCCAGCTAGGGCCCCCAGCTGCTTCCAGGAATCGTGGCCTTCTTGACTACACCACCAATCAGTGAGAACTTTCAGCCCCAATGGGGTCTCCCCCATTCCTCCCCCCCCCCCCGAACTTATCGAAGCCGATGGGGATGGTCAGTATATCCATCACCCCCAAGTGGGGTCCCCCACTTCCACCTCCAGAGAACTTGCCCAAGCAAGGGGGGATGAGCAGGTTGCCCCTATCCGTCTAGCTTTTCTCCTTTCCCTTTTTGCCCTCTACAACTGCAGAAACACTAGAGATCTTAGGAGAGGGCACAAACAGAGACCAAGCTAACCAATACCTTAACCCAAAGACAAGAGTCGAACTCAGTCATCTTCTAATATCCTTTCAGCCCCAATGGACCCCAGCTTCTTCAAGTAAGAGAAACTTTTTTTCATTTAATATCAAAAGATTTTGCAATCATCCTCCATATGAGTTATATTAATTATCCATTGATGAAGAAGGTGTATGTGGAAGAAACAATTCTTGGTGCCATGTGGATTCAAGAGCTCTTGCAATAACCTCTCTCTTCAGGAGTCTGAGTTTAGATGCATAGATTTAGAACAGGAGGGAACCTGAGGGGCCTATAGATAAGTTATTCAAACTCAAAGATAAACCCTCCAACTTCAAACCCAGTGCTTTTTCTACTTCATCATGCGGCTTTCCCATTAACCTTTTTTTTTTTTGATAAAGTCTTTTGGCTTTGCTTAGAGGCAGCAGCATCAGAATGAAGACCCTTATATGTTTCTATTGCCCAAGGGAACAGGGATCCAATCTATTCCTTTTCTTTCTCTTGAGCTTTAGAAAAATGGCCTTACATTTCACCACCACCAAAATCTTCAAACCCCATATGCTTTTGATAGCTCAAGATCGATTCAGTGCCAGAAATGGTTCTGATTCCCAGGAAGCCTTAGAAAGCCTTTCCAACAGTGTCACAACAGAGACTTTTGCTGCCATTCCTGCTGCTTCCAAGAAGGAAATGCCTTCAGTGTCTTCGGTTTAATCATTTGACACTTATGTTACACAGGAGCTAGCTTATGTTCTGAGGCCTTTGGGAAAACTGTCAAACTGGACAGATGTTTACATTTTCGAAGTCTGAAGACTCAGTGCTTTCCTCCAAGTCTTTATACAGAGGGCAAGGGAAGCATAATAGTGATGCTTTCTCAAAGTATTAGTCATTTTTTTTCTAAGGAAAAACCCAGCCTATATTAGCAGGGAGAAGAGGGGCAGGAAACTGGGGGAGGATCAGGGGTAGAAGGTAGTACATGAATGGGCAGATGCCAATGACTGTGATTATATCGAGATAAGGGAATGTGCTAGTTTAATATTTGGATCAATAGGTCCTAGTTTCTTCAAGTGTAAGGCCACAACATCAAAACATTCTGAAGATTTGTACATAATAGCAATTTTACTGCTAATATCCATTGTTTGAGAACTGTAAAATGGCAAGATATCACTGCTTGGTATTCGTTTGGATTCAAAGATCCTTGCAACAGACGCTTCCTTCAGGAGTCTGAGATCCACAGGTTAGGCTCTTGGACATTTAAGGGTACAACCTCCTCATTTTATAGAAATAAGAAGGGGCAGCTGGGTGGCGCAGTGGATAGAGCACCGGCCCTAGAGTCAGGAGAACCTGAGTTCAAATTCACTTTCAGACACATAATGATTACCTAGTTGTATGACCTTGGGCAAGTCACTTAATCCCACTGCCTTGAAAAAACTAAAAAGAAAGCAAAGAGAAAGAGATTAAGTCATGTGCCCAGACAAATCAGGATTTGAAGTTAGATTCTCTGACTATATACTCACACTTGACCACATTTCTTCCCACAGATCTAGATGTTAGATCTAAATATTGAATCAACTGTAGTATACAGGAACAATATAGGTGGTTATAATTTGCAAGCTGTGAAAAAACTGGTACTTTTATGTCCCATCATCATCATCTTTATTAATGCAGTTGAGCACAGATGTGAAGATTTCTTGGATCAACTTGATTAGTTTACAAATAATGGGGTATTTGGGGTATAGAGCATCTTCCTTATAAAGGATATAGAAATACATGAAATACATTTCACCTATTTAGACTCAATGGAATGGGTAGGGGATTCTTTAGATGGTTCAGACTGCTGTAGGATATACCACTCCTTTTTGATCATCTATACGGGGAACCATCTTCTTTGACTGGACCTTCCCCTACCCTACCCCACTTTGCCTTTTCCCCCTTTCCAAACACATGTCAAAGACCAGAGACTTTATTTTTCCAATTGATCTGAATTCTGAGGTTTTTTTTTTTACTCCAGGAAGCTGACACTGGCAAAAATGCACGGGCATACATGTATATTGTCTGGAAGGCTGAATTCTAGAATGCTTAAATTTCGGGGCTCTAGAAAAACCCTCTATGGGGATAAAAGCCTCTATGGGATTGGTTCTAGTCATGTAGAGGTCAAGAGATCTCTAGAAAACTCCCAGTTTCCTAATTCCAGTGGTTTTTCTTCCATCTTCATTGTCCTTGACCTCTCTCTCTATTGCTTGACATAGTCAGCACATTCTGCAAATCAGACACTGTGCTAAATGGTGAGGATACAAATTAAGATGGAAGATAGTCCTTGCCCTCAAGCACCACACATTCTGATGGGAGAGGCAGACAGCATGCCAACATGGAGGATAATTGGAATGGGGAGAGACTTGAGGCCAGGACTCAAATTCAAGGAGCAATTGGAGGATTTAGTTATAGAAGAGTAGAGATATGGGATGATAGCAACCATGGATGATGGATCAAGGGAGGACTTTTTAAGGATTGGTGAGTCATATTTGTGCTTGTATATTTTAAAGAAACTGAAGCTGAGTGAGTTAGTGGAGATGACAAGTTAATTTGCTGGAGAAGATGATATGGAATTTGATCATTTATCCAAATAGAGGATTTTGGTTTGGCCAAGAGAAGGACCGTCTCATCTTGTGAGACTGAGGTGAAGGAAGAGATAGTGACAGAAGGTGTCTGAGTGATATGAGATGAGGTGAGAAATGGGTGCTCTGGGGGAATGATCTCAATTGTGTCAGTTAAATATGAAGCCTTATTCAGCCCATCTCCCAAACCTAGAATGTATTCAGAATCATAGAAGCTTCCATGGAAGCTGAAAAGGACTTGAGCAGCTAGCTAGTACAATCCTAGGGCAGCTAGGTGGCACAGTGACTAGAGTACTGGCCTTGGAGTCAGGAGGGAGTTGGAATCCAGCCTCAGACATTTAACACTTATTAACTGTGTGATTTTGGATAAGTCACTTAACCCTGATTGCCTCACATCCAGGGCCATCTCCAGTGTACTAACTCATAGCTGATCACTGGACCCAGGTGGCTCTGGAGGAAAAAGTGAGGTTTTTGACTTAGCACAACTTCCCCTCATTCAAATCCAATTCACATGCTCATCATGGCATGACCTTCCCTGATGTTCTTCAAGAATGAAGAATGGGGGGCAGCTAGATGGCGCAGTGGATAAAGCACTGCCCTTGGAGTCAGGAGTACCTGAGTTCAAATCCAGCCTCAGACATTTAATAATTACCTAGCTGTGTGACCTTGGGCAAACCACTTAACCCCATTGCCTTGCAAAAAAAAAAACCCTATAAAAATAAAAAAAAATGAAGAATAAAATCAATCAATCATTAATCAGTACAATCCATACCCAGAATATATTTCCACTGTAATATATCTTACTTGTGAGCATCTAGACCCTGAGGCTTCTATTCCTGCAATGAGAGGGAAGCCATAATCTTTTAAAGCAGCCCATTTCACTTTTGAATTGCTCTAATTCTTAGGAAGTTGTTCCCTACATCATTACCTTTGTCGCTTGGCATCCTCAGCTTCTTTCAGGGTTTAAGCAGCACCATCTAGGAACTCCCTTCTCTATTCCTTCTCCCTATAAGTGCTTTCTCCTTTCTCAAATTAAATTTTATTTACCTATTTTCATGTTGCATTTTTCCAATAAAATGTACGCTCTCTGGGGACAGGCAACATTTTTTGGTTTTATTTTTGTATCTCTAGCATCAAATACATTATAGATGTTTAATCATGATTTATAAAATTGAATTGGATTGTCCAAGATGATAGCAGTATATTTTAATCTTCCCATTTAGTCATTTCTCTGCTAAAAAAATTCATAATTATCCCCATGAAAATTTCACATGCTATGAGCTCATTGAAAACAGGGACAGTCTTTTGTTTTTCTTTGTGTCCTCAGTGCATAGGCCAGAACCTGATACATACTAGGTATATAATCAAGTTGACTTGATTTGTATTGATTTGATCATAAAAAATGACTAACTTCAATCAATGCTCATCAGAACCATTGTTCCTTTGGGAAAACTAGATTGAGCCCAGCACCATAAAACCAACTATTTGAACTATTGTTTGTGGCTGACAGTAAGAGAAAGTAACTAACCATTTACCCCATCCCCCATTTCTTCCCAAATAACCCTTGGCCACAATCTGTTGGTTTTATATTCTCAAAGTCTAGCATGGTGCCACATAGTAGATATAAGAAAACAAAGCCCTGAGGTTTTGATATGTAGAAAAGTATGGTCTAATTTCTTCAATGAGCTTTGGATACCCTGAAGGATTTGTGGGTGTCTCTTCTCTATTATCATTTGCTCAAGTTGCCACTGTCAAGAACTTGTGACTAGTACCCTAGTTTCCTGTAACCACTTAATATCGATCGGCTTTTACAAAAAAAGAGATTTATTTCAAAAAGATAAACAAGAAAAGGCTACATTCCCCCCAAAAACTTAGAGACAGTTCCCATGTCCTATGTCCCATTTTGGTTTGTGGAAGAGTGGATTCAAACTTAGCTCAATTCTTTTTTTCTTTTTTTACTTTTTTTTAGCTCAATTCTTACATAGCTTTAGTTTTACAATCCATGACTATTTATGGCATTGCTTCTGAATGAGTGCTCATTCCAGGTACTGTTGAGTTGTATTCACATGAATAGGTACAGTGGTCATAGGTTTTCGAAATAAACCAAAAACATCTTTAGCTCATTTCCTACCACAAGGTACACCTACACCACTAGTACCAATATTAGTTATTATTGAAACCATTAGTTTATTTATTCAACCCTTAGCATTAGCCAAACGATTAACAGCCAACATTACTGCAGGCCACCTTCTTATTCATCTTATTGGATCCGCCACCTTAGCATTAACCTCAATTAGTATTACAGTATCTGCTATTACATTTATAATTTTATTTCTACTTACTATTCTAGAACTAGCTGTAGCTATAATTCAAGCATATGTATTTACACTCCTAGTAAGTCTATATCTACACGATCATTCATAATGACCCACCAAACACTCCCAAAGGTCATTTCTTGGGTGCCTATCCAGACACCTGAAATGAATTGACTGCAAAAGTCTTGGTGCTAGGACACTGGGATGCTGCAATTCCTTCCTCTAAAAGGACCAAAGAACCCAGAAATAGGATTCATAGGTGCATGTGGTAGATTTGATAGAATGGTCCAAAATCTCTCTTATTTTATTGACTCTCACTAAAAACATACAGTGGAATCCAAATGATCCTTCAAAGTACTCTATTAAAAAGAAAATGGTCAAATAGATAAAACTGTGACTGACTCAGAACTTTTTGAAGTTGGTCCAGTTATAACTAAGCAGCAATTGAAAAAGGTTTCTTCTAACCATGTGGCTAGCAGACTGGAATGGGTTACAGATTGTTTATGCTTGTTAAAGTTTTCCAAGTCCCTTCCATTACACATCATCACAATTCTCCAAAGCAGGCTTCTGAGGCTCTCCCACATGGTACTTCTGCATCAGACAAGCATGCTGAACCTCTTGGAACATGTGCTAGTCTTTATTACAAACATTTAATTAGATAAACATTTAACTACCTAATACTTTCCCCCCACATCTCTACAGGCACAATATCCAAGGCACATGGGTAAAACTAATGTCATCTGACAGCAAGGGTGCCTTTCTTCCCCCTTTTTCATTCATTCCCAGAAAGATATCCCCTAAAGACTACTATTCACTCTCTTTCCCCAGTTCTTAAGAATCTTATTTTTCTGCCTTCTGAAAGTTTTGGGAAAAGGTTAATTCTTTTTTTTTCAACTGAAAATAAAATTGAGATGTTGAATGGACAGTCCAACAGTGTGTCTGTGATGACAAATAGTAAAAGAAATCCATACTTCAGTGTAATTTTATATTCTTAGATTTTGTATATTTTGTAAAAGTTCTAAGTGTTTCCTGTTGCAGCATGCATTATTTTTAATATAGAGGACTATTTTTAATCTCTTGAGAGTTCTAACTTTGCTTACTCATTTTAGAACTCAAATTACTTAATCAGTGGCCACTAGATGGCAGACCTAAAGCCTTTACAAAAATCTTACAGGGAGGCAAATGTAGATGTAGATGCCCAAGCTAAACCTCTCAGCTTCTTTATTTCCAAAAGTCAGTTCTGGTGATCCTTTATTTAAAGCTTGAAGGGAACTAACACATCATTGAATACAACCCTCAAATTTTAATGTTTAAGAACCAAGACTGGGGTTAATTGATCTGCTAAAGATCAGACAAATAGTAAGTTGTTGAGTATGTTTGAATCTAATCTTCTGTCTCTGATTCACCATGTTGCTTCATGTCCATTTCCAAAATTATGAATGAGAAGAAGTAAGGTCTTGATGGTTTTGGGTAATAGGCAGAGATATAGGGAGATCTGGGACCAGAAAGGAAGGCTGGCTAATCATATAGGGAGAGATGGACAACTTACATACTGTATTGAGCTCAGGTAAAGCCAAGGGAGCTGGCAGAATCCAACTGATTGTAGGACTCAACTGAAGAGGATTTACAGAAAGGTAGGGAAAAGAGTCACATAAGATGGAAAGGAGGGTTGCCTTGTAGCTTACACTGCAGGAATGTCCTAGGGCCTGCCCTTTACAGTTAATTTCCATTTCTCCTGTATTTTGTATATGTGTATGAATATATACTATATAACTGTATATATATATATATATATATGTATATATACTTTATATCTCCATATATAGTATATAGATATACCTACACACACACACACACACACACACACACACACACACACACAAGATACCTCCCCCTGTTAATTAGAAAATCTGAATAACTCTTTTATGAGTAATGATTGCAGTGAATAGTCCTGATAGGGCCCCTCCATTCTCTGGGGTCAAATAATCAAGTTGCTCAGTTTCTAAATAACTCTAAGGGTTAGCTGATTGTGAATCACTTGAATACCAGTGTTTCTATATAGAACTATGGCTCCTTTGTTTGGAGGTCTTGACATTGTAATTCAGCAACACAATGTTTTTTGTTTTTGTGATGGATCTTCTGAGCTAAAGCTGTGACATCTTTGTAAGCATCTTTTATCTGAGAGTTGTACTGAATGTGAGTAGTTGCTTCAACTCCTACATCTGAGGTAACAAAATATAAATTAATAAACAGGTGTTATTCTTGTTCAAATATGAGCAAATGTGGTATACAGTCTATAGCATCATTTCTGGTAGAAATGTCTACTTGTTCTAGAAATGTTACACATTGACTCTACTGAGCCTTTTGTTCTCTTAAAGTTCCCAAACTAGTTAAGCAGGTCAAAATAGTCAGGCTGTGGGTCTCCTTGAGCCTGGTAAGGAGTGGTCCTTTTTGATACTTGCCAAGGCGAACATCTCCTTGAGCAGCTTGCTCAAAAATTCTCTGTCTTGGTCCAAGTGGATCCTGGTGGGAAATCCATACAGTAAAAAATACTTTCTCTGTAATACTTTGGCAACAGTAGATTCTTTTTGGTATCTGATTGAGTTTTCTTGTACATACCTGATGAAATGGTCAGTTATCACCAAGATATGACTCATATTTTTATCTTTCATTCCATGGATAGAAAGTCAATGCAGACAAGTTCCAAAGGCTTCCTGGTACTTTTGTGCTTCAAGTATGCAGACAAGTTGGTAATGTTTTCTTCTATATACATCTGGCACAATATTCACACTTCTTAATGATATCTGCAGCCATCTTAGGCCAGTAAAATCAGTTACTGCCCACGTAAAATATACCCTGCATGTAATTGCATGTATTTGTTGCTTTATATATGGATGCCTGCTTGGTTGAGTAGGCTTATTTCTTATTTTGCTGTTATATTAATGTGATTATATTTTGTGTTATGTTCATGCTATAGCAATCTATTTAGTATTTTTTTCTGCATATATTCTAATACTAATTTAAGTTGCATTTAATAAGTCTATTGATAGTGCTTTTATTGCAACTAGTTAGCTATGCTTTGTAATCTAGCCATGCTTATTCCTTTTGAATTATATAATCTGATATATTATGGCTATGCATGAATTGTTGAAATGTGATATATCTCAGATGAAGTTTGACATGTTGCCAATGTAGTACCTTTCTCATTAATACTCTGAACATGTCTCCCGAATGTGCTGATAATGTGCCTATTTTATTTAGGTTTCAACAGTACTGCAGAGTTCGTTACCTGGGACAACAGGAAAATCACCCTTGTTCTTTTAATGTGTTGATGCTTACACTTAGATATTTGGTTATAATTTTAGATTTCAGATAATCTTTAGAAGTGACTGCAAAGAGTTTCCAAGGAAAGAGTATAGCCAAAGTCTCCAAGCCCATTTTTATGGGTCTTCCTCCTCTTTGGTGGAAATCAATATCCTGGAACTGCATGTGGGGTGGGGTAGAGTTGTCTAGAATAGGAGAGAAGAGAATGAACTCTTTTTAGGCTCTTCAGGTACCAGAGTACCCTTTGGGCTCTTTCTGGTGTGCAGCTTTGAAGATGAAGAAGGGAGAGTTAGAGTATGGGAAGAAGCAAGCTTGGGGGAACTAGAAATCTCCATCAATTCCCTATCTCTAGATTGTTGAACTAGAGACTTTGGGGAGTTGTCCTTTTTCCCCATGTGGGTGACATCTGGGATTCCCTCTTGATTGAGCTGTTATTCAGCTCCCAGTGTGAGAGCTCCATCACTCTGTATTGGCTGATATATACTCTTCTATGTATATATTATCTCTGATTTCAGTTTTGTTATTAATTTGAATAGATTTCTTTGCACATTTACATATGTGCATATATGTGTCATGCATATATACTGTATGATACATCATATGTAATGCAAAATTTATCACATATAGCATATATGTTGTGTTGCATATATATATATATATTTTTACATATGATTATCTCATTTTATCCTTACAACAACCCTTTAAGGCATGTATTATTATAATCCTCATTTCACACATGCAAAACTGAAACAAACAGAAGTTAATTGACTTACCCAAATGGTTGTTAATAGATTGATTGGTTGATTGGTAAGTTGGTAAGTAGTGCTTACAATAACCAGATCATAAATTCATTTAAAGTGTTAAGGAGATCTTTGCTCATATTTGGACTCTCACCAAAATCCTTTCTTTCTATGTTACCATATGGATATCCTGGGAAAACTCTTTCCAGCACCTTCCTTTCCTCATTTGTCACTCACTCCAAGGACACACCATTTTTAGGGAGGACTATACTTTACCTAACTCTTGTCTGAACTCTCTTCAAATATTCTTCTCCCACCCCCCCACCCCCAGGGATCTTGCTATATGCATTGTCTTCCCCTATAGAATGTTAGTTCCTTGAGGGAAGAGGCTTGATATATATATATCCCAGCACAGGTTCTGGCCTCAGAATCAAGTCAAGCCATTATTAAACACCTATTATATAAGTCTAGTAGCCCACAGTAGGCACATAGTAAATGTTTCCTTTATTATCATTATAAAATAACACTTTTCAAAGAAGACAATTCACTAAAGGATTATATTTACCATGCTTTGTATAGTTTCTCAAATAAGATTGAGACTAGAGTATAGAATAATGTAAAATTCAATTAAATGACTAGCAATCAAAATTAGTATAAAATTTCATTTTACAATAACCTAAAATTATCGAAAAAAATTGGATTTGATTTAAAAACAAATCTTTTCCAGAATACTTGTGAAAAGTGTAATCATTTCATATAAAAAGTATCTAAAGTTCATTTTAAACAGTATTTTAAGCAAACAAAATCTCTTCGGTTACTTAATTTCTTTAACCCTGTTTGGAATTGTGCTCTTCTAACTATAGTGATAAATAATATTTTCTCTTCCTATTTTTTCATTTTATATATATATATATATCTATCTATCTATCTATCTATCTATCTATCTATCTATCTATATATGCTTACATGAAATTAATTCAACATGTTATACCACTAAAAAAAGATTCTTTTAAGAGTCTATTAAGGGGCGGCTAGGTGGCGTAGTGGATAAAGCACAGGCCTTGAAGTCAGGAGTACCAGGGTTCAAATCCAATCTCAGATACTTAATAATTACCTAGCTGTGTGGCCTTGGGCAAGCCACTTAACCCCATTGCCTTGCAAAAACCTAAAAAAAAAAAAAGAGTCTATTAAAAGATAAACAGTAGGGGTGGCTAGGTGGCATAGTGGAGAAAGCACAGGCCTTGGAGTCAGGAATACCTGGGTTCAAATCCAGTCTCAGACACTTAATAATTGCCTAGCTGTGTGGCCTTGGGCAAGCCACTTAACCCTATTTGCCTTGCAAAAACCTAAAAAAAAAAGATAAACACTGGTCTTTTTTTCTTTTGTCCACCCTGCATCTTTGTTTTTTTTTCTTTGTTTTAGGTTTTTGCAAGGCAATGGGGTTAAGTCATTTGCCCAAGGCTACACAGCTAGGTAAATATTAAGTGACTGAGGTCACATTTGAACTCAGGTCCTCCTGACTCCAGGGCAGGACCAGTGATCTATTCACTGTGTCACCTAACTGCCCCACCCTACATCTTTGAAGTTGTAAAATTTGTTCAATAATGATGATAACTCATCATTATTAAAGTAAAGTATTTAAAGCTAGGTATTTATTAATGCTAACAACAATCTTGAGAAAAATCTTTTCTATGAATCAAATGCAATGAAACTAAACTAAGTTTGAATAAAAAGCATTTATTAAGAACTCTCTATATGTCAGATATTCTCCCCAGCTGGGTATACGAACATGTGAAGACAGACAATTCCTACTTTACAGGAGTTTACTTGCTTTTTTTTTTTTTTAGGTTTTTGTAAGGCAACTGGAGTTAAAGTGGCTTGCTCAAGGCCACACAGCTAGGTAATTATTAAGTGTCTGAGGCCTGATTTGAACTCAGGTACTCCTGACTCCAGGGCCGGTGCTCTATCCACTGCGCAACCTAGCCACCCCAGTTTACGTGCTTTTTAAAACTTAATTTTATTATTTTTCAATTAAGTATTTTCTCTTCCTCCACTGCAATTGAACAACAACCCAAAAAGGAAAAGAAAAACTTTGAAATAAATATGCACAGTCAAACAAAACAAATTCTTCTCATTGGCCATGTCCAAAAATATATATCTCCTATATTGAATTCACTACTTTTCTGTCAGAAAGTAGATGACATGACTCATCTTTAGTCCTCTTTAGGGATTGCATTTTTCAGTGCATTGATCAGAATTCTTAAAAAGGAAAAACTTCTTCAAAGGCTTTCAAGGTTCCCCCCCCCTTCATAATGATATTATTAAATAATTCTTCTAGTTCTACCCACATCATTTTGCATATATTCAAATTGCTTTTCTAACTTTTCCCTGAAGCTGTCCATTACATTATTTTTATGGTGCAATAATATAAGGAACAACAATATATAAAGAGCAGTGATGGACAAAGTGTATTCTGATCAGAAGAAATTACAGGAATGGTGAATGGATTTCTAGGGCATTCATCTGGCATGTACTTTTGGGAAGCAAAACAGGCTTGATTTAATTACTGTGGTACAATAAAGAAATAGAAGAGGGAAAGAAATGGTATGCCCATAATAGAAGAGATGATAAGACAGTCCTACTCCACTACCAAAAAGCCTTCTAGATATAGGAGACTACAGAGATATAGGGATCTTAGTAATTTTTTACTTATTGACCCCCCCCCCCAATCAGCCTTACAGTGGGAATTCCAGGGATGGGCATGGATTCTAGAGTTCTAGTGTTTTCAGCAGCAAAGTGGATCATAAGATTTTTTTTAGGCTTTTGTAAGGCAAATGTGGTTAAGTGGCTTGCCCAAGGCTATACAGCTAGGTAATTGTTAAGTGTCTGAGGTTGGATTTGAACTCAGGTACCCTGACTCCAGGGCCGGTGCTCTATCCACTGTGCCACCTAGCTACCCCAGATCATAAGATTCTGTTAGGTGGCAAGATGGTTCAATGGGATGTTCAGAATTCTTCTCAACAAGAACTATGTACACATCTAGGATAGAGCTAAGATGAAAGAACAGAGAAGCACTCAGTTAAACTCTCCCCAAATTGCCCTCCAAACAACTTTAAAATAAGACCTTAAATTGAATTGTGGAATTGCAGAACCATCAAAAGAGTGAGTCAGTCTTCCAGCAAAAGATAATAAAAGAGGCAAGAAAGAAAGTTTTTGTTATGGGGTAGGTAGGAGGCTGACCCAGTCCATGTGAATGAAGGACCACTGGTGGGACTAGGTATTGGAGACAGAAGTAACAATTTGAGGAGCTCCCAAGCCAGAGATGATAAGGGAACCTGACAAGTAGTCAGAAATTACCTAGTACTCATATGCTAGCACTGGATGCAGGACTAGAGTCTCTTTCCGATCTCCTTTCCCTCCTCATTGTGAAGGAAAGCAATTTGATATAGAATATCCATATACAGTGGTGCAAAACCTATTTCCAAATTAGTTTTGTCATAGGGGACAAAGCAAAATAGTTTTTTTTTTTAAAGTTTACTTTGGGGGCAGCTAAGGTGGCGCAGTGGATAAAGCACCGGCCCTGGAGTCAGGAGTACCTGGGTTCAAATCCGATCTCAGACACTTAATTACCTAGCCGTGTGGCCTTGGGTAAGCCACTTAACCCCATTGCCTTGCAAAAACCTAAGGAAAAAAATAAAGTTTACTTTGATTTGCATTTGGTAGTTCTTTCTCTGGAGGTAGATGGCATTTTATATCATGAATCCATCAGAATTGTCTAGGACTATCATTGTATTGCACGTAATAGTTAAGTCATTCACAGTTGATTGCCATGTAATGTTACTGTTACTGGGTACAATGTTCTATTTTGCTTCCTTTTCTTTACATCAGTTCAAGTAAGTCTTCCCAGGTTTTTTCTGAAGGTATCCTGTTCATTATTTCTTATAATACATAGTTCATCACAATCACATACACATTTATCCCACAATGAATAGTCATCTCCTTAATTTCCAATTCTTTCCCACCATAAAAAGTGCTGCTAAAATGTTTTAGTACATATAGGTTCTTTTTCTTTTAAAAAACAAAAACAAAAACAAAAAACCTCTGGAGTACAAAACTGAGTTGCAAATTACTTTCCAGAATGGTTGTATCAGTTCACAACTCTTGCAACAATGCTTTACTGTTTTAATTTTTGCCATGTCATCCAACATTGTCATTTTCCGTTTTTGTCATCTTAACCAATCTGCTATGTGTGAGGTGGTACTTCAGAGTTCTTTCAATTTGCCTTTCTCTTAATCAATAGCGATTTAGATTATTTTTCATATGACTATAGATAATTGATTTGTTTAACTGAGAAACTGTTCAAATTTGTGGGTCATTTATCAATTGGGAAATGATTTGTATTCTTATAGGGTTGACTCAATTCTCTCTATATATTTGAGAATTTATTTTATTGAGAATTCTCTTTATCAGAGAAACTTGCTTTAATTTTTTTTACTGTTATATTGTTTTTTTCCCTCCATCCTATTTACTCTATTTATCCTCTTTCTTTTCTTTCATCCTGGTCCACCTCAAAGGTGTTTTGCTTCTGACAATATCTCCCCCAATCTTTTTTCCCTTCTCTCAGCAATACTCTCCTCCCCTTTTTACTTTTCTGTAGGATAAGAATTATTTCTATATACAACTGAATGTGTGTGTGTTATTCCCTCTTTGAGCTAATTCAGATGAGAGTAAGATTCAAGCATTACTCACCACATATCCCTCCCCATCTTCCCCTTTGATGAAAAAGCCCTTTCTTCTTTTAGTTGAAGTGATTCATCCCATTCTACCTCTCCTTTCTATCTTCTCCCAGTTCATCCTGCTTTCTTACTCCATAATTTTATTTTTTTAGATATTACCCATTTATGGTCATTACTTTCTCACAACTTAATTTTATATATTTTAAGATATCATTCCCTCATAGTCAACTTGTACTCATGCCTTTGTCTATGTATACTCCTTCTGACTTGCCCCAATTACCATAAAGTTCTTAAAAGATACATTTATCATCTTTGCATATAGAAAGATATATAGTTTAATCTTATTGAACCCATTATAATTTCTGTTTCATGTTTACTTTTTTAGTAAACTTCTCTTGAGTCTTGTATTTGAAAGCTAAATTTTCCAGTCAACTCTGATCTTTTCATTAGAAATACTTAAAAGTCCTCAATTTCATTAAATATTCATTTTTTTCCTTTGAAGTACTATCCTCAGTTTTGTTGGATAGGTTATTCTAGCTCTTTTGGCCTCTAGAATGTCATTTCTCATGCCCTCTGATTTCTATAGTGTAGAAGCTGCCAAATTTTGTGGTATCCTGACTTTGGCTCCATAATATTTGAATTGTTTCTTTCTGGCTGCTTATAATATTTTCTCCTTAACCTAGAAGCTATTATTTGACTGAGAGTATTTTTGGAATTTCCTTTAAGAGATAATTGGCAGATTGCTTCATTTTTCTATTTTTACCTTCTAGTTCTAGGACATCAGGGCACTTTTTCTTGATAATTTCTTGAAATATGATGTGTAGGTCCTTTTTTTGATTGTGGTTTTGGGGTAGATAGTTCATGAACTATCTCTTTTGGATTTATTTTCTAGGTCAGTAGTTTGTTCACTGAGATATTTCATATTTTATTTTTTTCATTCTTTTTATTTAATTTTATTGTTTCTTGATGTTACATAGAGTCATTAGCTTCCATTTGCCCAATTCTAATTTTTAAGGAATTATTTTTCTTCACTGAGCTTTTTAATCTCCCTTTTCATTTGTTAAATTCTACTTCTTAAGGGACTTTTTGTCTATCTTTTTCAATGTGACCAAAGTGCTTTCTAAGGAGTTTTTTTTTTCCTAAAGTAGATTTTTGACCTAATCTGTTTTTTTTTTTATGCTTTTGCAAGACAATGGGGTGTTGCCTAAGGCCTCACAGCTAGGTAATTATTAAGTGTCTGAAGCCAGCTTTGAGCTCAGGTACTCCAGACTCTAGAGACTATGCTCTATCCACTGCCCCACCTTGCCACCCCTAAAATCTACTTTCAGACTACTTTCGAACTTCTTTATCTATATTCTTAGGTTCAGTTCTATTAATGAAAGATCATTTGGCCTCTTTGTAATCTGACCATAAAAAGTTACTTTGGGGGAGGTTAGGTGGTACAGTGGATAGAGTAACTTTCTATGGTTAGATACTTTTTGTTGTATGCTCATTATCCAGTCTATTTCTTACTTCTAACTTTATGTTAAATTTAAGCTCAGTTCTCAGGGCAGAGAATACACTATTGCAAGTTTTAGGTTTTTCTTACAGTTGTTTTCAGAGCCAAATCTGGGAATCTGTAAATTTTAAGTTCTTCTAAGGTTGTATGATCTACCTACCACCTTATAAGTAAAGGTATGGTTGCTGTTCTCCTGGCCTGTGCTCTGGTCTGTGAGTGACCACAACCACTTTTTTCATGCCCTGAAACTATGAGCTAGGTCCGTTCCCCACCCCCCCCTTCCCTGCATGCTCTGTTGGGCTAGTGCTCCTACTTGCCCTAGGATTAGGAACTGAATATGGGTAATACAATACTACACCCCCCAGAGCCAGCAAAAGATCATTTGTAATTTCTTTTTGACTAGTTGCTCGATTCCTCTGTACTGTCTACATGCTGGGAACTTCAGAAGCCACCACCACTACTAATTCAATTCTACCTCCCCACCCACCAAGACCAGCTGCTGACCTGCCAGGGTAAGGCCTGTATTGCACTGTGCTCCACTCTTCACCCTAATGAAACACACCTTTCCAGCCAACCTCCTAAGATGTCTTGGACTGGAAATTTTTTTTTTCATCCCAACCTTTTGTTGGTTCTGCCATTCTAGAATTAATTTTGAGACATTTTTAAAAGTTTGGGTTTTTTTTTTTGTAGGAGAATTTAGAAGAGCTTAGTCAAGTCCCTGCTTTTACTCTGCCTTCATGTTTTTGTTTCAGAACGTTTTGCAAAATGATAAGTAGTATCTATCTAATACCAAGAAAATGGGAGTAATGGGAATAAATTGGAAGCCTTCCCATAAAGATCAGAAATGAAGCACGGATGACTCTTATCACCCCGTTTAAAATTTTTTTATTTATGCTAGCTATAGCAATACCCCTGTTCTGTTGTTTATTCTTCATTTTTGAAGAGGATCAATAATATCTTAGTTGAAGACTTGCCAATGTATTGGATTTAAGTGAGACAATGGTGCTCTGAGTTCCCACCCTCACTTTTATACTGATTCATCAAAACCCAGTGCTAAAAAGAAAGTCAAGATTACTGGCAATGACCCAGAATGCAGTGAAAGATCTTGGTGTCCTCTATGCCTGACCACAGCTCAAAGGAAATATAAAAAGATCTATTTGTTAAAAAATATTTATAGCAGCTTTTCTGTGATGGCAAAGATTTGTAAATTGAGGGGATGTTCATCAATTAGGAAATAACTAAACAAGTTGTGGTATATGATTGTAACAGAATACTATTGTACTATAAGAAATGATGAGCAGGATAGTTTCAGAAAAACTTGGGAAGATGTATATGAATTTATGTAAAGTGAAGTGAGCAGAAGAGGAGAACATTGTACATCATAACAGCAATAGTGTAGAGAATTGTCCACTGTGATTAACTACTCTGATCAGGACAATGATCCAAGACAATTTCACAGGACTCATAATTAAAAAATAATATTCTAGAGAGAGAACTGATGGACTCTGAATACATATT
Source organism: Macrotis lagotis (assembly GCF_037893015.1). NCBI lineage: Eukaryota > Metazoa > Chordata > Mammalia > Peramelemorphia > Peramelidae > Macrotis > Macrotis lagotis. The sequence continues at coordinate 160,866,492 of NC_133665.1, read as the reverse complement.
GAAGCATACACTTAAAGAAACCTTTATTTTTATCATCTTTGTTTATGTTTTCTTTTGCAGGAATAGATTTTGTATGACCTCACTTGTGTAATCAAAATCAAAGTACTTGCCTTTTCAAGGAGCAGTGGGGGATGAGAATGAGGAAGAGAATTTGGAACTCAAAAATTTTAAAAATCATTGTTAATAATTTTTACATGTAATTGGGAAATATTTAATGAAATAAAAATAATTTAAAATAAAGTATTATGAATGATTTCATTTCTTATATGATACTTATTTGTTTTGGAAGCCAAGGAACCTGCTTTTTATGGTAGATTCAGGGAACAGAGATAAAAGAACAGAGGTGGTATGAGAATAAAAGAATGCTTTACCAAAATGAAAGATACCTATAATCCATCTAGAAGAGAGACTATTCAATCTTTTTGAGTATTCTTTTCCATCTGGAATTCCCTGATTCATGCTTTCATAGCATAATGGAATAGAATATTTCACAAAAATGAATTGTAAGCTTATCAATAAAGATACAATACTATCGCTATCATATCCCACCAAAAATTAATGACCCCCAATAATTTCACAACTTCATTCAAAAAGAATATCACTAATAAAATTGTACTCCTTGCCTGAAAGTGAACTTAGTATTAAGAAGGAATACTAGCCACTTTTGAATTAGCAGTGGAGGAATATGAGCTTAGTGATTATGATGTTCAGATGGAAAAAATAACTGGATCTTCTTTGTCAAATCAAATAATATCTTGATAAATAGTTGCATCATCTCCAGTGATTTAATTCAACAGGAAGACATCAGAAAATGATTGCTTTCAACAAAATATTTTTATTTTCCATGCTCATTTGCATTCTGTCCTGATTTCTAATCGTTTTATTTCAATGGTGAATTTATCCTAAATAACCTCTTTAACTGCTAGCTTTTTAAAAAGAAGCCCATAATTAAGGAAGAAATTAAGATCCCCAAATTGGAATGTTGGGAGTATGATTTTTGAGCAAATCTTATATTAAAAAAAAAAGATTTCAAACACTTTTTATACTAAGCAAGCTGGTAGCATGGGTTGTCATGGTAACAGGATGCATTCCAATGATAGGAGTAATGATGTTCTTTATCTAACTAGGTGTTCATCTTCTAAATGGGGGAGCAATTGTCATAGCTGAAATCCATTACACTTATTTTAAATTTGCATTAGAAACAATTGTGTCCTTTATTTTCAAATAGGATTTTTAATGTCCTCAAGGGGAAAACAGAATTAAGATTATGTGAGATAGAACTGGTGTGTAAATGAAAAGACAGTAAAATAAAAATCAATTGTACAAAATCCATTGATACATGATATGGAGACAGATGAAAATCAGATAATATAATTCCATAGAACTTTTCAAACTATAAAGGGGAGTATTTACATCCATCAGTATGAAGAAATATAGAAAGATTCAGTATGTGGACTATTTGGTAACTTTCTGGTTGTACCAATTAGTAGTAACTAATACCACCATTTTTTGACTATACATTAATCCACAGAACTGCAATGTAATGTCAGAAAAATAGTAATTTTATCTGGATCATTTGGTCTGTATTCCCAAGTAGCAAGATACATTAAATCCTGCACCTTATTGACTACTGAATTGAAATACTTTTCACCCTCACCTTCACTGATTACTAATATCATTGAAAATTAAATCGAGCTAGTTCAGTTTAATATTTAGGTCATTAACCCACAGATACTTTTCTCAAGAAATTTATGAACTCCAGAAAGGTAAGAACAAGTTTCTTTATTTGTATCCTTGGTATATAATAGTTGTCTAATAAATGTTTATTGAATTGAATAAATCTAAATAAAAGATCTGAGGGATCTATAAATGAATTGTTAAAGAATCTTTGGACTTTACTTGAAGACTAATTTAATTTACAGAGTGGCATTGCTGGGTATTTTGCAGATATAAATATATATATATATATATATATATATTTATATTTATTTATTTTAGGTTTTTGCAAGGCAAATGGGGTTAAGTGGCTTGCCCAAGGCCTGTACACAACTAGGTAATTATTAAGTGTCTGAGACTGGATTTGAACCCAGGTACTCCTGACTCCAGGGCCGGTGCTTTATCCACTACTCCACCTAGCTGCCCCTATTTTGCTTATATTTTCAAGATAATATAAAATGCAAAAAATTGCCAGTAGTTGCATTTAATTACCTTATCAAAGTATGTTATGATTAACTTTTCCATTCTGTTTTTCCTGATTGATAAAATTCTGGTTATTAATCCACCACTTTGGCTGAAATTGCCTAGTCAAATGATATGAGCATTTGAGCCAACCGAATTAACTAATTGCTTTAACTCATATTGTTTATTCCAACTTATACTCATTCAATTCAATAAAACATATGACATATGAAAAAAGACATTAATCACTGTGTATCAGAGATAGGAAGAATTAAATAGTTTACTTAATTTCTTCAAGAGGAATTGTTTCCTATTCAATAAAATAATGGGTTTGAATTAGATGCTTTCTAAGGTTCCATCCTATTATAAACTATTAAAAATTTTTCTTATGGCATCAAATGTATAGGGATCTCACAAATTTTAGATCTGGTATTTTAAGGCAAGAGTAACTTTCTTTTCCGATGGCAGAGTTTATAAGAAATTGGAACTAAGAGTGAATTACAGAAACTGAATATGTAAAATGTTTCACAAATCTTAAAATACAACAATTATATGTATGTGTATATATATATATATATATATATATATATATATATATATATACATACATACACTATTATTGTTGCTGGTGCTTCCAATCTCTTTCAGCCTCCTCCTTGTCCCAATGGTCTTTTGAAATCATGGATTAAATTGGGGGGAAGATCTATTTTTATCTATATGTTTAACTCCAACTAAAATATGGGGAATAAGCATGGGGTATGCATAGTGCTAGTCCCATTTTGCATCTGGACGTGGCACATTCTATTCATTAAGTCATATTCCAAAATTTTCTCATACTCAGGATACTTTCTTATCACTACCCAAATATTCCATCATCCCTCCTGGACTTGCCACCCCAGTTGTAGTTGACTGTCATTTGCATCACCTTGCACATGCTCTTCTGAGACCCAGCTCTGTTGTCTTGGTAACCATCCTACTGCTCTTGCATAACAATTACCTTGACTCTTAGTTCACTCTGGGTTCATTCTCTGGCTATTATAATGTGAGTTCCACTGATGCTGGGTATACTGGATCTTGTCACTCTCTCCCCATTAACTTCCTACTTCCTTGTGTCTGGTGAAATTTATGTGTTAATTTCTCAGATTTATATACATAAATATATAATATATGCTTATATGTGTGTTTAGGACATCATGTTTAAAATAACCAGATACAATAACTATAAAATGAGAGGATTAAACTTAATAACTTACCTTGGATTTATCTTCCGGTTCTATCATCCAGGACTATCTCCAGTTGTCCTGATTCATATCTGACCACTGGATCCAGATGGCTAAGGAGAAAGTGAGACTGGTGACTTAGCATAGCACCATGTCACTCAATCCAATTCATGTGCTTGTCATGGCATCACCTCCCTGATGTCATGCTCTTCTTTGAAAATAAAGGACGATCATCATCATTTTCTAGTTCTATACAGATGATCCTATATAGGTTCCAATGAGGGGGACTCTATGTAGATTCCTCCATTTCAGCAAAGAAGAAAATTCCAAAGACTTGACCCATCAAGATAGACTAGATTTGATGTTGTTCTTGACATAAAAGGTGTTACAACTGTGCTCAAGATCTAATTGATTCAGATGACTAAAGCCTTGGCATAGATCTTCCTATTGACCTTGGTATAAAAGTACAGAATATAGTTCTTCAGGCTTCCAGAGAGCAGATAAACAACATGGACAATGTGAGCAAAGAGAAGCCTACATGTGGTTGTATCAATGTAGCATTCTTCCCATTGTAGAATTAAATTGTCTTTTAAAATTATCCTAGGTAAATATAATCATAAATGTGGATCTGGAAGTGATATTGGAAATCATTTAGTCTAACCCTTTATTTTACAGAAGAAAACCTAAGGCCTAAAGAGTTTAAAGGACTGTTATCCAAGGTCATGCTGGAGTTAAGAATCCTCCCATAGTAGTCATGTTGCCACACATATATTGAGAGAAGAGACTGCTACCTCCCTCTTTGTCTTCTCTCCTGTCTCTCTGGGAAGTGCTGTTTCCTTATCTCTTTTAACTAAGCCTATTTTTTGTTTTACTTTGTCTTAGATCAGATTCCTACCACTGCTTTTTTTAAACTACAGCTGAAGTATAATAAGTTAGGTTCCAGCCCCTTACCTTGACTCTGTGTGTGTGTTTCTTGTGTATAACATATTGTAGGATTCTCTGGAGAGATGCTAAAAGACTCCTGATTCAGGGGGTGGGAACCCTGCTCAACCCTGTTTTCCCATATGCTTCCTGTATTCCCAGGCTGGGAAGAAACACAAATCCCAGGATCTTTGCAACCAACATAAGCTTTGCCAGAAGATCATTATATACATGCTGATCGAGAACTGTATTAGTTGTCCACAAAACTCTATCAATATGATATCCATTTGTTTTTTCAGCATGACTAGCAAAACCAAACTCTTGAGTTATGGATCTTATTTAATAGACTTTGAAATATTTCATAGTCAACATCATGTTATGCACAAATGACCATCTATAGATGATCCCACTTTGACTTAGATTCTTCATTGGATATCCAACAAAAGAGTAACAAACTTCCATAGTGTTTTATTTGAGATCTCTGAGGGTCTCAGAGGAATCTTTAGCAAAAAAGAGAGAGACAGAAAGAAAAACAAAGAGAGATAAAGTCAGAGACTTTGTCTTCATTATAACTGTTAGAAATGACAAGTTAAAAAGAAATTTTATGAAGATGATTGTATGATGTTTGTGAGAAATTTTCATATACTTTGGAAAGACTATTTTCTGTGATTAATGAAGAGATTTCAAAATGGAACTAATTTAGTTTATTTGCAAAGAGAATGAAGTTAACTCTGTAGATGAGAATTAGAAGGACAAATTTTAGACACTATCTTGAGGGAATTGATTGTAGTGAGACTATTTCTAGATAAGAAAAGGGGAATCATCTATTGCTTTATCAAAGAGTTAAAGTGACTCAAGATAAGACATTTATCATAACCAAAATATTGCAAATAGATATGTCTTTATTATGGGTTTAACTTCTTAGTAAAATGTACCTGTTCAATGATTTAAGTATTTATTTAATTACAGAGAAATAATAGTAATTACTATTGGGAAAGGAGGTTTCTCCAGTTATTAAATAAGTAATATTTAATGAATTAGAATCGGGGATTGAGCTAATTAACTAACAAGAAAGAGATGAAATGTTTATTAATTATAAACTATTTCATTAAAGTTGAGGTTACTATAGAGCTCAGAATGATCAAATTAAATATATATCAATGAATGAGTGGCAGGTTAAGAGACCTACAAATGAGTTGTGAACATATTATCCCTCATTTATATCTGGTTAAAGACAAGGAGTGCATCTCTAAATACTGTATTAGACTCAGATCAAGCCTGAATGTGCCTCCTTGTAACTTTCAGCACTTTTACTGCTAGTTCTGAAGGAGGCCAGGAGGGCTGTAATCCCCCTCCCTAAGAGAACTTTTCAAAAATTTGATGACAACTATAATGGACTTCTTCTAGGATAAACATGCCCAGTTCTTCAAATAATCCTCATTTGGCACGGACTTTATGATACTAGTCACCCTCCTTTGGATATTCTTCATCTTTCTCTATTTATTCCATCCATCTGTCCATCCATCTATCATCTGTCTGTCTATCTATCTATCTATCTATCTATCTATCTATCTATCTATCTATCTATCTATCATCTATCTATCATTTTTAGAACTAACCACACTACTCTATGTGCAGTTTAATTAGGACAGAATATAGTGAAACTACTGCTTCCTTATTTCCATATTTGTTTAAGAATCAGTAAATTATCACAATTGTTTCACATCTCTTTTTTTCTTTCAAAATTATTTTTAATTATTTTAGATATCTAACTATTCATCTATCTGTCATTGATCCATTCTGTCTGTCTGTCTGTCTATCTATCTTTCTATCTATCATGTTTAGAACTAACCACACCACCACTCCACATGTGGTTTAATTAGGACAGAGTATGGTGAGGCTACTACCTCCTTATTTCCACACTTGTTAAAGAATTAGTACAATATCACAATTATTCCTCATTTCTGTCTTTTTTTCTTTCACAATTATTTAAGGATTTATTTTAATTAATTTTTTTCAATTAACAACTATGCATCTCCCACCATCGTCTTCTATATTATTACCTCATGAAAGACTTAGTTGATTGAATTGCCTACCAGACATTTCTAAGAGGTAAATTCAGGAAAACTACAAGTTTGACAGATTTTCCACAGAGGAAAAACAAAGAATAATGAATAGAATTTTCAATTAAGTATATTCAAAGTAACTTGATCACTATAATTACACAAGCAACAATCAATTGTTTTGACTTTTTTTTGACTCATTCTGTTTACACTTTATACTTGTATATTTTTGGTTTCTGCTTACTATGCATCAATATATTTAAATCTTTCCAATTTTTTTGCATTTCGCATGTTCATAATTTCTCATGATACTGTAATATACACATATATACATATATATATTATATATATATATATATATATATATATATATATATATATAATATATGCAGGGCTATGTGGTTTTCAAAGAGATGAAATTTTCCCCCAACTAAGAAAATTTCATGATCTGGTGGTAGAAAAAGATGAGAGGGTGGTGTTCAGTGGCAAAGGAACTATGGTTGTTTACATTCAGAGAGGGTGAAGAAGTGAAACTGTGTCTGGAGAAGGAGACTAGAGGAATTATGACCCCAGAAGTTCCATGGCTGCCTATAAGGGCTATTATCTGGATTCTGCTGCTATAGCTAGGTGCTGGCTGCTCTACTTTTAGCAGCCAGGATAGATGAAAAACCACTAAGGGCTAACTTTCCATTTGGGAAAATTAGTACCAGATGGGGAAATGACTTTTCCCATTTCCCTTTCTTCCACTGCACCACCTAGCTGCCCTCCATTTCCCTTTCTTGCTTTCTGAGATCATTTACTCCAAAGCTGTTGTTTTTTCCTGCCACTGTTCTTTAAAACTATGTTTATGTCTTCCACTTTAGTTAGCACTGAAACCAGTTTTTTCCCCCATCCATAAGACTCATCTTCACTATATTTGGATCCTAATAATGACAATGAGACTACAAGGGAAACAATGATGAAGATGACATCATGTTAGCATTTTTATAACTTTAGGGTTTAGAAAGTATTTCACATATGTTGTTTCATTTGATCTTCCCGACAACCTTGGACAGTTAGTACTATTATTATTCCTGTTTTAAAAATAAGTAAATTGAGACTGAAAGAGATTAAGGATTTAAACTGAGATTTTCCCACAAAAAAGAGAACCAGTACTATTATTGGTATATAAACACACATACACACATCCATACATTCTTACATACACACATATATACATACACACATGAGGGGGTGAAGTAGACAGACATACAAAGGATCAGTTTATTCCTCTTTCTAAAAATACTACAGTTTTTAGCTGCTCTAGTTGGACTCTCTAACCTAAAAAAAAAAGGAGCAAACCTTACAAGTTTTACTACTTTTTTTAATTAACTTCTGAAAGGGCAGAACTAAACTAGAGTCAGGTTTTTTTTTTTAATTTTCAGGCTAAAATGAGTCAAATTGCCAATTTTCCACTTGGGACAAGGCTAAGCAATGTTTCCTCATTTACTCTTTTTCTCTCTTCTTCATATGAGCAAAAGAATCTCACTGGAGTTGAGAAGCGATGAGGGAAATGGTAACATCTAGTGGGAGGAGCAAAGGGAGTAGCTGGGAAAACTCTGATTTGCTCACATTTCAGTGAGGGGGATCAGAGATGGAAGTGAGCATCCCTACTTTTCATTATCACCTTTAGCCTCAAGTGTAAACCCAGACAAGCATAGAAACAACACTAACATTAAAGACACAATGCTGGATGCAAGGAATTTGGAATCTATTTTATCTCCCAAAGATGTTCCTCTCAGTTCTTGGCCATATATACAAATTCTTTGATTTATTACATCCCTTCCCCAACACCCTGAGGAAATTTTACTTATAGATAAGATTCTGACTCATAAACAGGTCCTATTATGTTGTTCCCCTATTCAATAAACTCTAGTACCTCACTGTCACCTCCAGGATCAAAACCAAAATTATATTTGGCAATCAAATCCCTCTATATCCTAGTTCCTTACAACTTTCCCAATATTCTTTCATTGTACTTCCCATCATGTACCCTTGGATTCAGTGTTGCTGGTTAGTGGGTTATTCCATAAACAAGATATTCCATTTTTCATTTCCCAGAATTTCTCTGAACTGCCTCTCCTGCCTGGAAAACTCTGCCTACTGACTTCCCTGGCTTTAAGTCCCAGCTAAAATCCCATTTTTTTTCAGGAAGCTTTTTTGAAACTTTTTGCCCCTTTTTGCTAACACCCCAGGGATGGCACAGATAGATACTTAGTATATGTTTACTTATTTCTGGTCTCCCCAAAAGAATAGGAACAAAAAATTTTCAGTGTACAATCTAGATTAAGTATGAGACAACTATATATTTCCTATACACAAAAGAAATGATAAAATCACAATGACTCATATTGACAATAAGAATTAAACCAAATAAATGACCGTACTAAATCTTCTTCATCTAAACATGAAGCATTTTATGGAATTACTCATTGAGTATTTTAGGAATTTTACCTCTATTTGGCATTGCATTTCTCATGGTACATGTCTTCTGGAAGGCAAATCAAAGATTTGGGTTCTTCCTCTTGTTTGTAGTCATTTGTTACAAGCACTGGTGTAATCACAGGTGATTCTTCCTGTAAATGGTATGATTTCTGACACTGGGGTTCTGTATACTGTGGGAGACTTTGGGCTTTTATGTGTAGTTCTTTCCCATGTCATCGAGGCACCACAGCATTGCAGTAATGTTGGGAAGATTTTCAGTGTGGTATTTTTTAGGATAATAAACTTTTTTTTTTAGATTTTTCAAGACAATGGGGCTAAGTGGCTTGCCCAAAGCCACACGGCTAGGTAATTATTAAGTGTCTGAGGTCCAATTTGAACCCAGGTACTCCTGACTCCAAGGCTGGTGCTCTATCTATTGCATCACCTAGCCGCCCCTAGGATAATAAACTTTTAACAGCAGGATTTGATGGTCCATGTTACTTTGCTCTAAGACCATGCTCTCTCTGGAACCCAAAGACTTTGGTTCCCCAAAAGCTGCTTGGAGGACCATGGGAATAATGCCATCAGAGCACTAGTCAACATTTTTATGATTGGAACAATGACAGTTTCTGATTGTCTTTGACTATGCTCTTGATTAATGAAAACATTCTTGTCAATGGCTTTTAGTCCAAGAATTTCACCACTAGAGGCTCAATATGAATGCCTCTTGCCATTTCTCTTAATCATGACCCCAGTTCTCAAAAACAACAAAATAGAGCTAGGGTCCTATTCCCAGGTCTCCCACTGTATCCAGTCCAATGAAGCATTTTACGGAATTACTCATTGGGTATTTTAGGAATTTTACCTCTGTTTGGCATTGCACTTCTCATGGTATATGTCTTCTGGAAGGCAAATCCAAAAATGCTGTTTGCTATACTATCAAGCCACTGGATTAAGATGGTTTTGTAAGAGACAGAGAGAAGGATTCCTATGCACAACATTCCCCTCACTTTAATCAACATAATGTGCATGTCATGCCAGCATTCATTTGATGTCATGATCTCTTTCAATTACAAAGGATAGGGGCGGCTAGGTTGTCGTAGTGGATAAAGCACCAGCCTTGGAGTCAAGAGTACCTGGGTTCAAATCTGATCTCAGACACTTAATAATTACCTAGTTGTGTGGCCTTGGGCAAGCCACTTAACCCCATTTGCCTTGCAAAAAAACCTAAAAAAAAATGTTAGGGGCGGCTAGGTGGCGTAGTGGATAAAGCACTGGCCTTGGAGTCAGGAGAACCTGGGTTCAAATCCGACTTCAGACACTTAATAATTGCCTAGCTGTGTGGCCTTGGGCAAGCTGCTTAACTCCATTTGCCTTGCAAAAACGTAACAACAACAACAAAAATTACAAAGGATAGCAATCATTGACACGTGGACTGCTCCCATTACCCATTCACGAGCCCTAATTTGTTTAGCCCCTATATATGCCTGGTCTATCCTAGATGCCTGTCTCTTATTATTCTGTTTTGCTCACACTTTGAACCCTAGATATAATGGAGGGTAGAAAACAATAGCCTTTTCCTGGACAGACCCAGGGAAGTATTATGTTACTGTTGCAGTGGGATCGATGTTTTCCAGCGAAGACTCACTACTTCACCCAGGAATACAGGTATAAAAAGAAAATAGAGATTTTATTAAGAAGTTACAACACTTGGGGGCGGCTAGGTGGCGTAGTGGATAAAGCACCGGCCTTGGAGTCAGGAGTACTTGGGTTCAAATCCAGACTCAGACACTTAATAATGACCTAGCTGTGTGGCCTTGGGCAAGCCACTTAACTCCATTTGCCTTGCAAAAACCTAAAAAAAAAATAAGTTACAACACAAAGAAAATAATAGGGAAGTTAAAGAGAGATTAAAGAAAACCATGTGGATTGCTAATTAATCTTGGCAGGCCAGCTGCCAGATTAAGCAGGTCTGAAAGCAAAAAGAGGTGGAGCCTCAGCCAAAATTTCCTTAAATCCCCCCTCAGGGTTCATGGGAAGAGGTGGTGACTTGGGAGTTGCCCAAGTCCCACATTGGAGAGTTTGCCTTTTGGGGAGGGTCTTGGGTCTCAGATTCTGACCTGGGTGGTCTCAAAAGTTGTTTCAGTGCTTGCATAACCTAGTTTGCCTTACCAATGAAAAGCGGCCAAGATCAGACTGGAGGTCAAGAGGGAGTGTTTGTTATAACAGTGGCAGAGGAAGAGTGAAGATTTGCAAAATTTTGTTTCCAATTAATTTCCATATTCCCTATGCCCATGGTTCTCTTTACCATTACTGTGGAGGAAATCATAAAGTAGTTAAACAACTCTACATCTTTGGAGAATTAGTCTTAGAAACCGTATTTAGGAATTTAACTTTAAGTATGAAAAGGGCTTCACAAACATTATGATCCTCATAGCAACACAATGAGGAAGGTGCTAGTATTATTTCCATTTCACAAATGAGAAAAATAGAAAGCTGAAAGAGATCAAGCATTTTGCCCAGGTTCATATAATCTGAAAGTGTCTGAGGGGAGAAAGGTTCAAAGGTCTTCCTGATTAATAGTCTAGAGCTCTGTCTACTATACCATGCTGCCTTCATATGTGAATCTGGCTTCAAACATGCCTGTGGCATGAAGGGTTTTATTTATGAAAGCAACAGGTGGGCATGATAACATGACAAAAAATCCAGAGAGCCGGGTTCTAGATCATTCACCAATTGACTTTATGCTGTTTGAAAAAATACTTTATCTTTTCTCTCATTTTTAAAATGAAAGGGTGAAACTAGATTGTCTCTAAAAGTCATTGCAGACGTAGACTTCTATGAATTTATTGAGTAGAGCCCAGAGGTCTATGGCAGTAACAGGACTTGGACATCTTCACAAGCTGAAAGCTCTCCTGATGGCCAAATTGCTTGCCCATGTGATGCTAAAAGTATTGGATCCAGTTAAGAAATCCTGAGTTCAAATCCTTTTTCAGACATGTTACGTAGCCATGAACCCCTGGACAAATCATCTTTTAGTCTCAGTTTCCTCATCTGCAAAACAGGTATAACAATAACCCTAACAACAGCACTAATGAATAGTTCCTCCCTCTCGAGGCTGTCATGAGGATCAAACAAAACAAATGTAAAAGCTTTTGCAGAACTTAAAGTACTATAGAAATGCTGGTTATTATTGCTAATGTCTTTATTAGAAAACCCTAAACTTCTCGTTCAAACAAGAATGTAATTATAGCGCAGCCCCCAACATCACTTCCACTCCCTGCAGGGACTGAGCAGTCTTAACATCTGGGTTATTTGCCTTGTCCTCTGGGCCTCAATCTATTGATAGGTACACTCACTTCAGATCGTCTGAAACATTGCCACCTGCTGGCTGAAAATTTTGTTTGTCTTTGTCCTTCTTTGGAAACTGCCTCTCGGTCCTCTTCAGCTCTGGTTACCTGTCTGGAGGCCAAGAGCTCATCTTCTAGAACAGAAAGTGATTTGTTCTGTCCATGAGAACCATTTGTCAGTTGTGGGGAGATTTGAAAGCTGCCTTCCTGTTCATTTGGTTCAATCAAAGTCACAGAATGGGCAGGTTTTAGACTTGGCATTTAAAAGGGTCTTAGCACCAATCCAACTATTTCATTTCACATATAAGGAAACTAAACCTAGGAACATTAGGTAACCTGTCCGATGTTGTTCAATTCCCAGTTTGAAAGTGGAAGAGCCAGGATTCGACTCTGGACCCTCTGACTCAGTATACTGTCTACTTTCCATAACACTGTGTTGCTCAACAATTATTATTTTTTTCTTTTTAGTTTTTGCAAGGCAGTGGGGTTAAGTGGCTTGCCCAAGGCCACACAGCTAGGCCATTATTAAGTGTCTGAGGCCAGATTTGAACTCAGGTACTCCTGACTCCAGAGCTGGTGCTCTATCCACTGCACAACCTAGCTGCCCCTCAACAATTAATTATTAAGCAACTACTATTTTAGAAAAGGATCCCTAGTCTCAAGGAATTCATTTTCTACTGTGGGAATGAATACATAATCAAGTAAACAACACATAACAAGCAAATAAAAAGCAATTTTTAGGGGGAGAGGGAGATGAGAACTAAAATTTGAAGGGAATCAGGAAAGACTGCAGATAAGAGGTGGTGCTATATTTAAGTTGAGCCTTGAATGGAGCCAGGAATTGCAGGAGGTAAAGATATATAAAGAGGGTATTCCAGGCATGGGGGATACCTCTGACAAAGTTCAGAGGCAAAAGATAAAATGTCATATATAGGGGGAAAAAAATAAAAACAATTTGACTGGTATGTAAAGTACACAAGAAAGAGGGGAGTGGGAGAATTGTCTAGAAAGACAGTTTGGAATCAAACTGGGAAGAATTTAAAAAAAAATTTAGACGTAAGAATGAACCTGTCAGGTTTTTTGAACTGGTTAAAAGCATGGTTCACCTTTGCTTCAGATTTGTTAATTTGATGGCAATCTGGAAGATGAATTGGAGAAGGGAAATATTTGGCAAAAAATGAGACCAAACTGGGAGTTATTGTGATAGTTCAGAGAAGTCACAGGGACCTGAATTTGGGGAGTGGTCTTATGAAGGCAAGAGAAAAGAGATAGCCTTGGGAATTGGGGAGGGAAAGTCAATAATGAGGCCTGCTTCAGTGCTATCTGAAGCAACAGAAAGGATGAGTAAGGGGGGGGGTCTATTGAGTTCTTCTTCAGTATTTCAAAACAGCAATGATGAACCAAGTAACCAAAACAAGCAAAGGGAAAAAAAGGAAATAATTTCCACAAAGAATCCCCTATGGGAAGCAGGGACAACAGCAATAACAGTGTTAACAAATTAACAAATAAAACTAATTCAATGAAGAATTACTTTGGGGAATCCCAATACAAAGGTCCAAGAAGAGACAAATTCAGGAATAGCTCTAATTAGAGCTCCAGAGAAAAGAAGAGAATGATAACAAACTTCCCAGGAGTGACTGAAAGGCTTAATAAAAGAACTGAAGAATTAAATAATAAAATTAAAACTCAATGAAAAGACTGGAAAAGAACATTGCTGCTTAGGAAGGGAAGTAGACAATGTTCACAAAACAGTGGATACCTTGACAAAAATAATTAAAGGGAAAAGATTCATCCAATTCTCTTGAATTTTCAATATCTTAGCCTTAGATATCATTTTGCAAAGATACTTATTCTCACTGACAAATCACCCTCCCTCCAAGTGTTCCCTAATTTACTCCCATTGGGTACCAAAAACACTAAGACAATTGATTTTGGATTATTTTGGTGTATGTATCCAGAACTTTTTTATTCTTCTTTAAAGGAAGGCTCTTTGAGCTGTAACTTTTGCAAAAGTTAATGCTCACAATGCCCTTCCTTAAGCAGGGAGGCAATCTAATTGGAGAAGGGAAGGTAACAACTGCTACCTTAATGAAAAATACAAGTATCCTATAAAATTAGAAAAAGACTGAACTTTGGGACCATTGTTTTGTTGTTATAAGCTGACTTATTAAACAGCATTTGCCAAATTGTATGCATTGAAAGGAGGAAAGTCAAAAGAAACAAATGGTACTGCTTCTTTTGACAGAGCTGTGTGACTTCAGGAGTTAAGGCATCAAATTCACAGAAGCTCAAAGTTGTAAGAGGCCAGGAAAACATTTTTAATTCAGTCATCAAACCTATAGCAAATTAAAAATTTTATCTACAATTCCTCCTGAAAGGGAATCTCCCAGATTTTTCTTGAAGACCTTGAAAATAGGAGAATTCACTTCCTCCAAAGGGTTCTTGGGTGGTTCTCCTGATCTCTGTTTGCATTTTTTGTTTTATGTGTTCATGAGGAAGTCTTATGTACTGAGATGTACAGCTAGCTACCTGAGATCCTGTGAACAAAGAAGATGAGAGGTCTGGGAGAAAATGTCTCTGTGTCACTAAACCAGAGACAGAACTTTGTAAACTTTAAAGTATTATAAAATGTGCGTTATTATTTCATTCCCATCTTTCATTTGGAAAGGAATTAGATAGAATTACTGCTGGAACAAACTATCATATATTCAAGGATCATGATGGCATAAGTATTAAACAACTGCCTTTTGTAGTTGATTACAAGTAAACTTAGTCTCACTGAAAGCAACCTCAGCACAATTCCAATAGCACAGAGAACAGCAGGCATGATTTACTACTCACCTTGATCCCACAAGGTTTTTTTTTTTTGCAAGGCAAATGGGGTTAAGTGGCTTGCCCAAGGCCACACAGCTAGGTAATTACTAAGTGTCTGAGACTGGATTTGAACCAGGTACTCCTGACTTCAGGGCCAGTGCTTTATCCACTGCTCCACCTAGCTGCCTGATCCCACAAGGTTTTGATCTCCTTGGAGCTGTCCTCTGGTGATGAGAGGTTGACTAACTTGCCCAGAGTCACACAACCAGTATATGTCAAAGGCAAGATTGAAATCAGGTTATTGTCTCTGTTGGCAAGACAAACTCTCTACGTGTGTGTTGTGTGTGTCTGTTAATACAATATGTATGTGTGTGTATTTAAGGAGATTTAAATCCATACTCTTCTGCCCTCACAATCGTATCTTTAATTTTTAATACAACATGAATCCAAAAGGAAATAACAAATTGAGAATATTAACATGAACCAACCACCAGAGGGAGTTGAAACATCTACTGGATAAACTGGAAATAGAGAACTAAAGGCTTGGAAGGGTCATTAAAAACGATTCAGTTGATTCCTCTCAAATAAGTCAGAACCATAAAATAACAAATTATGAGATTTGTTTTAGAAAGTTTCAAAGTTTAAAAATGCTCAAAAGAAGGTGACAGAATATGAAAAAATGGAGCCCCTCTTTGTTTCATTTCAAAGGAACAAACAGGATCATGAAAGGACAGGGGATAGAGGGCTGACGTCAGAGTCGGGAAGGTCTAGATTTAAGTACTGATATTGAACCCACAGTAGGTTGTGTTCATTAGGCTGGATAAGTCACTCATCATTTCAGATCCTTGAAAACCATATGTTGCCAAAGAATTGAAGAGCTGTCCTGGTAGGAGTTTTCATCACTACTAGAATCACAGGTCTAGACAAGAAGCAGAAAACAAAAGCCTATATTCAATCATTGTCTAATAAATTAAATGTTCGCAGTGAATGAGAGCTGTCAGGGGAAGGTATGTTTCTTAATTGCTTTTTTTGTTTTTTTTTCCTATGGAACCCTGAAGTGAATATCACTCTTGCACTTACAAACATCAAATAACTTCAACAGATAAAAACCAAGAGATACTGAAACATCCACATTGAGCACATAAATACTTGGGGCTTTGGTATTGTTAGAAATGGGCCAATTACTGTAGTTAAGAGTAGTATAAAAGGGCTTCATCACTGTTCTTAATGCTTCAAATTCAATTCAGGTTTCAAACCCTTAGTTGCTTCATTGATAAGTATTCCATTGTCTGACATAAAGGGGAAAAAAAAACCTTGATTTACCAATGTTGACAATGTTAAAAGGTTTTCTTTTCTTTTTTTTGAGGAGGCACATTTTTTGGGGGATTACTATTGACCCTTTTGATAATATAGTTTTTCCTTGTTCTCATTAATTTTTTTCTTTTACAGAGGTGCAGTTTGCAACCTACTCACTCCTTTTTTATCTGGAATGATTCCTGTACCCCACCCCCCTGCCAAAAAAAAATCTCCCCTGGCATCTTGCAGTTATCTTTGCAGTGGGCCCAAATATTTGTTATCCTTTACATTCACTACAAGTCACATCTACTTGCAGTACTTTTCTTTTCATGCATTTCCTTGATGATGTCTCGCTCATTCTTGATGATCCGACTTTATCCCTGATGATACTGCTTCATTCTTAATGATGCAGTTTCATCCTGGATGATGTCTTGACCATTCTTGATGATACTATTTCATCCTTGATGGTACTACTTCATCTTTGATGATGCTGTGATCATTCTTGATCATTCCACTTTATCCTTAATGATGCTACTTCTTCTTTCCAAGACTTCACTAGTAATATTTTGCAGTCTATGTATGTCTAGTATGCATCTCCCCATTGCCCTTTGGATTTCCTAATATTCTGATTCTTCTGAGATGATGATATTAAAACCTTCAGAACAATATGCATATATAGTAAGTGGAGGGGAGAAATAGTGCTATAAAGGCCGGCTTGGTGAGACAAATATTGGAGGTGAAGTTGTAGAAGAAAAGAAAGAGAATGAGGTTTTTCTTTCCTTTCCTGGTGGATTTTGTTCTGGATTATCAAAGATAAAAATGCAAAATGCATTTATTTGAGTCATGATACATAGCCTGGACATGAATAGGGAGGTGTGAAATGGAATGATGTCAGTACCTAAGATCAAAGAGAACTGTCTAACTGGACTGTTAAGTTCAGAAAGATATAAAATTACCATTAGCCTAGAATAGTGAATTATATAGGTTTTACATTAAGTAATGCATCATCTCTAAAAAATACACACAAATAAGAAATCTTGGCTCATAATGTCACATCTGTGCATCCATTATTATATCTGTTCTGATCTGTGAGTGATCTTTGATGCTATTATAATTATTTGGATACCCTACAAATCATGTCATATATGATGGTGAACTTAATTGGTAAATTTTCTGTGTGTTCTGACTCCTCCACTGGCCTTTACAGTGTCTCTCCCTCATCTTGGGCTTCTCTATACCCTGAGACACAAAAGTATTGAAACTAGGTCAATAAATAACCTGACATGATCTGTAAATATTTAAGGAAAGGACGAGTCATTTGATTTGGCAAACTTCATTGTTATCTTATTTTAGGAAATTGTCACAGCCCAGCCTTCAGCAACCACTTCTCTGATCTCTCAGTAGTCATCAACATTGAGACAAGACCTTCTACTAGCAGAAAAGATTTCTACTCACTGAAGGCTCAGATAATATCATCTTTTATCAATAAATTATTTTTAATCAAGGTATAAACATTGTTTATTTTAGGTGCTATTTTGCATACATGGTTTAAAGATAACTTTTATATGCACTGGGAAACCAAAAAACTCTTATTATTCATTTTAGAGAGATAAATGCTTTATTGCCATAGTCTGGAACCAAACCTATAATATCTCCAAGTTATGCCTTTACATAATGTAGAAATCATTCAACTAATCCATTTATTCTCTCACCTAGTCCCTTTTATAATTGAGGGGCCACATTAGCAAGATATCTGAACTTATTTAGGAGTATATAATGTATGTAAAGTATGTATGTATGTATGTAAAGTAAATTGGTCTTCATGGTGTTAGAACCTGTGCCATTTGGCATGATGCTAGAACCAATTAAGCTAATGAGTCACAGAAAGTCCAATATTATTTTTACTGATAGTATACCCCTTCTTCGACTTGATATTTGCACAGCAGAATCAAGTTATAAACCATTCACACAACTTTTCTGTCTACTTACTCTCAGATGGGAGGAATCTGACCCTAAGGAAAATGGGTAATGGAGGCGGGGGGAGTGATTACTGGAAAAAAACTATAATAATATGACAAGTCTTTGAGACTTGGAGTCTCTTGACTGAGAGCCTAAGAAAACTTCAAAAAACTCTTGTCTTCACTTCACAGAGTGAAAGGGAAATAAGTCAACTCAAGCCAAAGAAAACTATAATGGTTTTTCCTTGAATATTTTTAGCTTCAATACAGTCAACAAAGGTAAAACTTGTAGGAAACAGGAATGTAAGCTCAGTTTGATACAAGATATATACTTTCTTCTCTTGTTTCTGTTTAACTTTAAATTTAAGAATCACCAGCCAAAATGTCAAAGTCTGAAGACCCATACATCCCTATGGGAATGCAAGTAAAAATAATGAAAAAACTGAATTCAACTTATTTTTCTCCCTCCCCCTTTTATTATTTAAATTTAATTTAAACTGTGTTATGCTTAAAATTCATAATGCAATTATTGGAAGCCACAATAAGCCTTTTCATGGTCAAGGAAATGGATAACAAAGTAATACTCCATGCAGATTTACATATGTATGTGTATATATGTATATATATGTATATATATGTATATATATATATATATCTGTGTGTGTGTGTGTGTGTTGCTTTTAACTTAAACATTGTAGTTACCAGAAAAGGATGTGAAGGAATCTTATTCCTTTTTTTTGTAACTGCTAGAACTACAAGCCCACTATTCATGAATTTGCCTGCTTACACCAAAGAAAGCCAATGGTTCCCTAGTTAATCACACACAATCACACACAAACAAAAGTAACCAACATCACTCTAAAAATTAGTTAAGAAAACCAAGCTCAAAATTAACAATTTCCAACTGGATAACACTAGTTCTTTATGGTTATTTAGTATTTTATATACATACATATTTATATACATATGATTTACACACACACACACACACACACACATACACACACACACACACACACACACACACACATATATAAATCGAGTGACTAAACTTAGACTTAAACCAGATCTTAGACTCAAGGGTATGCTTAATATCTGCCTGCTGCTCGGATAGAGGCTTGGTGAACCAGCTTCCAGAAATGAAAGTATGCACAAGGATCCTGAAGGTAAAAGGTTTCCAACTTGCTGTAGAGAGATAGAAGTTGTCATGCTTATAAGATCTCTTATTCTTTCTTCCCCTTTGAGATTGCCTCCAATGTATCTTACAGATATCATGCTTGTATATACTTGCTTGCATGTCATCTTCCCCATCAAATTTGAGTGCCTTGAAAACAGTGACTTTTTTGAGGGGTATTTTTTATAAATTTCTTTGTATTCACACTTAGCACACTTAGTACATGGTAGACACTTAATAAATATTATTTGACAGGTTGCATGCAAAAGGTTAAATTAAGCAAAATCTCTCTTCCTTTATTGCTTTTGAGTGAGGAGGAAAAAGGAATGTTGTGGGTGTCCAGGTTGAGGCAGAGTAGGGAGAGAGAGCCAGTGGCAGTGGTGGTTGTTTGCAGAGTCTGCCTTTGAACTCTCCACCTAGTTATCATGTGGCAGGAAAAACATAGTTTCCTGTCTCTTTGTCTGTTTTGTTTAATTTCCTGTTTTAGGTGAATGATATAGTGCCTTTTCTTTGTTATTTCTAAATTATAGGAAGTTGTCCGAATATGTTTATTTGCATATCCCCCCTCCCCATATTAGATTGTAAGCTCTTTGAGGGAAGGGTCTTTTTCTGCCTCTTTTTATATCCCCCAGAATTTGGGGGTGCTTAAAAATTTTTAGTGAATTGAATGAGTATTGGAGATACAATGGACTGGGTTACAGTTTTGTGAGCTTTGGAACATTGAATCACCAGGAATCCATCACAAAGTTTTATTCTCCTTTTCACCAGAAAGTGCAGGGGATATAGGTCTTCAAACTGGTCCTAGTCTCATAGTCCTGTTCAAGTGGCTGAAGCAGAAAATGCACAAGAGTTCTGGGGTCATTTTCTTTACTTTTTCTTCCCTGTCCATTCTTCTTCTTGGACAGCTAATGCACCAGGCTTCCCTCTTGAACTGAATCAGTTGTGCCTCTGTTTTTTTTTTGTTTGTTTTTTAGCACTTTCTATGCCATTTCAGCTCTGAAACTTAGTAGAGATGGAGAATAGGCTACCTATCTAAACTTGTGAATATGGGCTACCTATCTAAGTTTGTGAAATGCATTGCTGCATATATAATCTCAAAATGAATTAGATGGAACCATGCTCCCCAAAATGAACAAACCTGATCACTTCATTTCTCTTTCCTAAAACCTTCATTGCCTCTCCATTGCTTACCAAATAAAATTCAAACTCTATTGTGGCATCCAACACCTCCTACAATATGCCTCCAACCTCATTTTTCAACATCATTTCATGGTAGTTTCCCTCACATATACTACATACCAGTAAAAGTAGGTTATCTACTGCTTTGCCTTTCCCATTTGTGTTTCTTTTTCTATGCCACTACCATGCTTTTAATGGACTATCACTCCTCCCTTCATGTCACAGTCTTTTTTTTTAGGTTTTTACAAGGCAAATGGGGTTAAGTGGCTTGCCCAAGGCCACACAGCTAGGTAATTATTAAGTGTCTGAGGCTGGATTTGAACTCAGGTACTCCTGACTCCAGGGCCAGTGCTCTATCCACTGCGCCACCTAGCTGCCCCATGTTGTAGTCTTTTGATACTACTTCTTCCTTGGAAGATCCAATTCTTACCTGAATTCCTGGTTAGATGTAATATCTCCCAATTCAAAAACTCTAAGACCTCTCTTTAATATTTAGGCATTGTCTAACTTGCAGCAGAATTATTTGTTTGCCTCATGTTGTTGGTGTTCAGTCATTTCAATGGTAAGCAACTCTTTGTGGTCTCATTTTGGGATTTTCTTAACTCATTCCCTTACTTAAATTGCAAACTCTTGGAGGGCATTTGAAGGAACTGAACCCCAGAAGTATCCTGCCTAAAATGACTGAACCGGGATCCACACTCAGGTTGGATGATTCCTGTTCTAACTGATTTTCATAATTCTGCCTATCTCTATCAGAAAACAAGAGGCTTGATTTGGGATGTGAAATTTTCTCCTTGACCTCTTCCAACAATACTATCAATTCTATAGGTTTACTTTGACCTTAGATGACCCACCTCAGTTGGAGATAAAGACACCAGACTGGAATGTCTCTCTGAGATGTAAATTAACCTGGAGTCTTTTGTGAAAACTATTGACTCATCATTATTAATCTTCAAGTGCTCATTGTTCTATTTTGGGATTCATCTTAATTTCAATTCAACATACATGTATTTTCTTAAAATTTTTTTATTGCTATCCCTCGTCTTTATATCACCTACATTTCCCCAAATATCATTCTTTGTTTCCTTTCCCAATGAACCATCCTTTATAACAAAGAAAAAGATAAAGAATTCCAGTTTAACCAAATGCATCAAGAAAAGTCTGATATTATACATAGTGTTTTATGTCATCTCTACAAAGAAGATAGGAAGGTGCCTTCTCATTGCTTTTGTTTTGGACCTTGTTTTGTAATAATAATTTCCTGGCAACCAGCTAACCAAATATATTAGGTATCTACTGTGTGCCACATACAGTGCTAGCTATTGAGGGAAAAAGGCAAAAATAAAACAACTTTTGCCCCCAGGAGTTTCTCTTTTACTGGACAAAATTAATTGGTACATGGGAAATTAAATACATCTATACTTTATACAAAATAATTTCCTGGAAGAAGGAACTAGCTACAGGAAGGATCAAGATAGATTTCCCATATAAGTTGGTACTTGGGCTTAGCATTAAAGTAAGCTGGGAATTCTACAAAATGAAAACATAACCTCAAGTCATGGAATAGCACAGGCACAGAAACTGAAGACAGACTGATCTGGCACCAGGCTTGATAAATAAGATTTAGAGGACAGCCTTCATTGTTTTCACCTTTCAAGGGGAAAAAAAAAACAAAAGCAAGTGTTGCTATATGGCATTCTTACTGAACAGACAACAGGTTTAAAGCAAGCACACAAAGGTCTATAGAAGGTCTTCCAGTAGGCCTCTGGAAAGAATCAAAAAGGAAATAATGCATTCCTAGGTCATGGCTGATAGGTAGAAACCATGATGGCCATTACCCTACTCCTTCATCCTCATCCTCATCCTCATCCTCATCCTCTTCTCCTCTGCTCTTTTGCAGGCATCAATACCGGTATTAAGGCAACAGAGAAGTTTGTGCTCTCACCATTAATGGTGCCCTCTAGAACTTCAGACTTATGTTTTACAAGTTATAAAAATGATAAACTTTAAGAATTACTGAAAATAACCTGTTCTTATTCTGAAATTCTAGGTAATGATGTGTTAGGATTATGATGAAATTGTGAGTGTCCCTGTTTGCCTGACCCTGGGATTTCTTGAGTCCTGGTCTAGGAAATGCAGGCCTTAAAGGTAAGATTTCTTAATCTAATATAGTAGACACAGATGAAACCATGACACGCCTGTGTATTCTACAATACATTTTCAAAAGTCACTAACCTCATTTCTATTTTGAAAATTGTTTTTCATGTTTTATTAGTTATCAAAAGAACTGAGTCTTCACTATCACATGGCCCCTAACATCATACAATAAATGCCTTCATATAATAGATAGCAAATTTCTTTTTAATTTAAAGATGTAAGAGGTAGAGGCAAGATGGTAGAGAAGTGGTCATCCAAACTATTTCAACATTCCATTCCAAACAACTTTCACGTGACACCTTAAATTCTATTCTGGAGTGGCAGAACTAACAAAAACTCAGAGTGAGACATTCTTCTAGTCCAAGACACCTTAGGAGGTTGGAGAAAGAGATCGGTAGCATGGGGATAAGGGATTAGAGCCCATAAGGATAATAATGAATAGTGAACACTGAGACTAGGTAGTGGCAACCAAAGCAGCAGCAGGTTTGGTGAGTTCTTAAGCCAGAGATGATAAGGGGACGTGGTAATTGGTCAGAAAGAGATTACAGGGGACCCCCTGTGCTAACACTAGATGCAAAATTAGACACTGTTTGGGAGTTCCATTGACTATAGGCACATCTGGGATCCAGTTCAAGGGCAAAAAAGGAATATTTTTGGTTACTAGGGAACGGGGTCCTGAGAAACAATATTGCTTCTATCCCAAAGTAGCAGGGGCCCTTCCTTGGTAAAAAAAACTAGCGCAAAGATCAGAAAAGCAGTGACTACACTTTCCCCAGAACACACCATTTTAAAACTTAAATTTCCAAATTTCCAAATCCTGCAAATTACCTCTGAAAACAGCAGGAGCTTAAATTCCGGCCACAAACAGAGTCTGATTTTAACATAAAGGTCAAGAACAAGAAATGGGTAGAAAAATGAGCAAAACCATGAAAAGAACCTGGAATAAAAATCTATAATAGGAAAGATGAAGACACAAACTCAGCAGAAGAGAACAATGTAAAATGAGCTACTCAAAGGGAAAAAAAAAGTGACTTGGACACAAGTTCAACAAGAATTTATTTATTTTCAAAAATGAATAAGAGTAACAGAGGAAAAATTAGGTAAAGAAATAAGAGCAAAGGAAGAACATTATGAAAAAGACAATTAACAATCTGATAAAAGAAACACAAAATGCTGAAGAAAATATCAGAATCAACAGATTAAAAAAACAGAATCAAACAATCAAATGGAAAATGAGAAACAAAAATTCGCTGGTGAAAAGAATTCCTTAAATTATTAAAATTAAATTAAAATAAATTAAAATTAAATTCCTTGGTCACATCAAAGTTAATGACTTCATGAGATATCAAGAAATAATAAGATAAAATCAGAATAAGGAAAAATAGGAGGAAATGTGGACTATCTCTTTGGAAAAACAATTTTCATGGAAAGTAGACTGAGGAGAGATAATTTAAGAATTATTGTATTACCTGGAAGCCATGATCAAAGAAAGAGTCTTGACATCACATTCCAAGAAATTACCAATATCCTTGAAGCCAATATCCTAGAACCAGAGAGTAAAATAGAAATGGAAACAATCCATCTGAAAGAAATCCCAAAACAAGATCTCCCAGATATATTTTAACAAAATTGCTGAGCTCCCAGATCAAATAAAAATACTTCAAGTAGCCAGTAAAAAAAAAAACCTTTCAAATACTGTGGAGCTGCAATCAGATCACCCAAGATTTAGCAGCTACCATGTTAAAGGAATAGAGGGTTTGGAATATGATTTTCTGGAAGCCAAAAAAAGCTGGTACTACAACGAAGAATAGCCTATCTAGTAAATGAATATAATTCTCAAAGGGAAAATGGATATTTAATGAAACAGAGGACTTTGAAATATTCATGATGAAAAGACCAGAGTTGAGTAGAAAAGCTATCGCTTCTCGGCCTTTTGGCTAAGATCAAGTGTAGTGAATAGAAAAGCTGACTTTAAAATACAAGACACAAGAGGATCATAAGTAGTAAACATGAAAGAGAAATGTTAAAGGATTCAATAAAGTTAAATGATTTACAATTCTATATAAAGCATATTAAATATTGCTGTCATATTTTATATTTGATCCATTCTATATTTGATGCCATTTTGTAACTGCCTGAGTCATGTTTCTTTGACTCTTGACTTTAAGTTCAAAAGATAATGAGTCCAGAATTTGTTTTCTTTGCTGATTTAAACTTCTTTTTTTTTGCAAGGCAAACGGGGTTAAGTGGCTTGCCCAAGGCCACACAGCTAGGTAATTATTAAGTGTCTGAGATTGAATTTGAACTCAGGTACTCCTGACTCCAGGGCTGGTGCTTTATCCACTGAGCCACCTAGCTGCCCCTGTTGATTTAAACTTAAAAGTTGTTTCCCTAAAAACCAATTGAAAGAAATTGAAATTGAAATTTCTTAATTGAAAGAAAACTGTTGGGGCCGCTAGGTGATGCAGTGGATAAAGCAGTGGATAAAGCACCGGCCCTGGAGTCAGGAGTACCTAAATTCAAATCCAATCTCAGACACTTAATAATTACCTAGCTGTGTGGCCTTGGGCAAGCCACTTAACCCCGTTTGCCTTGCAAAAAAAAAAAAAACCCAAAACCTAACCCCGCCCCCCCCAAAAAACCTAAGAAAGTAAACTGTTATCTCTGTAGCACTAGATTCCCTTGTACAATTAGAAGAAATTTGCTATGCTTGAAAGGTGGAGGTGGATGCCAGGGAATCCAGAATGTTATCTCTGCAGTACTGGTTGCCCTTCAAGAAAGTCTGGTCTCATATTACTGTGACACCAACTAGTTATGCAGGTAGGTACCACCAATGAGTCTTCCCTAGCAACAAGATGAAAGAAGGGGTTGTTGTTAGTCCTACATTTCAGACTTCCATCCAATTATGTTGTTTTACATGATATATGATCAGAGTTTGTGACCACATATTGTTTTCAATATATGATGCTTCCTGTTCTTTGTTCTTTTGTACTTCCCAAAATGAAGCCTTCGTTAAAATTATAAGTGTTATCTATCTAAATCCACCAGCAAATATTAGTTCTGTAATGGGGATAAGTTAGAAACTTTCCCCCAAAATTGGAGGTGAAACAAGGATGTCCATTATCTCCACTATTTTCTATTGCATCAGAAAGGTTAGCTTCAGCAATAAAAGAAGAAAAAGAAACAAAAGGTATTAGACTAGCAATGAGGAAACAAAACTGTCACTCTTTGCAGATGATATGACAGTATCCTTAGAGAATCATCTAAAAATGTAGTTGAAATAATTAGTAAAACTGTATATAAAATAAATCTACCTAAATCGTCAGCATTTCTATATATTAACAACAAAGTCCAGTAGTAAGAATTTTAAATAACTGTAGACAATATAAAATGCCTGGGAGTCTACCTACCAAGACAAATGCAGGAACTCTTTGAACACAGCTGTTAAACACTTTTCACACTAATAAAGTCTCATCTAATCAATTGGAAAATTATTAATTGCTCATGGGTAGGTTGAACCAATATAATAAAAATAAAAATCCCACCTCAATTAAATTACTTATTCAGTGCCATATTAATCAAATTACCAAAAAATTTTATGGGGTTAGAAAAAAATAAAAGCATCATCTGGAAGGACAAAAAGCCCCCAAATATCAAAGGAATCTATTTTTTTTTAAACGGGAAGGAAAGTGGCCTAGGTATACTAAATATCAAACTGAATTATAAGGTAGTTCTTCAATAAATAAATGGGTAAAGGATGAATAGTCAGTTTTCAGACAAAGAAATCAAAGCTATCAAAAGTCATATGGAAAAATACCCCAAGTCACTATTTATTAGAGAAATGTAAATTAACTCTAAAATACCATCTCAGGGGCAGCTTAGGTGGTGCAGTGGATAGAGTACCGGCCCTGGAGTCAGGAGTACCTGAGTTCAAATCTGGCCTCGGTCATTTAATAATAACTTAGCTGTGTGGCCTTGGGCAAATCACTTAACCCTGTTGCCTTGCAAAAACCTAAAAACAAAGACATCCCCAAAAAACAAAAATAAAATACCATCTCATACCCATCAGGTTAACTAATGTGACAAGAAAGTAAAATGATAACTGTTGGAAGGCATCTGAGAATGCACTATTGCATTGTATGTAGAATTGTGAACTGATTTAATCATTCTAGAGAACAATTTGGAACTCTTGCCAAAAAGTATAAAGTTGTGCATTCCCTTTGATCCAACAAAACAACTACAAGGTCTGTATCCCAAAGAAATTTTTTAAAAGGGGGAAATAACCTATTTGCAGAAAAATACTTATAGCATTTCTTTTTGTGATGGGTAAGAACTGGAAATTGAGCTAATGCTCATTGTTTCAGGAATGGCCTAACAAGTTGTGGTATATGATTGTAATGGAATGTTATTATGTTATAAGAAATGACAAACAGGATGCTTTTAGAAAAACTTGGAAAGACTTACACAAACTAGTACAAAGTGATGTGGAAAGACCCAGGAGAATATTGTACTCTGAAATAACAATATTGAACAGTGAACAACTGTGAATGATTTAGCTATTCTCAGCAAATACAATGAGCCAAGATAATCCCAAATGACTCATGAAGAAAAATGTTATCTGCCTCCAGAGAAAAGAACTGATCTCATCTGAATACAAATCACTTTTTTTCACTTTCTTTTTTTGTTCAAGTTTTCTTGCAAAAAAAAATGACTAATATGGTAGTGTTTTACATGATGGCACATATACAACCTATATCAAATTGTTTACTATCTTGGTGTGTGTTTGTGGGGGGGGATTAGAAGGAGAGTAGAATTGGAAACTCAAAAAAGAGAAAGTTAAAAATTATTTACATATGTAATTGTAAGAAAATAAAATATCAAAACTACTAGAAAGCATAACAATCAATGGAGTCTTACTTAAAATATCTGTTAACACTACTATTATTCAATGTAATAGAAATTCTAGTAATAGCAATAAGACAAGAAAAAGAAAATAGAAGGAATATAAATAGACAAAAAAGAAAGTTATCATTTTTTTTGCAGATTATATGATGATTTATTTACAGAAGCCTAGAGAATTAACTAAAAAAACCACCTGAAATAATGAACAACTTTAGACAAGTTTCGGGATATAAAATAAGTTCCCACAAATCATCGGCATTTCTACCAACCAAACCTAGCAGTGAGAGATAGAAAGAGAAATTCTATTTAACATAATTGCAGACATATAAAATTCTTGTCAGGACACACTCAGGAACTATATGAATATAATTACAAAATACCATTCACATGTCAAGAGTTATAATTTTTCACTTATTAAAATGATATGTATAATGAGTTTAATAATAATAATTTAGTATCTAAAGATACTTTTCACAGACAGATTCTGGACCTGGAAAAACAGTGACAATAAAGTCACAGAAGTCATCTGTTAATCATGACAGGCTCTACCCCTTTACCTTAAATCTACAGGTTCATGTGGAACTGAACTGTGTTTGCTTGTGTTAGGAGAAGTGGTTCAGTATAAATGTGCTGTCCTGTACAATAATAATGTACCCCCAAGATTTAGCCCTTCCCACAGGACTTGTAGTTAGATGCAATCATTGTATTGTCCTGCACGATGAGCTTATCCTAGGAAGATCACTCAAGCCTCAAATCTGATTGTTCCATAAAGCATATATTCTCTATCTGAACTTCAGCAAGACAAAGCTGCAAGGAGTAATCCTATGATTTTTGCAAGCTGGTTCCTTACTAATAAAATACTTAATAAAAATTATCTGTCTCTAACCTGCTCTGTAATGCCCAGATTAGAGATTGCTTAGTAAAAACTCGTTTAACATCAATCAATGGCACAAATAAAGATAGAGCTAAATAATTAGAGAAATATTAATTGGTCATGGGTAGGGTGAGCCAATATAATAAAACTGCCAGTTCTAAGTTGATTTACTAATTCAGTGTCATATCAATCAATCTATCAAAGAATTATATTATAAAAATCAAAAAAAATAATAAAATTCATCTGGAATAACAAAAGGTCAAGGATATAAGGGAAGCAATGAAAAATATGTAAAGGTAGGCAGCTTAACAGTACCAGATTTCAAACTATAAGTGTTAATCATCAAAACAATCTGGTTTTGGCTAAGGAAGTGAATGGTGGGTGAGTGGAATAGATTAGAGACAGAATTCACAGCAATAAGATGATCATAATAATCTATTGTTTGCTAAACTCAAAGATTCATGCTCTTGGCGTATGAATTCAACATTTAACAAAAATTGCTGAGAAAATTAGAAAGCAATTTCGAGGAAAGCAAGCATAGAATGTCGTAAATTGTGTACCAATATAAAGCCAAAATGAATGAATGCTCTGAACATAAAGAATGTCATAAACAAATTAGGAAAGCATGGAAAAATATACCTCTCTGTGGATTAGAGAAGAGTTTATGACCAAAGGATAGAGTATCATTGAAAATAAAATGCATAATTTGGTTACACAAAATTTAAAAAGCCTTGCTCAAACAAACCATTACAGCCAGAAAATGGGGAGCTATTAAAAATTTTACAGCAAGTTTCTTAGATAAAGACCTCATTTGTAGTAATAGTAGTCATTCTCAAATTGATAGTCAAAGAATGTAAACAGGCAGCTTTCAGAAGAAATCAAAGTTATTAATAGTGAAATAAAAAAATTCTCTAAATCATTATTGATTAGAGAAATGGATAGCACCTCACACTTATAAAACTGGTTAACTAGAAAGAAAAAATAAATAACAAATGCTGGAGGGAATATGGGAAAAAATGGAGCATAAATGTAGGTAGAGTTGTGAATTCATCCAACCATACTGGGGAATAATTTGGAACTATGCCCAAAGGACTATAAAACTGTGCACACCCCATGACCCAGCAATACTACTAATAGGTCTACATCCCAACAAGATCATGGAATAAGGGAGATGACCTATTTATACAAAAATATTTATAGCACCTCTTTTGGTGGTGGTAACAAATTAGAAATTGAGAGGTTGCTCATCAGTTGGGAACAAGTTGTGGTAAATGATTGTAATGGAATACACCTGTGCTATAAGAAATGCTAAGTAGGGGGGGAAGCTAGATGGTCTCAGATACTTAATAATTACCTAGTTGAGTGACCTTGGGTAAGTCACTTAACCCCGTTGCCTTGCCAAAAAAATGAGCAGAATGGTTTCAGAAAAAACCTGGTTAGATATTCATAAACTTATGTGAAGTAAAATGCACAGAATCAAGGGCACATTTTATTCAATAAGAGCAATATTGCAAAAAAAAATCAATTATGAAAGCTCAAGACAATGATCCAAGATAGTTCTAAAGAATCCTTGATTAAAAATCCTATTCACCTCCAGAGTGAGAGCTGGTGGAGTCTGAATGCAGATTGAAATATAATTTTTTTACTTTATTTTTCTTGGGTTTTTTGCAACATTGTTAATAAGGAAAAATGTTTTTCATGGCTTCACATGCATAATTGATATCAAATTGTTTGCCTTTACAAGTAAGGGGAAGGGCTGTGAAAGAGGAAGATAATTTGAAAAAATTTTAAAAGCTGAATATTAAAATTTTTACATGTAATTGGGAAATATTTAACAAAACAAATAAAAATATGCTAAATAGAAAAAATAAAAATGTGGGAGTAGGAGGTGTTAATGAAAGAAATTCACAAATTAACTTGAATTTACAGAGATTAAATGAAAAAAATCTACAAAATTATGATTCAGTGACTTTGCTCCCCCAAAGATGAACTAGTTTACTTAAGACTCTTCAAAGGATGAATTTTTATGGAAGGAGGCATCTCCTTGTATTGATCAATAAAAAGAAGCCATTTCTGGCATCTCTTTCACTTATCTTCTAATAATCCAGTAATGGGAGGGGGGGGGGTTCTTAATACTATCTCAGGTGATGTGAATAGTGACATTGTCATAGGGTAAGGAAAGAATTGCAAAGAGAGTTAATGGACATTATCATTCCAGAATTCTGACTTTCTAGTTGGGGTTTTGGCCTGACTCAGAATCTAAACTTATTTAGATTTCAGGATTTTCCTTGTAAGTAAATCCAAGTTAGATATTTGGAATCTAGATTTTTATACCAAAAAAAAGAATTCCTGTTGAATCACTTGCTTTGTGAAAGCTATTAAACTCCAGAAGTGGTTAAGAAAATCAGTATATTTCACAGTTCATCTGTTTTGGTAACATGAGAAATTTTGTTATAGGAGAGAATTCTAAGAGGCAGAAAAAGAAGCTGGGGGAATTCCTTATCTTCAGTGCCATAGGGAAGTGCATGGTATTGTTAGGGCCACAATATCTCATTTCTGTGAATTCACTTTTCCTGCTCCTCCAGGACACTGGCAGAATGTGGCAGAAGGACAATAAAGATAGGACAAGATGAGATGCTTGCTGTGCAGCCCCATCCTATGGAGGAGGAAGAGAAAGGAGAGAGAGAACTCAGCAGCAACAAACACAGAAAATGCTCTTTTCTTTATTTTCCTTCCATCATCCCCTTCCTTGTTATCATGTATGTCCTTTGCCTAATTATGAACAAAAAATCAAAATACTTCGCTGGTGCGCTTCACAAGGGCAGGAGGTAGAGATTCAGGAAAATTTTTTTTGTTTTTGTTTGGCAATGGGGTTAAGTGATTTGGCCAAGGTCATACAGGTAATTATTAAGTGTGTGTGGTTGAATTTGAACTCAGATCCACCTGAATCCAGGACAGATACTCTATCTACTACATCATCTAGTGGCCCCAGGAAGAGGTTTGATCTTTTTTTAGAAATACATTCTGCTTCAGGTGTCCCAGGAACAAGAAAGTTATACCAATATTATACCCAAGGTGGCTATTTATTGGAAATGTGTATTTTCCTAAAGTATATTAGTACATTTCCCTTATTTGTGGAACTTCTTGGGCTGAGATGTGCTTCCTGTTTTTCTAAAGGGATAAAAACTTCTTAAATCTCAGCCTCATGTTGTCATTAATCAAATCAGACAAAAATTTGGTGGCCAATTGATATGGATGAATGCACATACACAGGCATAAATATATATATATTTATGTAGATATTTATCCATATAGCTGCTTCTGTTGTGCCTGACTCTTAGGGACCCCATTTGTGTTTTTTTGGCTGGAGTGTTTGTCATTTCTTTCTCCAGCACATTTTACAGATGAGAAACAGGCAAACAGGGATAAGTAATTTGCTCAGGGTCACCCATCTAGCAAGTGTTTGAAGACAGATGAACTCAGGAAGTTGAATCTCCCTGACTTAAGGTTGGCACTAAATCCACTGAGCCACCTAGCCGCCTTTTGATATATCTAGATTTGCTCATGCTCCAAGAAACACATTGTTCAATGTTCAATTACCTTGTAGTAAAGCACTGGATATCCTATCCATAAGACACCTGACATAATGGTATGTATATGTGCATGTATGTGCACATATGTGTGAATCCCAAGATAATCCCTTAAAGCAGATGTTAGCTAAATTGAGGCAGAAACAACTCTTTATGTAATGTTTGCATTGAATAGAATTCACATGTTTTATAGGTGGGGTACCTTCTGATTTGTTGTTACACAGTCACACTACCCTGAACATTGTTCCTTTTGTTCCTTTTGGAAGGAATAGAATTTATTACATGCACATGCCTCCTGCTGCTAGTTCGATAGAATACTAAGGCTCTGGAATCCAGAATATGATGGCACAATGGCCTTGGGCTTCCCTACATCATTGTTACATTGAATTACTCTAACAGGGTGGTTGATGGGATGGGGGCTAATTACTTAGTACCTTCAGTATCTGCCTTCTGAAGGAAATGTGAAAGCTCAGAGGATCTTTGTGGGGTGGGAAAGATTCATTGCAATATTGTTTCTGCCTTTGGAGTAGCAGCAGTTGCAAGGATTTTTCCTTTCCGAGAGTGACCAAAGAATGCTATTATGAGATGGGACAGATAAATCTCTATAGGACAAGGAATTATACACCCAGAATCTTAAGTTCAATTCCCTTGGGAAACAGACATTTGAATCTGGTGCAAAAATGGGACTCACTCAAAAGAAAGCATAGGGATAATGATAATTTCTGGACTATTTAAATTTTTTGCAAATATCTGTGGAACAAAATAGACTGTCCCATACCTGATAAACATTTGTGTTATTTCGATTGTTCCTGAAAGAGGGAGGAATCCTATTCTTGATAACTATGTAGACAACATCTATAGTCTGATGTTTCCCACAATAAACTCTGGGTGAAGTCAATGCGAACCAGTATAGGAAAGGTAGCTTCTGGAGGTAGCTTCCAAGTTTGGCCTCATCCAATTTGAGCTCAGAGCTTGAGATGTTGGATCACAGGTTGCATGTGTATGTATGTAAAGTAATACTTATTTTAAAATGTGCCTTTTTTATTTCCTATGTCTGTGTTCAACTTTAGCCTTGGTCACTTTGGGTCTGTGTAACTGAAGGCAAGTCACTTAACCTCTGATTCACTCAGTTTCCTCAATTGTAAAATAGGAATCATAATAGTGCTGTTGTGATAATAAAAATGTGATGTTTGTAAAAAACAGACTTAGCAAAGCACTTGACACATATTACATACTTTTATAAAGACTTATTCCCCTGCTCCCTCTTTCTATTGTGCTACAACATAGTATGACTACTTCCTTTTCTAGTACCAGTTCTTGGCCCAAAATAAGAAAAGGAGGATTAATGAGGGTGGGGTGGGGAGGAGGGAGCAGATAAGTCTATAAAGAGAGTGCCTAAAGTATGATAAATTTCCCAGAAGTCTCAGCCCTAGTTACATTTCAAGGATGAAGCAGGAATCCCTTCTAAGTAGCTTCAGACATCATTTTTATAGTCTTCATTCCTTTATAAAAATAAAAATTTTAAATAATTTTATTTCTAAATAGCCATAGTGAAAACTTAAAACAGGAGCTACTACTTGTTTCAGAGACAACAGGGAAGTAGAGAGACTCTGAATGAACCTTAATCTTTTCTTCAGGGAACCTAACCTGTTGGAGCCAAAGGACATCAAACTTTATTTCTATGTGTGCTTTCTCAGTTTCACTGCTTATTTTGGTGGAAGTATGTGAATCTGTTATATGTTGATAGAATCACAGAGTTAGAGATATAGGGGACCTTAAAGGTCACCCAAACATATTTCACACCTGACCTTAAAAGCTAGTGAATCCAAAGCCCTCATTTCACAGATGGGGAAACTAAGTTCCATGGAAGCAAGCATCAGGGATGGGATTTGAACCTTGGTCTTTGAATTTGAGTTATTTTCCCCCTACCTGTACCAATTTGCATCCTCCACCCTAGTCCTACTGGAGAACTTCATTGTGGCATTGAGATGATGCTGGGTTCTAGAAGTCACCATGAAAGGAGCATGGGTTCTTTTAGTTTCTACCAAGATGGGAAATATTCCTTGCTGGTCTTTCTGTGTGTCATTCAAAGACCACTTTGGTTGAGTTCCAAGTTCCTTCAAAGTAATCCATTTTCCAACCGTGGGGATTCAGGAAAACCTAAAAATTAAGGTTGAGGGTTTCATGGTTTTCTTCAGGGGATAGAATATTGACAATGAAGAAATTTCTGAATTCAGAAGTCTTGGGGATTATAAATCTGTCTTGGAAATATCAGAGTGAGGAATGGCTTTATATTGAC
Organism: Macrotis lagotis; assembly: GCF_037893015.1. Classification (NCBI taxonomy): domain Eukaryota; kingdom Metazoa; phylum Chordata; class Mammalia; order Peramelemorphia; family Peramelidae; genus Macrotis; species Macrotis lagotis. The sequence continues at coordinate 160,832,054 of NC_133665.1, read as the reverse complement.
AACCATCCCTATGGTCTTTTCTTCCTCTTTGAATCTCCCCCTTCTTTCACAGTTTTCATTTGAGATTGCAAGAGGAATAAGGGCTTCAAGAAAACTGATTTACTTGGCTTGGAATCATGTGATCTTCAGCCCTGAACAGGACCACATTGAAAACATGGGGGGCAGATGGCTTGACCAAAGCAGGAGAGGGTATAATGGGGAGGAAGTAGAGGAAAAGTAAGGCACTGTGGACAGAAACAAAACGGAAATTTGCAAGACTGGACAAATTTAAAAGAGCTGAGTAGAGGGATTAAAGGGTTGGAAATGAAAATTTGGAGCAGCAATGAAAATGAGTGAAGCCTAGGGATCCTTGGAGGGATAAATGAGAACCTTCTAAACGGGCAGTGAGATTTTCAATCAACTAAGGAGTATTTTTTAAGCACTGCCAGAAATGCCCCTAAGAAATGTCAAAGTAGGAATAGCTAGGGGACAGGACAGAATTAGCTCAGGTAGGAAGTGTTCATCAGGTAGATACAGAACCCTTGTCTCACTCCAAAGTCCTTCCTGGGTCTAGGGAAAGTTGGGGGGAGAGGAGGGAAACCAGTATTTCCAGATCTTGCTCCCGTCCTGAGGTCCTCAATCCAGGGGTAATGCCTCCCTCTCCTTTCCCTCTCCTTCCCCTATTTTGGATTCTAATAAAGGCTGGCTAGGGTTTTTTATATATCTCTAAACATACACATATATTTCTATGCACATGTATGGGTATATATGTGTCTATATACAGAGATGCATATATATATTGTGTATATATAGATAAACATATATTTTATTATTTTTTCCACCCCAAAACACAAGCCTGGGCCCTCTGGACGGCAGGGTTACCTGCTGTAGAACGCTGGGGTGACTCTTGAGATGTCTTAGCGCCCAGAAAGTTGGCACTGCCGCCCTGTCTGAAACTGGTGCTTGGATGGGGGGAGGAGGAGGGGAGGAGGGGAGGAGGGGGAGAAGGAGGGGGAGGGGGAGGAGGAGGAGAAGGAGGGGAGGAGGGGGAGGAGGTGCAGGGGACGGAAGCGTAGGGACCGCCCGCCTACCTTCCTCGGCATCTCTTGTCTCCCTCTAGGTGGGCCAGAGCCCCCGAGGCCAGAGGCCGGGCCGCGGCGGGCCAGTCCGGCTTCTCCAGCTCTGCCTTCCCGGCGGAGGACGAGGAGGAGGAGGAGAGGGAGGAGGAAGGAGAGCGAGGAGGGGGAGAAGCGGGCGGCGGCTGCGGGGCTGCGGGGCTGCTGCGGGGCTGCGGGGCTGCGGGGGCTGCGGGGCTGCGGGGGCTGCGGGGCTGCGGGGCTGCGGGGCTGCGGGGCTGCGGGGCTCCGGCTCCCAGATGGCCGAGGCGCGGGGGGCGGCGGGCCGGGGGGCGCCGCGCTGGCCTCGCTGAGCCTGATCCCGGGCGGCAGCCCGGCGGGCCCCGCGCTGTCCGCGCCGCTGCTGGTGCGGGAGTGGCGGCGGCGGCCGGGCTGCGGGCGCGGCCCCGGGGGCGGCCCCCCCGGGGGCGCGCCGGGCTCCCCGCCGCCGGGCTCCCCGCCGCCGCCTTCCTGCGGGTGGGCGCCGGCTGCGCGCTGCCCTGGCCGCCCCGCTGGGCGCCCCGCGCCTGTCCGCCCGCGCCCGCGCTTCTTCCTTCGAGCCCGGCGCGGGGCGCCCTCAGCCCCGGTCGGACCGGCCACGGCCCGGGCGCTCCTGGCCGCGGGCTGGGGCCGGGGCCCCGCGCCGTCCACGCTGGCGGGCGTCCGGCCGCGGGCGCAGGGGCTGGAGGAGCGCCGGACGGAGGAGGGGGCGCCGCCAGAGCTTGGGCGCCACCGCGCGCCCCGGCCTCCGGCTCTGGGGCCCCGACGTGGTGGCCTTGGCCCGGCCGGCGCCCTGCCCCGCGCCTGCCTCACCGCCTCCGGCCGGCTCCCCTCGGCCCAGGCCGGCGCCACCGCCAGGCTCGGCCGCCTCTTCCCCGAGGCGTCTGCTGCGAGCCCACTTCCCCTGCGGCCACGGGCCCCAGGCCACGCGGGCCACCCCCCGCCGTGATGAAAAGCGCCGGCACCTAACGGGCCCGGGGCCCGGGGGGGATCGAGTCGCCCCTGCCCCCGCTTCCAGGATGTCCGCCTTCTGGGGGCCGCAGCCTGCCCCTGGCCTGCAGGGATTTGGGGGAATTGCTCCCTGCACCCCCCCCCCCCCGCCCCTAGCCTGGTTCCCTTTATTTTCTAAAGTAGATTTGACAGTCCTCCTCCTCCTCCCTCCTCCTCCTCTTCCTCCTCCTCCTTCCCCTCTCCTCCTCCTCCTCCTCCCCCTGTCCTCCTCCTCCTCCTCCCCCCTCTCCTCCTCCTCCTCCACCTCCCTCCTCCTCCTTCCCCTCTCCTCCTCCCCCTGTCCTCCTCCTCCTCCTCTCCCCTCCCACCTCCTCCCCCCTCCTCCTCCTCCTCCTCCCCCTGTCCTCCTCCTTCCTCCTCTCCTCCTCCCCTCCTCCTCCTCCTCCTCCTCCTCCTCCTCCCCCCTCTCCTCCTCCTCCTTCTCCCCCTCTCCTCCTCCTCCTCCTCCCCCTGTCCTCCTCCTCTCCCCTCCCTCCTCCTCCTCTCCCCTCTCCCCTCTCCTCCTCCTCCCCTCCACCTCTCCTCCTCCTCCTTCCTCCTCCTCCTCCTCCTCCTCCTCCTCCTCCTCCCCCTGTCCTCCTCCTCCTCCTCCCCCTCTCCCCCTCTCCTCCTCCTCCCCCCTCTCCTCCTCCTCCTCCTCCCCCTGTCCTCCTCCTCCTCCTCCTCCTCCTCCCCCTCTCCTCCTCCTCCTCCTCCCCCTCTCCCCCTCTCCTCCTCCTCCTCCTCCTCCTCCTCCTCCTTCTCCCCCTCTCCTCCTCCTCCCCCTCTCCCCCTCTCCCCCTCTCCCCCTCCTCCTCCTCCTCCTCCTCCTCCTCCTCCTCCTCCCTTTTCTTCTTCAAACCTATAAACTAAGTTTATTCGTGCAAGACCAAGGCCAGTTTTCTACAGACGCCACTTTTGACACCCTCAAGTGATATTATTACACTTTGGAACTTTTGAACAGTTTCTTGAGGGGCTTCTGTTAGCACAAGGCAAAGGGATCAAACGCTCACAATTGACGTTGCTGGTTAAGCAACTGCTACCAGTGGTGTAGATATGTAGCAGCCCCTGGAAGGGAGGAGATTGCTCACTCCCTTCCTCTACAAATAATTAAGAATTTGGTGCAAAACTGCATTTAAAATTGGAGAGTTAAAGTTTAATTCAGGAGCAGTTTTAAGCAGTGAAATGTACTAACTTCATAACACTTCCAAAAAATATTGTAAACCACGACTTTTTTTTTTAGGTTTTGTTTTTTTTTTGGCAAGGCAATGGGGTTAAGTGGCTTGCCCAAGGCCACCCAGCTAGGTAATTATTAAGTGTCTGAGGCCGAATTTGAACCCAGGTACTCCTGACTCTAGGGCCGGTGCTCTATCCACTGCTCCACCTAGACACCCCCTAAACCACAACTTTTCTAAATGAAAATGAATGTTTTTCTATATAACAGAGGGGAACATTTCAGTACAATCATAATTTTTAAAATGGCCCCCCAAAAGTGTTCTGATTGTGTAAAGAAAATGTTGCCAGTTTTGTTTTTAATGTACTGGATATACCTTACAAGCTGGTATAACATTGTCCAGCATAGGATATTTATTATTTAAAATTGCTTTAAATATTTGTGACAATAAAAATGGTTGAAATAATTTTATGGAAAGTTTGCACATTGAATAGCTTAAGTTTCTTTTTTTAAATTTTCCTGTCATATACAAATATTTCCATTTGGTAAATGGCTCTTCTGTTAATAATACAAATGGATGGATAATTATGGTACACTACTTTTGAGAGACAAATTGTTTCCGTTAAATGTTTGCCAGGTTAAGCTGTACATTGTAATACTGATGCTTGTTTTAAATTAATAATGAGAACTATAGTTTTAAAGAACGCTTCTTTGTAAGACATGTAATCTTCAATTGAAATATGAAATTCTCTTAAGTGCTGTCTACTCCATTTTTATTAACATAACTTCCATTTAAATATTTATATCTACATTTCTCATTTGCATTATATAAACTGAAATATAACAACATTTTTTATCCTTGAGTGAACTCTTTTATTAATATTTGTTTCTGGAGAAGACATTACCACTTGTTTCAAGGCTAGCAATGATTGGTCAGGACTCTAATATATGCTATCATGGTGCAGTTTTTTTAATTTTAGAAAGCTTTTATTTATTTTGAGTTTTACAATTTTCCCCCAATCTTGCTTCCCTCCCCCCACCCCCACAGAAGGCAGTTTGTTAGTCTTTACATCATTCCCATAGTATGCATTGATCTAAGCTGCATGTGATGAGAGAGAAATCATATCTGTAAGGAAGAAACATATAGCATGAGATATAGTAGAATTACATAATAAGACAATTTTTTAAAAAAATTAAAGGTACATAGAAAGTCTTTGGTCTTTGTTCAAACTCCACAATTCTTTCTCTGGATACAGATGGCATTTTCCATTGCAGATATCCCAAAATTATGCCTGATTGTTGTCCTATTGGAACAAGCAAGTCCATTAAAATTGATCATCACTCCCATGTTGCTGTTAGGGTGTACAATGTTCTTCTGGTTTATGATGCAGCTTTTTTAATATGATCTGTGGCATATCATTGACTGAAAACCCACTTCTGGATGGCAGGAAAGACTTGGCAATAAGAAGCCAGGAGACCCTGGTTCTAGTTCCAGCTTTGACAATGACTTGTTATGGGATCCTAGGCAAGTCATTTCTCCTGGCAGCCCTTGATTTCATTATATGGAAAATAAGGAAAAAACAATACCATCTAATGGCTCTTCTCATTCTGGTGTTCTATGATTTCACTGTGTAAGGCATTGTCACAGGCACTAAATAACACTTGAAAACAAATGACAATTGGTTACTATCCTCTAGGAGTTCACCAAATAAGGATCAGTTAAAAGAAAAAAAAATATTTCATGTGATTTTTTTCCAACTCAATAAACATTTAAAAACATCAGATCCTGGGTAAAACCATTTGCATAGATTTTACATTTTTACATTTACATAGATTACATAGATGTAATAAATGAAAAAATGAATATTTTTAATATCTGTGTCTATTTCAGTCCCTGCATATAACACATCCATAGACATTGATTCATCTAGAGGTAGGTAGATAGATAGATAGATGGATGATGCCATTTAAGTTAGGATATTTAGAGCTATTCAAAATTTTTAGATTTGCTAGCTCTGACAATCAATGTACTAGCATTTATTGAAAGTTGGCCATATGCCCAGGACTGACCTAAGCTTGTTAAGAGATGAACATAAGGGGAAGTATGGAATATTATGCCTGTGAGGAATTTCAATCTAGTTGAGAAGAGATAGGGTACAATCAATATTAAGTGGTATATTGTGCTGTCCTCATGGCAACAGGAGGTTGGGAAAAAGAGAGCTCACTGGGGGATCAGAATAACCTAGGAACACTTCTTGGAAACCCTTGGACTAAAGCTGATGCTTAAAGGATAAATATAGTTTGGCAAAGTTTAGATACCTACCTATACAAAGGGCTGGCACTGCCCTAGAGGAAACTAGTTAGCTAATTCTCAGAGCTCTCAGCTTCCTGGCCTTTTTCTTCCTAAGGAAATTTTTCTTAATGAGTTTATCCTAAGGGAAAATTAATAGAATGCTGTTTTCAATGACAAAGGATAGGAACCTGAAGAAGCCCTTGTACCATTACTTAGAACCTACACATACAATATTCTAACAATCTTGATTATTATACCAATTCCTAATGAATTGTCAAGTCCTTTTAATTTTTACTTTCACAACATCTATCCATTACCTTGTTTCCATTAATAGGACTACAACCTAAGTTGAAACCCTTCAGATCATTTATCTAGACTTGCAATAACCTAATTGGGTTCTCTTTTTCCAGTTCCTCCCCTTTCCAATCCTACCTCCAATAGAGCTGCCAAAATAAACTTAGTTTATCAAGGGTCTCTGTCTACCCAGCTCCAAAATCTTCAACAACTCACTGGTGTCTTAAAGATCAAATACATATTCCTCAAAATAGTATTTAAAAGCCTTTCACAATCTGGTTCCATTCATTATTTCCAGACTTACTTTATACTTTTCTCCTTTATTGACTCTTCATTCCACACAAACTAGCTTTCTTTCTGTTTCTCAAATGTATTTTTTTGCTCTGTTTTACCTCTGGGTCTTTATGAAAGTTTGCTCTTATTCCTGAAATGCATTTTTTTTCTTCACCTCTATGTGTCCTTAGCTTCCTTCAAGCTCAATTAAGGCAGATACTTGTTCTAGGTCTCTTTCTTGATCCTCCTAATTGTCCATGCTCCTATCCTTCTGCATTGCTTTGTTTTTATTTATTGGTTAATAAATTGTACTCTCCAATAGAAATTAAGGTCCATGAGGGAAGGGGATGCTTGACTATTTTTTTTCTCTTTGCACTCCCTGCACCTAACTTTGCCCATATTAGGCACTTTAAAAAATGTTGCTTGAATTCAATATCCTGTTTCCTAGCCAATAGTAAATTAGAAGAAATTTGCATAAATTTACTTATATGTTGTTATTAAGTTATTCAGTTGTGTCAGACTCTTCATCATTCCATGGATGATACATATCCCACCACTCCTTCTATCTTCCACTCTCATGCCACATCTGTCCAAGATTATGTTCTTTGTTTCCATGACACTATCTATCCATCTCATCCTCTGCTATCTCCCTTTCTTCCTTTAGCCTTCAATCTTTCCCAACATGAAGGTCTTTGCCAATCAGATCTCTTCTCATTATGTGGCAAAGTATTTCAATTTCAGCATTTAACCTTCCAGTGAATAGTTTGGATTAATTTAAGAATTGAATGTTTTGATTTTTTTTGCTATCCAAGAAACTCTCAAAGGTATACTCTAAGACAACAATTCAAAAGCATTGATTATACAATGCTCAGCTTTCCTTATACAGTCATACGTAGCTACTGGAAAAACCATAGCTTTGATTATACAGACCTTTGTCAGCAAGATGATGCCTGTTTTTAATAAGCTGTCCACATTTGTCATAGCTTTCCTTCTAAGGAGCAAGTCACCATCTGCAGTGAACTTTGAGCCCAAGAATATAAAATCTGTTGCTGCTTCTATTTCTTCTACATTTGCCAGGAACTGATGAGAAAAGTTACCAAAATCTTAGGGTTTTTTTATATTAAATTCCAAACCACTTTCCTCTTGCATCTTCATCAAAAGGCTTTTTAATTCTTCTTACTCCCACATAAAAGTGGCATCATCTATATATCTAAGATTCTTGATATGCATCATATATATATATACATATACATATGTATATATATATATATATGAGATTCTTGATATTCTCTCAACAAACTTAATTCAAGTTTTTGATTCATCCATCCTGGCATTTCATGCTATGTACTTTGCATTCAAGCTAAATAAATAAGGTGACAATATATAGCCTTGTCATACTCCTTTTCCAATCTTAAACCAATGAAGACATAATATTTGTGATTACTAGCCAGGATCTGTTTTCTAATTTTCTTACATATGTAATGTTATTTAATATATATTCTTTTGTAAAGAAACCATGTCTAGGTCATCTTTAAAAGTGAAACCATAGTGAAACCATAAATCTCACTGTTTTAAAGTTTTCTCTCCCTTGGATGCCCAACAGCTGCACAATGACTGAACAAGTTGTGGTATATGATTGTGACAGAATACGAAATGATGAGCAGGATGTTTTCAGAAAAACCTGGGAAGACTTATCTGAACTGATGCAAAGTGAAGTAAGCAGAACTAGGAGAACACTCTATATAGTAACAGCAATAGTATATGATGATCAATTTTGAATGACTTAGCTATTTTCAGCAATACAATAATCCAAGACAATTTTGAAGGACTTATAAAAAACGTTATCCATATACAGAGAAAGAACTAATGGAGTCTGAATGCAGATTGAAGTATACTTTTTTTTTTAAGTTTTTGCAAGGCAGTGGGGCTAAGTGGCTTGCCCAAGGCTAGGTAATTTTTAAGTGTCTGAGACCAAATTTGAACCCAGGTACTCCTGACTTCCAGGCTGGTGCTTTATCCACTGCACCACCTAGCTGCCCCTTAGCCTATGTTTTCTTTTGCAACATGGCTAATATAGAAATGTTTTGTATGACTGCATATGTATAGTCAGTGTTAATTGCTTGCCTTTTCAAGAGAGAGAGAGAGAGAGAGAGAGAGAGAGAGAGAGAGAGAGAGAGAGAATGTGGAATTCAAAATTAAAAAAAGGTTGAAAAATTTTGTTTAGTTGTAACTGGGAGAAAAATAAAATTAAATGTAAAATAATTCTCCCCTCCTACCTCAAAAAATGCCTGTTCCCATTTGTAACCTATCTTTCTGTCATTGATAAAAATCATTTCCCAATCAGGTGAACTACCCTTCAGTTACTTCACTCTCAACATATGACCAGAGACCATCCTTTTCCAGACATGTATCTCTTTAATGATAGCCTTTGTTGTTCTTCTCTTTGTAATTCTAAATTTAAAAAAAAATGATTCCACATTTTCTCTAAGATATACTTACATGAAATAGGAAAAAGTCCATTAGGAAATTTGTATAAATGATCCTAAGTACTCAGGACTATCTAAGTAAGACAATATTCCTGGAAGAATGGAGAGATTGCTCTTCTATCCGAAAGTCCACAGGGAGATACTAATTGCCACCCTGGAAGGTCAGCAAACAAACTCAGCATTAACTTTATGCTTGGCAGAAAACCAGGTCTGTGGGTTATTACAAAGTATAGTTTAGGCAATTTCCAGACTCAATACTGATTTCTCAAGTTTTCCCAAGAATATCATCAAGAAACGATATAATGCAGATTCAGAAAAGCCAAAATTTTTAACCAAAAGCACATAGATTCCTAGTGTATTTATGTTGGTTCTCCATGTAAAATGAATGTCTAGGAAGGTTTTTTTCCTTAAGTACATAATCATCCCAGTACTTATACAAGCCAGTGGGAGTGGAAAGAGATGAGGCATGGTTGGGGAAAGAGAGAGAGAGAGAGAGAGAGAGAGAGAGAGAGAGAGAGAGAGAGAGAGAGGAAAATATTGGCTTTCCTTCCTTCCTTCCTTCCTTCCTTCCTTCCTTCCTTCCTTCCTTCCTTCCTTCCTTCCTTCCTTCCTTCCTTCCTTCCTTCCTTCTTTTTTGTTGCTTTCTTCCTTTTTAGTGATTGATACAACTTGAAGCACAAAACCATAACCCTGCAATCTTATTTCCCTTCGTCATTTGTTTTAACACTTAATATGATCTTCAGCATTATTCTGAAAGTTCTCCTTGCCCCCAGATAGCTCTCTGCAGTTTCAGTATCCAAAGGAGGAGGGGAGAACCTGAATTAGCATTTATATAGGGCCTATTATGTGCCAGGGCACTGTGTTAAACACTTTACAAATATTATCTCATTTGATCAATGAACATAAGGATGATTAAACTTCAGAGGAAAGGCAAATGAAGAGTATTCATTTCAGTATAATTTTCCCATGCTTAAATTATAATGTATCTTCTTTCAAGTATTTTGATGATGATGATGATGATGATGATATTTGTCCTTCACTGTTGAAGAAGACCATGACATCAGGGAGGTGATGCCATGACAAGCGCATGACTTGGATTGGAGTGAGGAGGTGCTGTGCTAAGTCACCAACCTCATTTTCTTCTCCAGAGCCATCTGTATCCAGTGGCCAGATATGAATTTAGATGACTGGAGATGGCCATGGAAGCAAGGCAAGTTAAGTGATTTATCCAAGATCACATAGCTAGTAAATATCTGATATCAGATTTGAACTCAGGTCCTCCTGACTTCAGTGCCAATACTATACTTACTGTGCCAACTAGTTGCCCCTAAGTATTTTAAGGGCTTTTAGATGGAAGAAGGATTAGTAATCATGCTATTCCTGACCTCAGGAATCAGAACTATCACAGAACAATCTTGGAATTTAGAATCAGTGAAGATTTTCAAGATTCTCTAGGTCAATACCCTTCACTGCCATTTTATAGATGAGGAATCTGAGGCCTGGAGAGGTAAAGTCACTTGACCAAGATCTAAGAAGTAGTTCTGGAATTGGCAATAAAGTCCTTTCATTTCTTATCCAATTTTATTTCCACTTTGTCACAAAGACTTTTAGCTAGTCATTTTGGAGGTTGAGACAAGGAGAAGAAGATGGGACCTCAAGCAAACTTTCAGTTGAGACGGGGATCAATAGGAAATGACTCCTTTTTGAGCAAGACCCACAGACTCAATATTCTAAAGGGGTTCTGTCCATGGAAAGGAAGCAAGGTACCTTGTAGCTCTCTATTTTACTATTATTCTTGTGAACAGAGTAGAAAGATTAGCTAGACAGAGACAGATAGAGACAGAGAGACAGAGAGAGAGAGAGAGAGAGAGAGAGAGAGAGAGAGAGAGACAAAGAGACAGAGAGACAGAGAGAGAGACAGAGACAGAGAGAGACAGAGAGAGAGAGAAACAGACACAGAGACACAAAGATAGAGAAACAATCAGAGACAGCAATAGAGAGGCAGAGGAACTGGGCTGGGGGGTATAGAGGGAGAGACACAAACAGCAGAGAAGTGAGTAGAGATAATCCTTATTTAGAAATATGTGCAATTTAAAAGACATTACATTATGTATATGTAAACTGTACATCAGCATAACCAATTTCCTTTGAAATCTATATGTTTTATATTAGGTATTAAAACAAAAATTTGAGAAGGGATTCATTGACACAGCTTTCAAAGGGGTTATGACACAAAAAACAAAAAAAAAAGTTTGAGAATCTCTAAATGTAATAGCTCAAATATTTTTAGCTTAACTTAAGGTAAAAATCTCTAAATAATTAGAATTCTCTAAGATTGAAATAGGTGGCCTTTTCAGATACAGAGGACTACATAAGTGGAGACCTTCAAGCAGGAACTAGATAGACCATTTTGATGTCATTAACTCCTTTGGCAGTTTGATGAAACCTATAGACCCTTTTCAGAAAGCTGTTTTTAAATTCTTTTTTTTTAGTTTTTTTTTTTTTGCAAGGCAATGGGGTTAAGTGGCTTGCCCAAGGCCACACAGCTAGGTAATTATTAAGTGTCTGAGACCATATTTGAACCTAGGTACTCCTGACTCCAAGGCCGGTGCTTTATCCACTATGCCACCTAGCCGCCCCTGTTTTTAAATTCTTGAAATAAAATACATAGAATTATAAAGGAAACCAATTATAATGAAATATAGTTATCAAAAACTTTAAAAAGAACATATTCAGAGGGGCAGCTAGGTCGCGTAGTGGATAAAGCACCGGCCTTGGAGTCAGGAGTACCTGAGTTCAAATCCTATCTCAGACACTTAGTAATTGCCTAGCTGTGTGGCCTTGGGCAAGCCACTTAACCCCATTTGCCTTGTAAAAACCTAAAAAAAAGAAAAAAAAGAAAAAAAAAGAACATATTCAGCAACCCAGATGAAGGACCCCTGCTCCAGAGGTAGTGAGTATCCATTAAAGGAAAATTTTCAAGCCAAAAATAGATCACTTACCAGAGATTTAGAGACTATTCCTGCCCAGGTTCATGTGGACTAGTCAACACCTGAGGGTCTTTCAAACTTTGAAATTATACTGTGTTAATCCTAAGAGATTTCTCTGTAACTTTTTCTTTCATTTTTGAAAAAAAGAATACAAAAACCCCTCTAGAAACTATCTTTTAATACCATCGCCAATCTCACAAAATAGCTGTAAAGTTAAGGTACCCAAAGCATTTTGTGAATTTGAAAGCCTTTGTACATATAAGCTGTTGTTATTACTTTACCTTTTAAAATTTAACTTAGGTAAATGGTAAGGATTTTCTTGCTGGTTTACCTGAGAGGCTAGGGCTGGTAAGGAAAACATTATTGACAGCCTTGTGTGACAGCCTCAAGTGTTGAAGAAGAAGAAGAAATTGGAGAATAACTGAGTGCTGTGTCAGCTACTGAATAAGCAAAGAATGTTCCCTTGGATAGATTATTTCCTTAACAAGTAACAGAATGGGAAAGAACATAGGGCTGCCACTTATCTCCCTGGAATCCAGAATTTGGGATGGAAACTCCCAGGAAACTGGAGCCTTGAAGCATACCACGTTCTGGAAAAAGTTTCTTTTGGTGGAAGTGATGTCTCAGTAAAAGTGTTCCTCTTCTGTTCTGGCCCACGAGGCCTCTAAATTCTGCTGCAACAAAAGGAGAATTCTTCAGAGGTTTTGTTGATGCTGTGGTGATTATTCCTTGGCTTATTGGTGATGACTGGCAAACAAAAAGAATTTTTGAGTTTTTTTTTTATCTCCTGCCTTTGTTGCAGGGCCTGTAATGGGCAAAAAGGGGCTCTTAACCATTTCCTGCCTTGCTAAATGATGTCTCCTACAGAACACCAGTAGGGAGTTAGAGAGGGCAGAATCTGACATAACCTATTTTAGGGAGATTCCTCTAGGTGCTCAGTCTGCTTCATCATAAAGAATGACACCTCAGCTTCTGATCCCTGTCTTCCCAACAGGAACTTTCAGGGTCATGGAGGAATCTGAACAAGGGAGCTGGTGCTCCTCTGGAGGTTGATTTCATGATTACTTGGCCACTGCATTTCCTCCCCTTCAGTGGAAACTGTTTTAGAATATGTGCTTGGGGTTGGATTACAATTTAGATAAAGGTCAAGAACTGAGACAGTTTGATATAATCTGATGTCTGGACCCCTTTTGCAGAAGAAGGACCATATCAGCATCACTTTCCTTAATGCTAGATGGTTAAGAAGGCCCCTAGAGCAATGTCATAGCTAGGCAATCTTACCTCCTATAGCCAAGATGGATAAAAGGTTAGAATTGTATCTACATACCCTAGAAATAGTTCTGCTTTAGGTGTATGGGTCGATTTAGAAGGAAAGATGTTTCCATCATCATTCTTAAGGGGGAGGATAGTCCTTCACTTAGAGTTGACAGCATTTTCCACCAAATACCCATTACACAAAAGACCATCACGACAGCAACAGTAAAAGACAAAATATACACTTATCCAGGCAAACCAACAAAGAGGAACTGAGAAGTCCTACAGATTAGAATATACTAAAGAATACATAAGAGAGAATAAAATCTTCAGCTCATAACATTATGGAACAGACTCCCACTTGTCTGCAACTTAAAGCATTGGCAATATGGATGATCATTTAGCTTTTTTCTATCAGAAACTCTAAAAGCAGTTCCCCCAAATCCAAATTCTGAGGTGTCATCATGTTGGAACACTTTGTGATAGAATCTGAGTTTCCTGCCTCAATACCATCATTCACAGTATACATGCTACATATCCAGAGCTAAAACATGATAAAAATTATGGATTAAAATACTTATTTCAATGTACTATCACAAGATAAGTCTGTTACCTGCTCTTGTTTCGATAGAACAAGATCTTGCCCATTGTTATCACATTGCTTCCTTATCCATTTATATTTCAAAATATTCTCAATCAACATTTATTAGGGTCTACTGAGTGTCAGACACTGTATTAAATATTGAGTGTACACAGTTCTTGCCTTCAAGGACCTTACATTCTAACAAAGAAGATAACACGGACATCTATGAGAATACATATACCTATATTTGTATGTTATGCAGTGTGGATACAAAGCAATTATATATTAAGTGGAAAAACAAAGTAGATTGAGATTGTAGTACATTAGCTACTGGGGAGGAAGAGTGAAAAAGGAAAACTACATGCAGACTGTCCTCAGTTAAATCTTAAAAGAAACCAGGGCTTCTGAGAGCAAAATGAGAGAAGAGGGAGCATTCCAGAAACTGAAGTCAGTTAATACAAAAGCACAACGAAAGAAGTTGGAAAGTTGGGAAATGAAAAAATAAATAAGCTAGAATGACTAGATCACAGAGTAAATAGAAGGGAGTAATATCTAAGAAGACTAAAAAGTTTGGAAGAGACAAAGTTATAAAGAACTTTTACTGTCAAACTCAGAAGTTTATATTTGACCATATATTAGGGAGCCATTAAAGTTTATTGAATGTGGGAGAAGATTAAAGAGGAGAGAGTGGGGATAATGCCTAACCTTCATTTTAGATAACACGTTTTGGTAACCATGTGAAAGTGGACTGGAGTAGAGAAAAGCTTGAGGTAAAGTGATCTAATGGGGGATTATTGCCATAGTCCAGGCAAGAAGTGATGAGTCTCTAAACTAGGATCTTGATTCCATGAGTGGGGAAGTATTTTTAAATAAAATGACAATTACTTTTGTGGACTAGTTCAGTGATAAATAAAAGATCTTTATTCTCTATTTCCTTTGCAACCAGTTTTTTAATTGATCATTGTATCAAAATTGTTATTTGATAAGTATATCAATGATAGGATGGGGCCTGGGATATCATTGGTATGAGGAATTCTCAGGTGCATTACATGCTATGTAATTATTAAATGTCTGAGACCAGATTGAACTCTGGTTCTGATTCCAGGGTCAATGCTCTATCCACTTCACTACCTAGCTGCCCCTTAATGGACTTTAAGAAAAGTTGATTACCCTTAAAAAAATCTTGGAAACCATACATGTAAGACAGTAGTGTCAAACTCAAATGAAAACAAATCCCTTTAGGTCATATGTCTTTTGAGTCCTACATAAACTGGATTTAAGTGAGGCAGTTGTACTCTCCACAGTCCGGTGGCAGGACAGAGTCATGATGTTTGGGGATGGCTCAAGAGGCACTGATGACTTTCCATGTCTAACCAAATTCTAAGTACTCCTTGGCTAGGTAAGTTGAACCAAGGTGCTATTCAGTAGACCCCTAAAATGGGAGGTGAGAATAGACCTGGTAGGGGTTGAGTCAAGGATGGAGAGCAAACCTCCCAGTGCTAGGCAACCTGGGGAGGAGAAGAAAATGCAGCAGATCTGACCTAAAGATAGTGGGGGAAAACATCAATAGAAGCAATCTTTTGATGTCACAAGCATTTGGGGAAAATTTGTTTTTCCTCCTTAAAATTGTCTACTATTCTTTAGAAAAAAAAATCCTTATTTTACTAGTGAAATTTTTGAAGGTTTTTGCAAGGCAATGGGGTTAAGTGACTGGCCCAAGGTCACATAGGTAATTATTGTCTGAGATCACATTTGAACTCAGGCCCTCCTGACTTCAGGGCGGGTGCTCTGTCCACTGCGCCACCTAGCTGCCACTTATCAATATATTTTTAGGTACATTTTCAAGATATTTCATTTTATTAGATTTCATGCTATCTGCAACGGTAGCATTCTTTCAAAGTAAATACAGCATCCTTTCTTCCCTATCAATATTACACTAATAAATATAGAATATCCTATTATCTGACTGGGGCCTTTATTTTGTATTTCTGCACTTCCAATATTTAATGTATATAGAAAATATATAATATATATATATATAATTTAACACGTATATAATAAAATAACACATACTACATATATATATGTATATATATGTATGTATTTGTGCTAGTTTCAGTTAACCAAGACTTAAAGAAGAGTTCAAAGTGAGGGACCCTTATCAATAGAAGAAGAGGGTGAAAACTCAGGTATTTAAATGACTGCAAAGTTTCCTAATTAGTTGGAAAAGAGCAGCAGGTACTGAAGTTTTTCATCTCAAAAAGTTAGACATTTGAGTAGCTAAACTAAAGAGTTAGCAGAACTTTCCCCAACCTACCCACTGAAGAGAAAGGTGCCATATTGTGGCCAAAATAAAGAAGGTGATAATGGAAATCAGTGTAACCAAGATAAAAAGTAGCAGAAGGCTATAATCAGCTCAGTGGGAAAATCACCCCACTTGATGACATTACTAGCAACCTAGGTATGAGTTATCTTGGTCATGCCAGGTTCATTTATTCACTATGTGTAGGCTCCTTAACATATAGTCATAATTACATGATCTCAACCAATTTATACTCCCTATTCATACATGTTCCCTGCAGAGTTTTAAGGTTTGTAAAGTGGTCAAAGTGACTCTGCAAGTTAGGTACTCTAGATATCAACACTCAAATTGAATAGATTAATCATACAATGAACACTGTACTAAGTGCTGAAGAAACAGAGAAAGGCAAAGGGGGACCATACCCCAAAGGAGCTCTTATTACAGGGGAATAATTTCATGAACTACTAAAGACACAGAGGATGTCTACAGAGAACAAAGAAAAAGACAATAAGCAACCTGAGAAGACTTATGGCAGATATGGGATCTAAGCTGAATCATGGAAGGAAGGGAAACTAATAAGTTGAAATAAGGAGGGAGAATATTCTAGACTTGGATAAAAGATAGAGAGCACAGAGGCACAAAAAGAGTAGATGTGTCTTGGACAAGGAAAGACATGCTTCATACACATATTTCAGGAGGAAATTTTGTAAATGAATTGCAGAGTGGATGGAGGGAAATAAAGGATAAGATGGGCAGTTAGATGACACAGTGCTGGACCTAGAATCCAGAAGACCTGAGTTCAAATGTGAATTCAGACACTTAATGTGTAACCCTGGGCAAATCACCTAATCTTATCCACCTCAGTTTCCTTATCTGTAAAAAGAACTAGAGAAGGAGACAGCAAGAAAACCCTGGATGGAATCATGAGAAGTTGAGCATGCCTGAAAATTAAAAAAAAATAGTAAAAGAATTAGTTAAAAGGAAACAAAATTATTTACTTTAGAGCATTCCAGGGTATCTAGGAAGAAACTAATTTAGGTAATAGCTTAAAGCAAAGTAGAAGGAAACAGACACACAAATCGCAAGTATTTGTATATGCAATATAAAACACAAGATAAAAAAGAAATCAAAATGCTTTTCAAATTAGTACACAGCAGGGTGTGGGGCAGCTGGGTAGCTCAGTAGATGGAGCACTGGTCCTGGAATCGGGAGGACCTGAGTTCAAATCTGACCTCAGACACTTAATAACTATCTAGTTGTGTGACCTTGAACAAGTCACTTAACCCCACTGTCTTGCAAAAAAAATAATAATACAAAAGGGGTAGGACAGAGGATAGCACTTTGGCCCTGGAGTCAGGAGGACCTGAGTTCAAATTTGAATTCAGTCACTTAATAATCACTTAGCTGTGTGATCTTGGGCAAGAGACAACTCCATCGTTTTTGCAAAAAATACAAATATTTGGAATACAAATATTTGGAAATTAATCAAGATATATTCAGAACCTATTAAGGAACATATCAATGCTTTTTTTTTACAGAAATAAAGGAGAATTGCACAACTGAAAGATCAATGTCTTTAACGGATATCTGTTCTCTCTAGTCCACCTCTCTTGGGAAATTTTAGAATAATTTTAGAGTGGATATCAAAAGGAATTTCTAACTACATGCCATCTGGAACTGCATAGGGGGCAATAGTTGGTTTTAAAGCCATCCTAACCCCTTCCCTCCTCATCAGTTTTCCTTTCATTGCTTGATCTCTCTCTCTTTCCCCCCACCGAACTCTGCTACTAGCTTGCCTTTCCATTCTACCTCTACAAAGGTGTTAGTCAATGCTCAGACATACTTGGAGAGAATACATGAATGAATGAATGTCTGCTCTAGCTAGAACTCCAAAAGAGAGCTGATGCAATTACATGATGTGAAGCTGAAATGAATCCTCACATCACACCTATGATATTCATGTCAGAAGATTTTATATTTGTGTGGAGGTATCTTTCATTTTACTTTCTTTTTTAGGTGAAAATTTTAAAATCTCTAATATCAGATTCCTTGTTTGAAGTGGGGAGTTTGGGCTGGTTTACAGGGTCATCTACCTGTTCATTGCATACACCATTCTTTTCAGTTTCATGCACAATAAATTTGCTGGTCTATTCCATCTCAATGATGTTCTATCCATCAGTCACTGCCCTGTCACATAAGAACTGGAAATTATACTTCCCTTAATTATACATTCTCTGGCTAATAGATATAAAGAAGAGTTTCTGACTTGGGAAATCTCATATTTCGAATGGAGATATGGGATTGTCTGCTGTAGGTCAACTTGAAGTTAACAGAGAGAGAAGAAAGTACCTGAGATCTTGAATGGTATTTCTACGATATAAACCAGATGTGGGGAACTTTTTCCCCCAACCAATTTAAAAAATTAGCCTGCTATATTTGGTCAAAAACTTAATTAAAATTAAAAGCTCCCAGATTTATTGAATTTTGAGTCCCACTTAATAGTTGTTTTGGCAGTGCCAGACCACATCATTTTGCAGGCCTTATATGGACTATGGGTTGGAGGTTCCCTGTCCCTTTTCTAAACCAATCTGGAGAAATTGCTTAGTAGGAAAGCCAGTTTATATCTCAAGTAGTCCAGAAACAGGTTTGGTAATGTCATAGGGTAAAATCAGAGTATTGATTGAGCTAGATAAAAACCTATATGAGGCTTGGAATAACCCCAATGCAATCTCTTTATTCCTCACCCAGACCTCGGTCATATTTCTAAGTATTTAGATGAGATTTTTGGTTGAACTTATTTACCCTGATGCTACATCTTTGCTTCATAGTTATTAATGATATAAGAATTAACATGAGTTGGTTTGGGAGGAAACTAAGTGGTGTCTTGTTGGACTTTAAGTCAGGAAATTGAAATTGTATTTCAGACATTTAGTACTGGTATAAACTTTGCCATCTATAATCTAACTCAGGGCTCAAACTTAATATTTACATGAGATTCTTCATTGATGGAGAGAATGGTCATGGTCAATGCTTATATTTGAAGTGATGTTGAGAACTTGAGAAGAGAGGGATCTGTTCTTTTCAGAGAAAAGTTCCTAGAAGGAGAGAATTATCCAAGGAAGAAGTCAACATATATGCCTTAAGAATATCTCTATTCTCTGTTTGTCCTGCTAGAGACACAGGGGAATATCCTCTTGAGAGAGGTTGGGGATTGTTTTAGTTGAGCGATGTGGCTCCCAGTGGAAGGGATCATTCATGAATATATTGTCTAATTAATTCTAATATGAATAATTTGATTTCCTTTTTTATGACTTGGATAAATGGGTTCATTTATTATTCACTATATAAATATATAGATATATAGATATGTAGATATAGAATAGATATAGATTAGATATATAGATGGTATAACTGATTGGCAGGTGGTGGGAAGGCATTCAAGTCTTCATTATGCTTTTAAGTATTCCTTCATTCTAAGGGATAGCAATAAGAAAAATGACTTGAACCTAAGAATTTATTTAAGGGAGGGGAATAAATGGATACAATTCTTATCCAGTGCTTCCTCTCTGAAGAGAGCAAAGCAGGTCAGTCTTATGGCTTTAATCTCCTTTTCCCCTCCAGTCAAGAATCAAAACTTCCCTTTGGGAAAGATGGGTGGAGAAGATTCCGGAAATAATCAGTCACAAATTTCTGTGAGTCACATCTAGACAAACCCATATGGACACATGTAAAATATACTTAACACCCTTACATATACAATGGGGTTATAACAGTACCTACTTCAGAGAGTTATTGTGAGAATCAAATGAGATAAAATATGCAAAAGTATTGCAAACTTTAAACTTTATAAATATGAAATATTGTTGGTTGTTTTTTTTTTTTGCAAGTCAAATGGGGTTAAACAGCTTGCCCAAGGCCACACGGCTAAATAATTATTAAGTGTTTGAGACCAGATTTGAACCCAGGTACTCCTGACTCTAGGGCCAGTGCTTTATCCACTGCGCCACCTAGCCGCCCCTGTTAGTTTAATTCTTTAGATTATTTCATTTACACCTCTCGGTTAATGACTCAGTTCTGAGTTGAATTTGCTTCAGGTCATCCCTTAGAGACTCAAAAAGACTGTAGACCCTGAGAATTTGAGGATGAATTTTATTTTTACAAGTAGTTAAATGTTAGGCAGAACCACATATGAGTGATGTCATTTATGCTAAAAAATGAGCTGTGATTTTAAAGTACAAAAATCCCCTTCTCTGGGGGCTCACAAATTATATCTAAAAGCAATTCAAAAGAACTTCAATGTTTTGAGCAATGGCAAATTCATCAGACTACCTGTATTGCTTCCCATGGTGACTCCTTCGAAGGAAAACACTCCTTTGGCTGTGTAAGGGCTGTTTAATTTTGGAGGGGAAAAAAATCACACTTATTACATAGGCAAAGTGGTTTACTAACATGATATACTTAGAATTGAGTAATCTAGCTATATGACCTTGACCAAGACACCATTTCTGCCCTCTGAGGCTGTGCCCTCACTGTAAAATAGAAATGAGTCTTGTACTAAAATGCGAATGATGTTTTCCTCCCAGCATTACTATAAATAACTTTATACATTTAAAAATTTTTCAGTGCATCTCACAAGGCATGAAATGTTGGTATCAACTGGGCTAATACACAAATGTGAGTAATGGTTCATTTGCTAAAGCAGGGTGATGGTAGCAGCAAAGTTCTTTGTTTTGTTCCACCCCATGCTCTGGTTCTTTTCCTGTTCTCAACTGAAATTTACTGGGACAAATGAATGAGATATACAAAGATTTATTCCCCCCTTTCCAGGCCTGAAGTACTTCCACCAAATAGGCTAGTACCGTTTCTATGAAGTTTTTCCCTAGAGTGGCAGGCTCTTTGCTTGTTCCTCTCCCTCACTTGTGGAAAAGTACAAAAAGTCCAGACTATTTTGAAATGAAGCAGATGAAACCTGCATTATACTTTCCTCCTCTGGGTCCATGACATAATTTTCTCACCCAATAGGGGAAAATTATTATCATATTCAATCTTTCAAACCGCAATTAAATATCATATTTTTTCTTGCCTTAAAGATTTTTTTTCAAAACAAGACCCCATTATGTGAATAAATTGAGGCCCATATTTCAGAAGGTCTTTAGTTTACAAATTAGTAATTTAGGGGGCTAACAAACCATAAGAAACTTAGATTATAATTTTCAAGTAAGCAATAAACTATCACATTTATAATATAATATTTAATTAATTTCTTTATAATTAATTTAAAATTGTTTTTATATACAAAGAATAATTTGAGTCAACTGAAGACTCAAACTAGAATTATTTTTACTTAGAAACTAGCATGTTTACCAAACAAATGCAGTTATCAGTTGAGAACCCAAGCCTTTCTTTGAAACTCAAATAGTCCATCACTTTCTTTGTAACTTTCAGTTAAAAAATCACAAGAGCATTGAAAAATACTGCATAACATTTATTTTATAGATGCAGAATAGATAAATTTTTATGTGGAGGCAGTCACAATGCTCGGAATAGAACTTGGGATTTCTGGATTCTCGTTTGATGAACTAAATACTATATAATGCTCCATAACCCTAATTAAAAATACAAAAGTAGAAGCTTTTGCTTGAATAGAGTACTTTTAAAAAGGATGTGACGGAACCTGATGAGGCAAGGGGGTAATTGCTGCAATTATAAGACATGTATAAACATAGATGCTGCATAAACTGGAAAGGTGGTAAACGAGAGGATCATCAGTTAAAGAATACAAGGAGATAAATAATACATGCAATACACATGAAATAAGAAATAAATTTAGCCTAAATCATGAAAAAAAAGGAACTGTAAGTGGTAAAATTTTAGTTGTTGAATTTAAATCTTATAAAATAGGGATTCTATGATATCAAATACAAATTCAGGGTCCAACTTCTTGGACACATTTGGAGGAAGTTATTGTGAAAAAAAAATGGACTCAAGTTGCCTGAAGCTTTTAAGAATAATTAGCAGATGGGGCAGCTAGGTGGCGTAGTGGATAAAGCACCGGCCTTGGAGTCAGGAGTACCTGGGTTCAAATCTGGTCTCAGACACTTAATAATTACCTGGCTGTGTGTCCTTGGGCAAGCCACTTAACCCCATTGCCTTGCCAAAAAAAAAAAAACAAACCTAAAAAAAAGAATTAGCAGACAAGGAAAAGTGGAGTTCTTAACTGAGTAAAAATCAATAGAGATCAAGGGTAGGGAAAGTTTTAGTTAATTTGGGAAATGTATATTTTGTAATTTATTAGTGCAACAAGAGGTAAAGTCTGTTTGAGGATAAATGTGATTGAGAAATGACTTAATTTTGGGATAGCTGAAGGGAAGAAACTGGGGAGCCCAGGGGTTCCTACAATGAGTCATGTTGTAGAAGACTGAGGCAAATCATTTATTTAAAAAATTGTTTTAATGAAAGAAATTTTACTTGCAGCATTATTCTAAAATGCTGAAGGTAAAAAAAAATCATTATAATCTTCAGATCACTACTTAGGTTCAAGTTGCCTTATTAAATACTGATAAAATATTCTAAACTGGTTCCCACTCTTTAACCACTTAAACAAAATAATGAGAATCATTATAACTAGGAAATTATAATGTATGTAGGGGGAAGGGAGGCAAAATAAGATCTTTTTAAAAATAAGGTTGTTTTAAAAATATTTTTGTGGGGGAAATTGAAGTTTATAAATTATTTAGTTTTTACAGAAACAAAAATGAAAAATTGAGGATAAGGGTCTATGCTCAGACAAAAAAGTTTGTGGTGGGGAGTTTTGACCAAAATTGTCCATTAGACTGTGAACTCCTCAAAAGCAATTTGTCATTTTTCTTTCTTTCTATCCTGGTACCTGATATACAGTGGGTGCTTAATAAGTGTTTAGTGACTATCATGGTACCAAAATGTACTTTTAAAAGAATGACAAAAAGAAAATATAAAGGTGTATATCACAAAGGCCAATTAATGTTTTCGGAAATTAAAGCCATTTCCATATGGATTTATCTGTTCCTTATTATTTAGAAATAGTAAGCATTTTCTGCTATTATAGCCTTAATCTTAATGAAGAATTCTGCTTGAAGTATTTCATAATAAAAGTTTAAGATCTACTATCATTAAGAGCCCAGCCAAACTTACTTTTAAAAATCAAATACTGGGGTGGCTAGGTGGTACAGTGGATAGAATACTGGCCCTGGAGTCAGGAGTACCTGAGTTCAAATCCAGCCTCAGATGCAATAATAACCTAGCTGTGTGGCCCTGGGCAAGTCACTTAACCCCATTTACTTTGCAAAAAAACCTAAAACAAGTAAATAAATGAATGAATGAATAGATAGATAGCTAAATAGCTAAATAAATAAATGAATAAAATAAATACCAAGTTTTGTTTGCTGCATACAAAACTTTAGAGATAGACCATCACAGAAGGCACAAAACCTAACCCTATCATCTTTTGTCATGTTCTTTAAGTCAAGGTTCATAATATGTATATGTGTGTATATACAGACATATGTATAGATGTAAAAATCAAAGGTATGCCCATCTGTTATTACTCATTACTGTCTTTTTTAAATCAAGTACCTTAGCATATTAATAACTGTTGACTTTCTTATATTCACTTTCTTTTATTGAAATTTCTTTCTGGAATAAAATAAAAACCACATATGTGCAAACATGTGTGTTTACACAGGTACACATATATGCTATGAGCTATACACATATATGAAATATATAGTTTTATTATTCATGAATAATTTTTTGAACTTTGTTACTATGAAGAAACTAAGTAAAACACCTAAAACTTCCTGTTTCCTCCTATCTGCTTTTCATTTGGATGACTATATAGTCCTGAATTTATTTCATTAAGCTCTATAAAATTGTAGACTACTTTACAAGTTTACAAAAACTTTTATTGGTTGGGTTGGGCATGATATAGGAAAGTTCCTGAAGGGTTCACTTTATAATCTAAACAAGGAAAAAATTATGTTTCACTCACTATGTTCCTACCAGTATAAAAAAGTTTTATAGAGAATTTTATAAACCCAAGCAATTAACCGGAAAAAACTCTAAATTACTAGAGTCCTTTAACCTTTGCTTTATATATATATATATACAATGCCATCTGCTCCAACTTGAGTCAACCCAGTGGGGAATGTACCTGAAATACAAGCTGAAGCTAATATCAAAATGGAATAAATTGCCTAAGGAAGTTCATTCCTTAGAATAACAAGTAGGACTCTATTGCAAAATGAATTTTTTATGTACAACACCATAAACAGCACCCCACTTACCATCTTGCCCCTAGACCAAATACTAGTCCCTGGAAGATTTCACATTTTCCTATAGGGAACTTCTGTATTGTAGAACGGTGAGTGCCTCACCTTGCCTGCTGCAGCTAAGTAGCTAACTCCATCAAAGTTAGAAAATTCTAAAGTAATTGAAGAAAGTAATTTATATTAGATTTCTATCAGGTATACTTTTCTTAGTTCACCAGACATATTTTCACTGCCCATAAGTACATTCCAGATCCCCCCTGGTCCTTACAGTTGTAGAATCATAACGAAATCAATACTATATTGTACTTGAAAGGATCTCCCTGTAACTTTAGAAGATTTAATACCTTGCCCTGGTCACCACTTCCCAATTTCTGTTATTTCCCTTGTAATTACATTAGCATTCAAAAGACAGGGACTGTCTGCTTATTTTTGCATCTCCAGTGCCTAGTCCATAATTAATAATAAATGCTTTTAGCTTGATTCATATTGGATAAAAATATAAAATGTATATAATTTGGAACTGCAGGTTCTGGTTAATAAACAAAGGAGAAAGTGCTCAAATTATGGACATTTTCCTACCTTTTGGTGGTTGAACTTCACTCGGTTTTTGTATTTTAAATAAATTATGTAGTTTGTTCTCTTGAGACAACATGCAGTCATGTACAATAGAGGCAATTTGCTTTTTCTCCAATCTTATGAATTTATATAGACTATATCTTTAAAAATGTTGTTCATGTGCATCTATATATAATCAATTGTACTAAATACCCAGTGAAATTCTATTAATTCATCCCTAATTACAACCTTTTGTACATCTCATGATTTTCCCCTAAGTTCCATTGTCACATTTACTTGCATATTGGGCTTGTTTTTTTGAATCTTCTGAAATATATACTAGCAGAATTTCATTTGGCATAAGTTCAAACTGTATGTATACTAAAGAGGCCTATTTTTACCAGCCTATTAGTCCTCCTTTGATTTAGAATGTGACCTATTTAGAATAAACACTGAGACCACTGTGACAAAAATAAGGATATAATTATTAAAATCAAATGATATACAGTACTGTCATTATTCTGATACAGAATTTTTACACAGCAATATTGATACAGATACAAATGACAATTAAGCAATCCATTACAATAAACCTTTAAGTTTCAAATAAAATACAAGTGACATTTTGATACATATTTCAAATGGGTAACTAGTTTTATGCCAGATTAAAATAAATTCTTCCTCTCTGATGGTATGTTCTCTAATATATCTAAATATCTCATTCATAAAATGAAATTCTATTAAGAGGAAAAAAAGGCTTTAATGGACAACTCAAAAAGAAGTAAAAAAAAATTAATTGGGTTTACTATTCTGCCTGCTGTTATATCTCTCTAACTTGCTGCTCCTAATTCAGACAGATAGAGGCAATATAGCTTCATTACATATGGTTAGCTCAATTGAAGGCAATATCATTTTCTGGACTGCTGTGCCTCTAAGACTAACTATCTCAGGAAAAGCTATGAAGTTGGAATAATCAGTTGCTAGCTTTTGCCAGGCCCAGTATTGATGGACTTTCCACCAAATGTGGACACTCTACTAAGACATTTGGTTAACGCCAGCTTAGAATCTGAGTAGGGTGATGAAAGAGGAGGAAGAAGAAGTTGCGAGATCAGTCACAGTTAAGTTGGGATTTAACATGCCTTGAGGATTGAGATAAAACAAAAATGTGTATCTATTGGGGGATCTATGATGAGGGAAAAGGGAAAACCTAAAAACAGTCTAGCTGATAGTTTAATAGTAATCAAATAATCAGTGTAGCTCTGAATCTGAGCCAACTTGCCTACAGATCTGGAGAAATTCTGGGATACCTCATAGAGTTCTGGGAATCCCAGTTCAGGAGAGCTAGGAGAACTTCTTAGCCTGGCTTGTAACTCCCAGAAGCTGATGTAGTTATTATACTGCTTCCTTACCAGCAGGGACACTACTGGATTACACTAGATTACAAGTTTCCTTATCTTATCTGTGATAGAAACTCTGGCTTTAGTTTTATAAAATGAAATGAATGTGGAGAAGAAAATCTAGTACTTAATACTTTACTTTCAACATTTCTATTCAAAATTATATCTCTATTAAAAAAACATCGTTTTCAAATCAAGACTTAAAATATTACTTGGGCCTAGATGTATTCTTTTTGATGCTTGCAAAGGGAAAAATATAATAGCATTTTTCTGGCATATAACTTATTCATTACAATCACAAGGAAAACTTTAAATACATTAAGTTGCTGTTCAAATATATGATTCCATTTCAAATGTTATTATTATTTCCTGGGTAAACATCGAAATCGGTTAAATGTAGTCCGTACACAGGTCAACCCAGGCAGACAAGGGCAGGTGTGATGCATTCTCTTCCCAAAAAATGGAACCTGGAAATAAACACACAACACAATTGCAGATGAATTTAGGGGGAAAAAGGAAAAAAACTATTTCTCACTTTTTTAAGAATTTAATAAATTTAGCGACCGAAAAAGAAAAATCTATATTTCAAATGATGAAATGTGGACCAAAATAGATAATGGAGTGAAAGAAAACATTTCAATTATTTTGTCTTTCTTAATTCTGAGATTTATTGCTTAGACAATATGTTGGCTCCAATTCTTTGTGACTCCATTTCAAGTTTTCTTGGCAAAGATACTGGATTTACCATTTCCATTTGCAGCTCATTTTTATAGATGGAGAAACTGAGGCAAAAAGAGTTTAAGTGACTTGTCTAGGGTCATACAGTTACTTGTATGAGATCAAATTTCAACTTGGATCCATCTGAGTCCAGGTCTGGCATTCTATCCACTGTACCACCTAACTGCCTTATTTCTGAGAACAGAACACAAAACAGACATCGCAAAAATCTTTCCAGGATGAGGCTTCTCCCAACCCCTTTTAACTCCTAGCACCTCTTTAAATTGCCTTACATTTATTTATGTTATATATGCGCATGCTCCCCTAGCAGTAATAAGTTACTTGAGAACTGGGACTATTGGTTTTTTTTTAGTTTTGTTTGTTTTTTCTAATGTATCTCTAGTGGATATAGCAAAGTGTTGAGAAGGTGCTTCAAAATTACTTTTTGATTGATTAACTTTATCTAATAAGCACTAGAAAATGTCTTTTTTTTGTTGTCTTTGATTAGTTAAAATAAATCCACCACTTTATATAGCCCATAGAAGGGTACTATTTACTATTTTTTTTAGTTTTTTTCCAAGGCAAATGGGGTTAAGTGGCTTGCCCAAGGCCACACAGCTAGGTAATTATTAAGTGTCTGAGACCGGATTTGAACCCAGGTACTCCTGACTCCAGGGCCGGTGCTTTATCCACTATGCTACCTAGCCACCCCTTTACTATTTACTATTGATAGTAAATACAGTTTCTTCTTTCTTATATACTAGAAAACAGAGTTTATTACATTTTTACAGTAAAGATATAGAAAAACATTGTCTTTAAGGATCAAAATCACAAACTTCTAAACTTAAAAAGCAGATAATAAACTATATATGGAGTCATATTGTTAATGCACACTTTGCCTAAGGTCATGCAGCTAGTATGTGGCTGAGATTGAATTTAAACTCAGGTCTTACTGGCTGTAGGATGTATTCATCCAGTTGTGTTATGTCAGATAAAATGGTGCATGAAATTTCAAAACTGTATCATGTACATCTTACTTTTCCTTTTGCTATGAAATAAATTTAACATATAATTTGAAGAAAGTCCTTTATAGCCTTTAAAGCATAATGTAAGAAGGATGAAGTCATAGTTCCATAATAGCTGCATGGACTTTTGGGAATCACAGTGATGGTGACTTAGTACAGCCATACCACTTTCAGATCTAATTCACCTGCATGTATTACCCTCCTGATGTCATGGGCCAATTTGAAAATGAAGAAAAACATCATTGTTATTATATATCTATATATAATTTTCTTAAAATAAACATCATGGTATGCTTTGAAGGAGAACCTAAAGAACTATCACCAGAGACATCTCTGAGAGAGATAATATAAAGTGCTCAATATGGGATCAAAAGACCTAAGTTTTGGGGCGGGGAGGTGGCATAGTGGATAAAGCACCGGCCCTGGAGTCAGGAGTACCTGGGTTCAAATCCGGTCTCAGACACTTAATAATTACCTAGCTGTGTGGCCTTGGGCAAGCCACTTAACCCCATTTGCCTTGCAAAAAATCTAAAGAAAACAAAGACCTAAGTTTGAATCCCAAGTTTATTGGAGTGGGAGTGGGAATGGGATGGGGAAAGAGGAACTGTGGGCAAGATACTTAACTTTTCTCTTCCCTCATTTATGAAATGTATAATATTTTTAATACTTATCTCACAACTGTATTGTGAAGATCAAAGTATGCAAAGTGTTTTAAAACCTTGAAGTGTTGTCTAAATGGCAGCTATTATTAAAAGGACAACATACATTTACAGATATTAGCCTGATGATGGATTTGAATCCAAACCACTGTGAGGTCATCAGGTAGTAAATCCAGTGCTAGACCCAGATGCAGGCTTGGGTTGATTCCTCTGATTTGTTTTTTTCTGCAGATCTATTGCTCTTTAACTGACTCTCTTCTAGCATGAGCTAGGCTTGTTACTCTTCTCAGGTGAGGACACGTTTCAGGTTGGCTAGATACTTGAAAAGGGGAAGAGATAAGAGACTTCTGATTTTCCTGGTATAGAAAACTCCCAAGTAAGCTAGGAATTCTTTGAGTAGAAGAAAATGGGAAATCTCCCTTTCTCTAATGATACAGGTCTTCAGGGTCTTCAGTATAACTTAAGAATCTAAGTGCCTAATGCTTTAGGTCCTGATCACTATGATAGGATGGGTCAATGGAAGAATCCAGGAATTCCTTAGTGACTTCAGTTCTTTTTAACTTCTGCCTCTTAAAATTTAATTCTGTCTTTCAAATATTTTAAGGCTAAATCTAATTGAAATATTACTAATAACTAGAAAAAAGGGTGCTTCAGAGTTTACAAAGTCATTTTCATATCTTATTAACAATAGACTTTCAAAGTCATGGCTTTAGAGTGATAATATGGTTCTACAGTAACATGACTTGGTCTTTTTCCAAATTCAGATGTTTGTTATCTGTTGGTTAAGAAGCATTGTTCTGACTAAATCCATCACACTATCCCTCTTTCTTCTGTGACTAGTTCCTTCTATTCTGATGGTCAATTCTTCTCCCACTTTGCCCCCCATGTTTGATGTCCCCCCCCCCAGTTTTTTCTAATTTCAACCAAGAACTTTGTTTACTATTTATTTTATGGTCTCTTGACAGTGTGAAGTTTTTGAATGTTTGCAGATTTAGATATTTAAGAATTTTCTAAAATTCTTAATTTAAAAGGTTAAACAATCAGAGAACATATGGATGGGTTGCAACATTTACCTCTGAGAGAAATCCACTGATCAGTGGAATCACAAATCCCCAGTGGTCAAAAGGTCATTTGGGTTTCAATTTCTCCTTTTATTTAATGAAAACTATTCTTTTTCTAGTTTTTTTTAAATATACTGGAAGAAGCATTTCTTATCTTATTAAATGGCAGAACCTGTTTTGACTTTTAAACAAAGTACCCTTATTAATTTCTATTTGCCACTGAGAATGAGCAAGTCGATTTCCATGAAGAATTTGATAAAGGTCTATCATACTAACCAAATATAGAATTTAATATGCAGCAAGAGGGCAAGAGAGGGCAGAGGGAAAATGGCAATTCAATATATTGGAGAACACAGTACAAGAAAAGAAATGATCCACCAGGTCAAGAATTTGTTGAAGCTTATACTTGGGAGATGGCTGAAGCCAGTGCCAGGTGGATCTGATTGTTAAATTTTCAGTTTGAGCATTTATACCTCAGAAATGGGCAAATCAGAAATTAATTTATTGTTTTATTGATTGGGCTTAAGAAGATGGTGGAGAGAATAGAATGTTAATGTTGCAGATTAAATTGAAAATTTTTTTTTACCTTGGAGAGTTACCTTTTTGTTTTTTTTTAAACCAATATACCCCTACTCCTTACCTATAAAGTATAAACTGATTATTTTTCAAACAAAAAAGTCCTAAAAAGGGGTGGCTAGGTGGCACAGTGGATAGAGCACTGGCCTTGGAGTAGCTGAGTTCAAATCCAACCTCAGACACTTAATAATTACCTAGTTGTGTGGTCTTGGGCAAGCCACTTAACGCATTTGTCTTGCAAAAAAAAAGTCCTAAGTTCATAAACTGAAGACTAGATGAACAAATAATGTTATATGAATGTAATGGAATACTACTGTGCCATGAGAAAAAAACCAAAAGGTATAGTTTCAGGGAAGATTTGTATGATCTATGCATTGTGAGATAAACAGAAACAGGGAACCAATTTATAAAACAACTTTTTAAAGAAAAACAACTCTGAAAGAATTGAGAACTCTGAATGATGTAATAACCAACTATGATTACAGAGGACTGATGAAGCCTGCTATCCACGTCCTGAAAAAAATGTAATGGACTCAAGGTGCAGAATGAGACAATTTTTTGGACAACAGTCAATGCAGGAATTTGCTTTGCTTGACTATTCATATTTGTTTGCTTGTTTGTCTTTTTAAAAGAGCCCCCTCCCATCTCCATGTTAAGAGGAAATGGAGAGATTTTTGTTATCTGAAAAAAATTAAAATGATTAAAAGTTAGGTATTGGATAATACAAGCATCAAATGGTATTTTTAAAGAAAACTAACTAAATCTTAATAGGCAGGAAATAACTACTTCCAGATTGTAGGCAGCTGTCATGTCATAGAAAATGTCCTGGATGTGAAGCCAGGAGGCAATTCTGGTCCTTACTTCCGCTCTTTTAAGGGATGTAAAGCATTTTTGCAAACCTTAAAGAGCTATGTTAATATTAACTATCCCTTCTCTTTTTCTTCCCTTTCTCCTTTTCTTTATGCGTGACTTGGGGCAAGTCACTTTATCTCTTTAAAGCTCAGTTTCGTATCTTCTAAAATGTGAATTACAATTTATTATCACCTCATAGATTTGTAAAAATAAAATGAGGAGTAGCTAGGTGGTACAACAAACAGAGAACTGGACCTGAAGTCAGGAGAACCTGAGTTCAAATTTGACCTCAGGCACTTAAAAATTACCTAGCTGTGTGACCTTGGGAAAGTCACTTAACCCCACTGACCTGCAAAAAACCCCCAAAATAATTAAAAATAAAAATAAAATGAAATAATGTATGTAAACTCCAAAGAGAGACTTAACTTGTAAGTTACTCATAATTATTTTAAAATCAGTTGCATGTATGGATTTGGGTCACTGTTGGTTTAGAGAGTCAAAGAAAATACAGAGACAGTGCATGTAAATATAGCATTTAACTGACTTATTTTAAGCAAGCCAGTGACTGGGAAAAAAAAGGAAATAACAAAAGCAAAAAAAATTAACATTATAATTTTCCTTGAAAAGTTTAACCGATACAAAACAAACACTACAAAGGGAGGCCTGAGTCTAGGAACTCACACAATCTGAAATAGTTAGTTCTGTATAGTAGACAAGGGTAACACTGATTGAACATACAAATTGTTTTAAAAATTCTACAACCACATTGAAAAATTTATCTTAATAATTTTTTTGTTCATCAGCATCAATTAACAAAACAACGAAAAACAAATGAGAAAACGCAACTGATCACAGGATCATAAATTTAGAGCTCAAAGGGACTTTAGAGACCATTGAGTTAAATCTCTTTTTTCCAGAGGAAGAAACTGAGGTACAGAATAGTTAGGTAATATGCTCAGAGTTACATAGAATCTGAGGCAGAATCTGAATCTAAGTTTCCCTGACTCTAAAACCAGAGCCTTTAGAATGACGACAAATGATAAAAATAAGAACATACTCCTGGTATTTTTGTAGTAATCTAATATAATGTAATCTAATTTCTCATTAAGGATATCAGAACTATCACATTTGGACTTTCTATTGCCTGCACACCTAATATAGTATGTGAGGAAGGAAATGGCATTGGCAGCTGGATGCAACTAAATATATACGGGGGAAATCTATGCTGAAGGGAGATGCAATGCGAAAACCATTTAGGGATCCAATCTCAAGGGACCTCAAGAAGTAGGGAGATGGGATTCTATTAAATTAAAAAAAAACAGCAACAGGAAAGAGCATGGATAGGGTTTTTAGCACAAAAAAGTGACCAAGCCATAACTCCTGCTATCTCATTTCTATATAAAAACTTTACAGGGTAGTTCTATATCCACTGAGGGTATAAAATCCATCTGTACCAAGAGTTGCAAAAACAACATGCCAAAATCATTTAATTTTCACAATCACAAAATGTCCCAGTTAATCTTCTCAGTTTGTATCCCCTTGTGACAGGGGATAGTAGCATCAGAGATAGTTCTACACTTCCTGAGATCCATCTCCACTGCCCCCATTCCCAACCTCTTGTTTCCTTTTCTGTTTGTTTCAATATTTAATCTTTTAGAAATGTACATTTGTCAGGGTTATCTGGGCATCCTCATGAAGTGTTTAGAAGAAAGATTTTTTGGGCATCTACTTACTTATTCAATGCCTTGTTCATCAAATGAGATTTGTCACAAAACCCTCGCTCACATGAAGGCTTTGAGTGAGATACATGAAGAAAACATCTAAAAGATGAAATTGAGGTTAAATGACTTGCCCAGGGTCATACTGCTGGACTTCTCATTACTAACCTTTCCATTTCTGAAGGTTGAAATGAAAACTACCATACCAAGAGTATCAAATGCTTGGTGAGGGGATCGTGAACTCTCTTTCCCTGCATATATCCTTTCAGGCAGCTTCCAAAACTCCAATCACACAACCAATGCTAGTTTTCTCCAGGGATTCCTCAACTACCAAGAGACCAAAAATTAGGAAACAGGTGTATTTTTTAATTTTGAAAATTGCATATTCTGTTGATAAATGACCTTCCCTCCACCACAAACACTGAGCCCACGAGTTTGGGAAAATTTGCAAGGCTTTCCAAATATCTCACTCCAAAAAATCAGACTGGTTTTGAGACTTAATTAAAAAACTACAGAAGATAAAGTTGCCTTCTTTTAGTGGGTCCTGAAGTTAATTCCAATATAGAACCCAGATCCTCTATGACCAAATGTAACTCCCAAGGACAGATACTAATTTGGTATTAAAGAAACATGATATAATAGAAAATCAGAGGTCCTGGGCTCTGTTGCTTTTGCTTGGTCACTGACTATGAAATCTTGGGCAAATCAATATTGTTTCTTTCTTTCTATCAATGAAAAATTTTGACTAAGTGATCAAGATTCTTTCTTGCTCATAACTTTATTTAGAGGAGAGAGGAAGAAGGGAATAATATCTCTATATAATAAAAGACTATATAACATTATATAATAACATGTAATAATATCTATATAGCACCTGCTGTGTCCCAGGCTTTGCTCTAAGTGCTGTATCACAGGATCTCATTTGATGTTCACAACAACCCTGCAGAGGAGGAGTTGTTATTATTCCCATTTTACAGTTCCGGAAACTGAAGAAAGATAAGTTTGAGTGACTTGCCCAGGATCATACAGCTAGTAAGTATCTCAATTTAAATTCAGACCTTCCTGACTTTAAAATACTTAGCATTCTACCCACTGTGCCCCCTTTTCTATATAATACTAATAAAATTGAAATGAAGAAGAGTTTTCTGTCAAACAACTGACTGGAAGGCACAGTGAGTATAAGATAATATTGTGTCTATAGTTTATTAATTTTTTGTATTTTTGTTTTTTTACAAATGTGTATGTCTTGGAAGGACAAAATATTGTCTTGCAGATTCTCTTTAGACAAGTTCTCTCTCCCATATATATTAAAACGGTACAAGACTCCTTCGAAGATTCAATTATGTAGGTAACTTTTTCAATGATCTGCGAACTACTGACATCAAGTGAAACGTTCAACAGCAAGATATATTTACTGAAAGGTTTCACCATATCACAAATTGTCTGAGATAAAGAGCTAATGAAACGATTAACTATTGGTGAAGTTCTCTAGAAGCAACCGTTTTCTGATGATATCGTATAGTAGATTGAGATTGGTCATAAAACTCAGAAGTTTTGGGTTTAAGTCTCAATTATGAGCCACACTGCCTATGTGACACAAGGGAAATGACTTAACCTCTTCTTGTAAGACGACATATCTTCTCTAAGATGTAACTGCAGAGTAGCTGTCCACTTATACAGTATTTATAAAGGAAGATCACTCACCTGGAAGTTCCCTATACTGATGAAATCATAGATCCAATCCCTACCCCTTCCCTACTATACTAATTAAAATGAGTTTTTGAATGATAAAAGGCCTTAACAAGGCAATTCACAATAATTCATTTAGGTCACTCCAAAAAAAAAACCCAACAGGGTTAAAAAATGCATATCTCCAGAATATGATAATTAATTATTAATTCATCAGGTCTCTGTCATGACACATAACTCTGCTATACAAAGGCCTCCAATTATTCTTTACTCCTTACCAAAGAAAATCCAAACTCTTTAGTTTGGCAATCAGGCCCCTTTACAACATCTTTCAATCTCTGCTCCCAGCTTTATAATCCATTATTCTATACCAGATACACTAAACTCCTATTGCTTACTCCATGGACCACAGCTTGCTTGAAGCCAAACAGAAACAAAGTCCTCTTTTAATTACTTATCTTAGGTACTTGTGACATTTACTTTGATAGTATAGCATGTGACTGACAGGGAGGGCCTACAGAGACATAGACCAATGAAATCATAGCTCCTTGGAGTATTCTGGTTATTTGTATACACAGCCTCTTCCATTAATTGATGAAAAAACTCCTGAAAGGAGAGATTATATCTTACTTATCCTTGGAGTTTTATAGAATTTAGCACAGTACCATGCTCATCATAAGCCACTAAATAAGTATCTGTTAAATGACTGTGAAAATAACTGAAGCTAATTCAAAAGTCTACAAATTACAAATTCAAAAATTTACAAAGAAAAATCATTCATTTAGAAAACCAAACATAATATCAAAAACACCATGCATACAAAAAACTGTGGAACTGAAACTCAATCACTTAATATGGTTAATTTGAATAGGATTAAAGTAGCTAATCTTTTATATAACAATTTGGATCTATAGGTATTAACATGTGAACCCTGATTCTAGGGGAAGGTCTTTTGCAAAGTGGGATTTGAGTGGGATCTGGAAGGAAACCAAGAATTGGAAGTGAAGAAAAAAAGCATTCCAGGCATGTGGGACATTCATTAGAAAGAAAAGTCCAGAGATGAAATGTCCCAAGAGAGGAATAGGCCAGTCGGCAATGAGGTCAGTGTCATGGGATCATAAAGTGATTTGCAGAGGAACAAAAGGTAAAAAAGATTGGAGCTACAAGAAGGAAAAACGTTGTGAAGGTTTTTAAAGCAAAACAGAGTTGTAGTTGTACAACTGATTGGAAGATGGACTAGAATGGAAAAAGGCAAGTCAGAGAGACAATATGAAGATTATGGCAGTAGACAGGGTGTGAGATAACAAGACCCTGAATCAGTGTAAAACTTGTGTGACTGGAGAAAAGGGACCCCAAGTAAGAGATGTTGTGATGATAGGTAAGCTAAAATATCATAACAAATTATCTATGTGGGGTGAGGGTGAGTAAAGGAAAGAGGATGACCCTGCTGCTGTGGGTCTGGGCAACAGATAAGCTAATTAGTGACATTAACTTTAACAGAGAAATCAGGAAAAGAGGAGGATTTTTGGGGAAAGAGAATGAAGTCTGCCTTGTAAATATCGAGTTTGAGATGCCTCAAGAACAGCCACTTCACAGTTTAGGAGAGAAGATCTCGGAATCTGTGGAGACATAACTAAACCTATGGGACCTCATGATTCACCTAGTCACAGAATTCAGAAAGGAGAGAGGAGGGCTCAGATCAGAGTCTTGTGGGATGCCTAGGATTATTGGGTATGACCAAGATGAAGAGCCATCAGTGGAGTGGTCAGGGAGAGACCAGTAGAAAGCAGTGTCATAAAACTTAAGAGAAGAGAGAGTTTACAGAAAGGGATAATTTACAATGTTGGAGGTTCCAGCTGACTGCAATTTGAGTAAAACTGATTATCTTTTTTTCCAAGTCAGAAAAATTAAGACTTTAACATGATAGTTTTGTAGAGTCAAAGAAAGACAATTAGGTGGGGGTATTTTTGTATAGAATTCATTGCAAGAATGTTACAATCTTATCTGGAAAAGAATATTATCAAATTTAATGTGCTCTTCTTTCTAGCTTAGTGGACATTTTCTGCTTTTAATAACAACTGTCAAAATATGAGATTATAATAAAAACTCTAATTGTAAAGCTTTAGCTTTGCAATATAAATGTCACATATGAAAATGCTAGTTATTAACTTGTCTCTCAGAGGAAAATAATTTAAACAAATTTTATTGAATATCAATCCTTTTAAATCTGACCCTTAATTTCATCTTTTTAGAAATGCAATGACTAAGAAAACCAGAAAGTTTGAAATTTAAATAACTTTCATTTAGTTCCACTTTTCTGTGTCCTGACAACCCATCCATCAATTTTTTAAGTGTAATTTATCTTTCATATCAAATCAAAATTTTCTCCATATATTTTTCCATTGAATAATTGTGGACATTTCACCTTAAGAGCTGCAGCTAGGTGGTAGAGAATAGAATGCCAGGGCTTCAGTCAGGAAACTGTGAATTCAACTTTTGCTTCAGGTACTGGGTAAATAACTTAACCCTGTTTGCCTGTTGCCTGATTTTCAAAAAAGAGCTGGAGAAAGAAACAGCAAACTCCAGTATCTCTGCCAAGAAACATTAAACTCCAGTATCTTTGCCAAGAAAACCCCAAATTGAGTCACAAAGAGTCAGATATGAATGAAATGACTAAATAACAATTCAACAACAAAATGTTGAGAGAAGCGATTTGGTGTGGTAGATAGAGTTGACTTCAGAGTCAGACAGCCCTAGGTTTAGATTTAGATTTAGATATCTGATATATACTGGTTGGGTAACCTTAGAAGACAAGTCATTTAAACTCTGTAGTCTAGATAATTCTCTGGGATTACAGTTTACAGAATCCTTGTAGACTGGCATTTATAAAGATGTCTTCTTTACAGTAATGAATTCACTTGTCCATTCCTTCTCCTAATCAACTCCCCCTCCCTACCCCCAAAATAAAATGTTAATGTTATGTTTCAGTATTGCCCCACAATATTTGGAGTGTTAACCATTTAAGAGGAAAATCTGGGCTAAAATCTTGTCCCTCTGTCAGTTTAAAAATAGCCTCCGAACTTCATTTACTTTAAAGTGTTATTGTTAGGTCAAATGAAAGAATCGTGGATTCTGATCCAGATTGAAAGAATCATCAGAAAGAATCATGGACCTGAGTCTGAATCCTGGCTCTCAGATTTACTGCCTTTATGACCTTTCTGATCCTCATATATAAAATGTGAACTCTTTTGAGGTGTGTGAGAGAGTTCTGGTAGCGACTTGTCCTGAAGGGAGAAAAGACCCTCCTGTGAAACTGCCAGCCATACTGAGAACCATCTCTCTATGGGATTACAGAGTAAGGTACAGCCAGGTTGGGGTAAACCCTGTCTTAGCTATTATGGGGACAAAGGAAAGGAAGTAAGCAGGCGATCTGATAGTTACACGTTTCAAGGAATTATTCTTTTATTGTTTCTACTTTTCCTATATTTTCTATTATTTATTTTCAAGGAATTCTTCTATCATTCACACTTTCTAAATGCTTTAGGATTTCCAGGACTGCCCGTGTCCCCTTTTAATATCAGCATTCTGAGTCAATGTCCCAGCTGACCTGGCCTAGTTACTTTTTTTTCATTCTACCTAATGCTCCTAGGTTTTGCTTGTGGGGCCAAGTTGAACAAGTCTAACCTTTTTCCATGTGAACATCCCTCAAAAACACAAGGACAATCATCATGTCTCCCCCCCCCCCCAAGTCTTTTATTCTTCTTGTTAAACGTTACTCAGTTCCTTTGACTTATATTTGCACGAGATGATTTTAGGCCCTTCACCATTTCTTGTTTTTCTTTTGGATGCTCTTCAGTCTATCAAAACCTATTTTAAAATGGTATTTTAAAATTTAGAGCAACTAAATACAATTCTGCAGATGGTTATCTAACTAAGTGTAAAACCTGAGACAATCAGATTCAGGGAACTCTACAGAATTTCTAAAGAATTAGTGCATCAATCACCTCACATGATAAACTCCTCACAAGCCTGTTTGTAAAAATTCAATTTTTAAATTTTTTTTTATTTTTGGAGCATAACTTCTTTCTTTTGCCTTCAAGCCAAAACTATTCATTTGATATTATTTTACTCTCTTCAGTTCATTGTTTGAATATCATGAAATCAGTCTCAGTTAATTTTCTAAAGGCCATTTGATAAGTTTGCTTATAATAATATGTAAAGCGAAACATTTTTCAAATCCTAAATAAAAATGAACAGAACAAAATGTTCTCTTCTGTACAAATGATACAAACTTACAAGGGATGACTCATTTTCAATACTGATTAAGAACCTTAACAAAATGCTAATAACGATAACAGCATCTTGACCTTCTTCTCCGTAAGTTTGGCATTGAAATCGATGACTAACACTTGAATCTCTTCTCTTTTATGAGAACTAAATATGAACATCATAAAATTCATTACTACCAGTATGCTAGTAAGAACAGTTAATAGAGAGTAGCAATGAAGTTTGTATGGTATAAGGGTGTGGAAGAATAATTTAACCATAACAAGAAACATATCTCAGTGAAGCTATGGAAAAGCTAAAGAGCCAACTCCATACTCAGCTGTTCATGTATAAATCCCAAGTTATATTATTTAATATAAGGCCAGAGAACTAAAAACAAGCCAACTGGTCAAAATTTATTACGTTAAAATTCCCTCTGAAGAACAGAAACATTAATTTTTCTCTGTAACCATGGAGTACAGGAAAGATGGTAAAATGCTTGGCTGTGTTACAGTTTTAAACCTTAAACCACATGTGAAAAAGCTTTCCTTTACTTTTTGAATGAAGAATTCAAGTTGTTTTTTAAAAAAAATTCAATCAAGTTTAAAATATGAAAATAGTATCTCTTTTTAAATGACTCCTTATCATTTTTTTCTTTCCTGCAAAGAGAGGCAGTTGAACCTTGACCTAATAGTGGCTAATCGTGGTTGGAGAAGGAAAAAAATTGATGAAGCACACTTCTGTTCCTCTTCATAGAGATGGAAGATTATAGATATGGAGGCATAATGTTAGATATAGCTATTTCACTGCCTTTCAGTTGCAAGGGGAAATAAAAGGAATGACAATACATTATCCTGTATCATTGGGAAATGATTTTGGTGTAAAATCAAAATGTATCATTGATGCATTGCATGAAATGGTAGAATAAATAAGCCATCAATCAACACCAAAACAATTTTTTTTAAAATAGTGAGAGAATAGATATCTCTGATAATCTACAAAAATAAAAGCATATTTAATTGTTCAACATGGATATGAAATTAACATTTTTACCAGTACCTAGGCAAACTTAGTTTTGTAAGAAGGCAAATACCAAAGTATACTGTGGATTGTGCACTTTAATAAAATTTTGCCTATATAACAAATTTTTCCTTAATTTTAATCCCTTCCCACCATGAAATGGCCTAAATTTAATCAAAATCTCCATGAACTCCTACTTCTAATGGGTATATCATCTACCTTAGCCTCCCTTCTGGGTCTGAATCAAAATAAAAGTAGAACTGTCAAGAAATGTCAAATCTCCATTGTTGTTCTCCAAACTCCAATTGTGAGCCATATTACTTAGGCCTTCATATCTTATGGCCATCAGTGTCCCATCCTTTATACCAATGTATGAAAACCAAGGTGGTCAAATACTAACTTTCCGAGTCAATGGATGGCAGCTGTCTCCCACATTGCCCATCGGTGTACACATTCGGAGGCTTCTGATCCAAATACTAACAGCACAGCACATGCCACCCCCACACTGAGGGTCTTTGTCACAAGCCTGAAAGTCAGAAATAAGTAAAATCAATTAGGCAAAGGTCATTATACTTTTTAAAAAATATAAAAAACATAAATGTGATAAAATGATAGGGCAGGACAGTGACTGGCAGGTGATGAGCAAATGTATCTTGTGAACACAGTGAGCTTAAGAGTCAGAAAGGGAGTCATTCAAATCCTGCCTCTTCCTAGCTTTGTGACCCTGGGCAAGTCACTAATCTCTATCAGTCTCAGTATTCCCAACTATAAAATGAAAATGATAATGTCACCCATCTCACAGGGTTCTTAGGAGGATCAAATGAGATAATGTATATGATACTTTGTAAACTCTTATATGCTATGAATGCATATATGTATATTTATATGTATAAATATATATGTATGTGTATGCATTCGGTTAAATATACTGCTTCAAAAAAGGATTAAACACTGTCCCTATTTTATTAAAATCTCAAATGTAATGGTATAAAATCAACTTTTTATTTCCAGCATTTTATAGATGAATTGCCTTTGGCCTGAAGAACTTCCATATGTATTATTCTTACACCATACAAGGTCATTTTGAACTTTAAATTGAATAACAAGATTTTGTGACTATTAACTATAGAATATCTTAGACCTGAGTTTTAAAGGATTTTAAAAGTCTATAAAAGTAGTATGAAATGCTTGTCATGTAGAAATTCACCAAAACAAATTTCAGTAGTGACCATTTTCTTCAAATTAATTTATGGCACTTGACTTGTCCTATGCAATTATCTTGGTCTTTTTAATTTCTCCATAGAAAATTACCTTTAAGGGGACCAGTATGATCATGCCAAGACTCTTCTTTTTATTAATTAGAAATAATTACTACCTCAAATTTGTAAGTTTTAAGGATAATTTTTGTTTAGGAGATTCTATTTAAATATTACTAAAATTGTTCTATTTAAATATTGCTAAAATCATTCAGCTAGAAGTTTTATAAATGGATATAAAAAACCAACGGATGCTTTCATCCCTCCCTATTGAAAGCATCAGATAACTAAACATAATTGACTCTAACATGGAATTCTAAACACTGATTTCTACAGATGCATTATTCTAAAATAAAATTAAATCCTAACAAAAAAATCAATTAAGATACAACAAAAATGACATGAAGAAATCTCAACAAATCCATTAAATGTGTAAAGTAATATATTACAAATCAATCTAAAGCATGTTAGAAAATGCATTATAAAATACAGCTAATATAAAAATGTACAATACATTTATACATGTGTAATACATGGGGCAAATTATGAGCTCTTCCTATATTACAGCTCTAAACTTTCCATAAAAACCTGCCATTTTTATAATAAAATGACTTTCATAATTTTACTCATTTTAAAGCTTCTTTATTATCCTGAATCTTAAAAGTAATGTTAAATATTGTTGATAAGCACAATTGAGATAAGAGTTAAATTCCTAATTTATTACAAATCATATGTTTACTTGAAATGGGTAAAATTGATCTTCAACTTTATTACCCAATATAGTAGCCATCTTTCAAAATAAAGGCAAACTAATTACAATGCTACAAAGATTTTGTTCTTCAGTGACAAAATTTTAACTCCCAGTGCTTATGATGTCTTTCTAAAACCAAGCAGATATAAGAAACTGGAAATTCTTTGTCCATTATTTGGTGTTTGGAATTATGAAGAAAAATATCCTAATGGTTAACCTTTCATCTGAATGTCTGATGTCATATATACATGTCTTTTTTTAGAAATGTATTTTCATATGATAATTGTCTTAAATTTGTATGAATAGATTCATGACTTCCTAATTATGTTTATCTAAAATAAACACATATAATATCTATAGTCTTTGTGCTTAAACATATACTAAATCTTTATCTCTGAACTTCATTGGTTTTGTCAGCAGAACAAAATTCAAATAAAAACAAAAATGTCACTGACAATTTGGATGTCTGACACTGTGATAACAATATAGTCACATAGAATTGATCACCTTTTCCACTTTTCATCCAGATTTTTGCTCTCTGGAAAACAAAGTTATTAATTTTCCTTTGCTTATCAGCAATGCTTAAAATGGCTTTAAAATCCAGGATAATAAAACTGCTAGAAAATATATAAAAATTATGGAAGTCATTCATGATATTCTAAAAATGACATTGTTTTGTTTTATGGGAAGAATATTTCTAAAGGTTAATAGGCTGGTTCCCACATTCTGTAATGTCTTTTGTTCTTGACCCACTGATATTCATTCAAAGGACACACTGTAAGTTGGAATAAACAGATCTCAGAAGTCTAAGTTTAAAACAGCACTAAGACTTTTGGGACACCACCTATTACTATTGCAACAGTTTCTTCTGCTCAGAGGTTATGAAAGTTTCTGTAAGACAGTTAAAATTAAGTAGCAACACCCCTCCCCTCGAGATCCAAAACAGCATAAAACTTTAAAAGCTTAACTAACTTATTGACAAAGTCATTTTCTGACTAAAGGGGAAATCAGGGGCACATTTTCTTTAGAAAGCAAGTAATTACTTTAGAGGATCTTCTTTTTGAAATATTGTATATAAATAACCATTGGAAAAGAAAAATATTCAAATTAAGTAGCAGCATCCCACCCAAGATCCAAAACAGCATAAAATATCATAAACTTCATTAAGTTATTCTCAAAGTAATTTCTGATTAAAGGGGAATCAGGGGCATATTTTTTTTAGAGAGCAAGTAATTAGAGGGTCTTCTTTTTGAATCGTATATACAGAACCATTGGAAAAGAAAAAAAATTTAAATTAAGTAGCAACACCCCTCCCCTCAAGATCCAAAACAGCACAAAACACATAAAGTTCTCTAAATTATTAATAAAGTAATTTTCTGATTAAAGGGGAATCGGGGACACATTTTTTTCTTTTTAGAAAACAAGTAATTAGTGGAGAGGGTCTTCTTTTTGAATTATTGTAAATACCATGGGAAAGAAACCACTGGAAAAGAACCATTGGAACTGAAAAAGACAATTAGTGTGTTATTAAAGCACCTCATTTTCAAGGTACATATTTCATTCCAGTTAGACTAATTTCGAAAGCACCAACTTTTCTAAGTCATGCAGTGAGTGATTTTAATTACTGGAGCATTTTAACTGGTGTCTAAAGCAATTTATTGACATTAAAACTCTGAGGACTATGGTTTAACAAATGGAAGATGGACTATACTAGAGTTCTATACATTTTATAGTTTGACATATCTATATCTATATATATATATATGTAGACGTAGTATTTAGAGGACTATACATTTTTCCTTTTCTTACTTAAATTTTTCCAGTGAGGCAAAATGCTTAACACAACACTGGAGGAAAAAAAGTTTCCCTGCTTTTTTCCCCTTCAAGAAAACGATGAGGATTTCTATCAGCCTGTCTAAGCTTAAACAATGTTTATGGGTTTGGGGTTGTTTTTTGGAAAGGGGGTCGGGAAGGGAAGGAGAGAACATCGCTCCACGGTTTCGCTGCGGGACTAATGCAAGGGAGCCTTGCGGTCTCACGTACAGTCCGCACGATCTGTTCGGCTTTGTACATGGCAATGCTCCTTTGAGCTGCTGTTTGTGAGATTCGGAATCAAGCCCATTAAAACCAGTGAAGGAAACCACTGGGGAAAAAAGGAAGAAATGAGAGTTGGGAGGCGCGGCCGCGCGGGTGCCCTTCATTTCTCAAGGCTCGCCCATGGGAACCATTTTCCAAGCTAACCTCAGAAAGCAGAGGGTCCCCGCGGAGCGATGGCCCGAGGCTGGGGGGCGGGGGGCGGCCGGCCCCTCGAACCCGTTTCTCGCTGGGGTCGGACCGGAGCTCGGCGGGGTTATTTGGGGGCGTTCGCGAGAGGCAAAAATCAAGGGGTGGGGGGAAGGAAAGCCGGAGCCGCCCAATCGAACGAGCGGTGGGGAGACCGCTGCGGGGGCCAGGCTCGAGGGCGCCCTGGGGACCCTCCGCCCCGGCCACGGCTGAAGCCCGGCCGGGTGCCCGAGCCCTCGCGCCCCCCAAACCGCCACCGC
The DNA here is from genome assembly GCF_037893015.1 of Macrotis lagotis. Classification (NCBI taxonomy): domain Eukaryota; kingdom Metazoa; phylum Chordata; class Mammalia; order Peramelemorphia; family Peramelidae; genus Macrotis; species Macrotis lagotis. Next base: position 160,787,930 of record NC_133665.1, on the reverse strand, counting down.
GCCGCCCCGGCCGCCCAGACGGCGAGGGGCCGGTGGCCAGGGGCCGCCGGCCGGGTCTGCCCGACGGCCGGCCGGCCGGACTTGGGGCCCGGGGGTGGGGGGCGGCCCGAGCCTCCGGGCGGGCGTCGGGGGCTCGGGCAGGTGGAGGGCGGCGGCGCCTCTTACCCCAGTGATGACGGCGGCGCGGCCCGAGGGCGGCGGCGGCAGCAGCAGCAGCAGGAGCCCGAGCAGCAGCAGCGGCCGCGGCGGGGGGCTGGCGGGGCGCGGGGTCCGCATGGCGCCCTCCGGGCGGCGGGGCGCCCCCCGCGCCGGGGAGCCGACGGGACGCCGACGGGACGGGCGGCCGGGGGGCGGCCAGGAGCCGGGCGCGGCGCGGCGGCGAGGAGCGGAGCCCAGCTGCCGGGGCGGCTCCCCGGAGCATCCTCCCCGGGCCGCCGTTATAAAGCGCCCGCGGCCGCTCGGCGAGCCCACCGTGACTCACTGCGCCCGCCCCGACGCGCGTCAAGGGCCCTGGCTCACGCGCCTCCGGGCCGCCCGGGCTGCCGCAGCCCCCTGCCTCAGCCGCGCACGTGCCGGCCGCGGGCTGGCCCCCCAACACGGCTGCACGCGGGAGCGGCGGGGGCGGGGGCGCAGCCCCCCCAGCACACACGGCTACACACAGGAGGTCATCACAGACGTGGGGGCGCAGCCCCCCAACACACACACAGCTACACACAGGAGGTCATCACAGACGTGGGGGCGCAGCCCCCCAACACACACACACAGCGACACACAGGAGGTCATCACAGACGTGGGGGCGCAGCCCCCCAACACACACACAGCGACACACAGGAGGTCATCACAGACGTGGGGGCGCAGCCGCCACCCCCCACAACTACACATGGGAGCTGCGGGGGGCGGGGGCGCAGCCCCCCAACACACACAGCGACACACAGGAGGTCATCACAGACGTGGGGGCGCAGCCCCCCAACACACACACAGCGACACACAGGAGGTCATCACAGACGTGGGGGCGCAGCCACCCCCCAACACACACACACAGCTACACATGGGAGCTGCGGGGGGCGGGGGCGCAGCCCCCCAACACACACACAGCGACACACAGGAGGTCATCACAGACGTGGGGGCGCAGCCCCCCAACACACACACACAGCGACACACAGGAGGTCATCACAGACGTGGGGGCGCAGCCCCCCAACACACACACAGCGACACACAGGAGGTCATCACAGACGTGGGGGCGCAGCCACCCCCCAACACACACACAGCTACACATGGGAGCTGCGGGGGGCAGGGGCGCAGCCCCCCAACACACACACAGCGACACACAGGAGGTCATCACAGACGTGGGGGCGCAGCCACCCCCCAACACACACACAGCGACACACAGGAGGTCATCACAGACGTGGGGGCGCAGCCACCCCCCAACACACACACAGCGACACACAGGAGGTCATCACAGACGTGGGGGCGCAGCCACCCCCCAACACACACACAGCTACACATGGGAGCTGCGGGGGGCAGGGGCGCAGCCCCCCAACACACACACACAGCGACACACAGGAGGTCATCACAGACGTGGGGGCGCAGCCACCCCCCAACACACACACAGCTACACATGGGAGCTGCGGGGGGCGGGGGCGCAGCCCCCCAACACACACAGCGACACACAGGAGGTCATCACAGACGTGGGGGCGCAGCCACCCAACACACACACAGCGACACACAGGAGGTCATCACAGACGTGGGGGCGCAGCCACCCCCCAACACACACACAGCTACACATGGGAGCTGCGGGGGGCGGGGGCGCAGCCCCCCAACACACACACAGCGACACACAGGAGGTCATCACAGACGTGGGGGCGCAGCCACCCCCCAACACACACACAGCTACACATGGGAGCTGCGGGGGGCGGGGGCGGGGGGAGGTCGCAGCCCCCCCCAACACACACACACACAGCGACACACAGGAGGTCATCACAGACGTGGGGGCGCAGCCACCCCCCAACACACACAGCTACACGCGGGAGCTCACTGCAGACGTGGGGGCGCAGCCCCCAACACACACAGCTACACGCAGGAGCTCACTACAGACGTGGGGGCGCAGCCCCCCAACACGGCTGCACGCGGGAGCGGTGGGGGCACAGCCCCCCAACACACACACACAGCTACACACAGGAGGTCATCACAGACGTGGGGGCGCAGCCACCCCCCAACACACACAGCTACACATGGGAGCTGCGGTGGGCGGGGGCGCAGCCCCCCAACACACACAGCTACACGCGGGAGCTCACTACAGACGTGGGGGCGCAGCCCCCCAACACGGCTGCACGCGGGAGCGGTGGGGGCACAGCCCCCCAACACACACACAGCTACACACAGGAGGTCATCACAGACGTGGGGGTGCAGCCCCCCAACACACACGGCTATACACAGGAGCTCATCACAGACGTGGGGGCGCAGCCCCCCAACACACACACACACACACACACACACACACACACACACACACACAGCCTAACACAGGAGCTGTCCACAGCCATGGAAGCACACTCACTCAATCTCAGGGTGAGTCCACACACACACACACACACACACACACACACACACACACACACACACAAACACCCTAGGCCCTCTTCACAGCAGGCTTGCCCACAAGCTCCAGGTCTGAGACCTTAGAGATTTCGGAGAAAACCTAGAGGATTGTCTCCCCCACCTTCCCAACCTCCATCTTCCCACAATAAAACTTCGACAAGCTATAGTTTGCTCTTTCAACTCCCCCACCCATTATGCCCATACCTCAACACCCTCAGAACAGCGGTTTCTCTTCTTCCTTTTCTCTCCCCTTCCTTTCCACCTATGTGACCTGACATTTCTTCCACCTTCCCTCTGTTTTCAGATACTCTGCTCTGCTTTTCCTCTACTTTGTGGGGAGGAACTTCCACGCATTTACTCTTATTTTAGATTTTCTCCAACATGGCTCCTAGCAATTACCTTTCATTGAAGGAACTTACATTGACGTTGTTACCAGATGAATTCCCAATGACCTCATGTAGCATCACAGTTAGTCTTAGAGCTGGAGTTAGGTGGCTTATCTGCACCCTCCAATAGCACGCATGCACACATATGCATAAATGTGTATGTGGACATGTGTGGACAGTTGTGTATGCATATTGGGTGGGTGCAGATAGAAGACTTAGCTCCCAATGACCTCATGTAGGATCATAGTCTTAGAGTTGGCCTTAGGTGGTCTATCTGCACCCACTCAATATACAAACATACCTGCACACATGTATGTCCACACGCATATGCACATGTATGTACGTGTGCTATTGGAGAGTGCAGATAGACCAGCTAACTCCAACTTTAAGACTAACTTTGATCCTATATGAGATCAAAGTGTGTATGTAATACATATTTCTAGGTTACTATGAGAACAGGACTAGAGAAATCAAGTGACTTGGGTTCCTTGGTTCTTAGATCTAGAAGAGACCCAGAGGCCTGAAGTGTATTATTTTTTTCCAATAATTATTTCAAGCTCAAATATTGGTTCTTTTCTGGTCTCCTAATAAAGTACAAACTGATTTTTTTATAATAATTTCAAAATTAGAAGAAATATTTGAGGTTATCCAGCTCACCCCCCCCATTTTATTGCTGAGGAATTGGGGGTGGGGTTAGTGGGTTAAATGATCTTTTTTGCAAGACCTCAAAATTATAAGATGACAGAGTCCTAATATGAACTCAGTCCCTTTAACTCCAAATCAATCTCTGCACATTTCCTATTTCCATTCATTTGGGGGTTAATTTCTTAGTTTTCTTTCTTGTTTATTATTTTCTTTGTAAATCTGAATGACAAAATTATATTTTAAAAGATGTAGCAGAAATTGCCTTCTGAGATCACTCTAAAGTTTTCGTGATTTCTTTTTTTAAACAACTTTCTCATCTGAAAAGCAGAGTTAAGAAAAGTCGCGCTGCCTCTGTCATGTGTGTCTTAGGTCACCTTTTTGAGTGAAGTTGTTTGATAAGTTATTTTATAATAAAGAACCGTCAGCGCCTATTGTTTCCTTTATATCCAGTGTCAATGATCAAATTAAGGACATCACCAGGAGTATCCATACTAAGACTTTCTCATCATCAAATACTCAAAGGAAGAAATAGTTAGTTATCTGAATACGAAACAGTTGGATAGCTATCTGTATGTATCATAATATTTTACTTTTCCTCCAAATGTTTTAACATCTTGTAGATACAACTTTAAACATGGAAAGAAAAAGGAATCTTGCAAGTAATAAAAAAAAAAGTTTAAAATTGAATTCAGTTGGAAAATAAATGGAATTATGTGATGGAATTATGGAGGAGTTTAGTTTTCCATTGAGGAAAGTATGCAATGCAAAGGTAACAAAACACAACTAATTTTATCATTCTTTTGAAATAGCTTCTTATTTATTATTGAATACTGACTGTATCATTTTCTAAATATGATATGCAGATTATGCCTCCACAAATGTCTGCTTTACAATGTGGTTGAATTAAAAACCCCCATTAATTATAAGATCATAGATTAGAATGGAAGGGACTTTAGAGGTCACTAAATCCACTATCTTATATATTAGTATATTTAGGAATAGAGAGGTTAAGTGATTTTCCCAGAATTACACGGTCATTAAGTGTTTGGTTCCTGGAGGCCACGAGCATTCCATCTACTATGCCACTTGCTCTAATAAATCAAGAAAAAAAAACTACAATATTTTAGATGAAATTATTAAACTCCCTTTCATTTTTACCTATTTTCTCCTGCTTTTCCCAATATTTTACACCTCCAGGATAGAAGGTGACTGAGCTTCTTTTTTAGAGGGAGGTTCATATTGAGGACTTTATGAAAATATTGGAATAGCAGAACAAAAGTGAGACACATGGGGTAAGTATGGGAAATTTTATATATTTTATGGATCCAATAGTGGAGAAGGGGGGGGGGGAAGTCAGCTGCCAAAATTAATGAAACAGGGCCCAAATAAAACCCTTTAAGAGCCTGCAAGAATGTTCTCTCTGAAAATGGCAAAGGACTTAATGTAGAAATCGTATGAAGTCTCAAAACTAGACATTAGTAATATACTTAAAACAACTTCGTTATCACAGCAGTTAGAAATGATACTTTGAAAAAACCAAACTTTATAAAACAGTAAGAGGTTAAAGGAGTCAGTGAGATAGTTGAATAAAATAAGCAAAGTAGTAGACATCACAATAAGTTATTGAAATAAGCAGCTAAATTGTCCAGTAGATAGAGGGCCAGGCCTGAAATCAGGAAGACCTTGTGTTCAAATTTTACTTCAGACACTAGCTATATGACTTTGCATAAATTATTTAACTTTCTGTTTGCCTCAGTTTCCTCATCTGCAGAATGGGAATAATAATAATAATAATAATAATAATATCTACCTTAGAGAATTTTTGTGAGGATCACATAAAATAATTGTAAAGCACTTAGCACTATATAAATCTTGGTTTTTATTATTAATTAAAACAATGCTATAGTTTGACTCATTTGAGACTGAAAGAAAGGCAAATAAGAGATACAGAAGAATTTCTTAAAAGTACTAAAAATTCAGTTCTGGAGTAATGCCAAGAGGAAATGTATGTTTCAACTTTTCTGGAGATTGGGGTGTCTCAACATGGAAGAATCAAAGGAAATTTCATGTAGGAGGGAGACAATCCAAGTTCTGCTTCTCTTTCTGGACCTTTTTCCTGAGGTTCCTATCAATTTCAGTTTACATTAATTCATCCCTTCTTTGTCTTTGTAGTTTCTTTTGTATTCATGCTTTGCTCACCAATTATCTTATATGTTGTCCCTTCCCAACTCTATCACAGACTCATTGTGAAAATGAGAGGCTGTCATTTTTTGTTCTATAAAGATAGTTAAGACCTCAATAAATAATGAATGATTGCCTCTGACCTTTTCTTTCAGTCTTGGCTGAATCTTCCATTTCCTGCCTCCTTGGCATGGATAACTTGCTTTTAAATGGCTCTGGAAGTTTTGCAAAGGATATCATTTGCTCCTCATAACTCTAGGAAGTAGATATTATTATTATCACACATGATTGAACGGGCATGGCTTCAGACAGACTAAGACCTGGGAAAGACTTTAATTTAGAAAGACCAAAGTCACCCACTGCATCCTGGGCCATTGCCAATATGTGTTGATTGTTGATTTACTCTGGAGGAGAGACCTAGGCTGATGGTTTTTCAAAACTGTGGCCATAATCTTTAATTTATGGACAAGTCAAGACATCACTCTCATATTGTCATTGGTTCTCTTTGAAAATGAAGGACATTCAACAACAATGATTGATTGTGTATTTTTAGGTCCATTCCTTTGAATTTCATTAAACTTCTAGTTGCTATTCAGTCATATCTTATTCTTGGTGACCTCAAGGACCATAGCATGCCAATATATCCATAGGGATTTCTTGGCAAAAATATTGGAGAGTTTTGCCATTTCCTTCTCCAATGGATTAAGGTGAATAGAGGATGACTATGGAAAGTCTTTGTATGATATTTTCCTACCAGCTTGCCCTTCATGGGTGGAATTCCACCATGTCTCCAAGAAAATATCTCATTGTGCAAGACTGCATCAATTCTGGTACTCAATTCCTCATCAGAATCCCCAGTACCGATGTCTCTCTGATGAGGACTGGGGGATGGAGCAAAGAATTCTCAAAGCCTTCATTTAAAGAGATCTCTCAGACTAGTCTTCATGATTTTCTCCCAACTTTTCTTTCTTGGACTTGTTCAATTGTGTTTTGACCCCTTTGGTTTTTTTTTTTTTTTTTTTTTTGGCAAAGATACTGAATTAGTCTATGATTCCTTCTTCAGTTCATTCTCCAGATAAGGAAAAATAGGCAAACAGGGTTAAGTGACTTGCTCAGGGTCACATAGTAAGCATCTGATGTGAGATTTGAAACCAGGAAGATTTGTCTTTCTGACTCTGGTCCTGGCTCTCTATGCAATATGGAGCCACCTAACTGCCCTAGAAACACCCTTTCCCTGTCATCTTTTCACCCTACTTCCCAGATGTAAGGTCATTGAGGGCAGGGATTGTCTTTCCATTTCATGTTTTTATCCTCAGTTCTTAGCACATAGTAGGAGCTCAACAAATTTTTGACTGACTCAAAAATTATCTGATATTTGGATTCAGATTAATTTTCTTATTTTGATTTGGCACTATTTCCTTACTTCAGGATATATATAAAGCTCTATTGCAAAAAGGCATTTTTAAAATCACTTTATGGACTTGATGGATTTTAAACTACTAAAATTGATTCTACTGCATGTTTAAACTTTCAGCTCCTTCCACTAAAATCATGTATTTTCTCTGAATTTTTAAATTATAAGAGAACATTTTCCTAACAAATTTAATACTCCCTTTTATATTTGTAGAAAATGTAAATAGGCATATTTTTACTGCAAAATTGGCTTAACTTCTCCATCTTTTTTCTATGTATAAGGCATACTTTTGATCATGGTTGTTATAAACTGAGATGATTTTTAAAGGGATGCCAATTTATTTGAAAATTACCTTTCACAATATTGCTTCATAGGATTTGCAATAATTATAGAATTGTAGATAGGCACCAATATTTCATAGTTAAACTTCATTTAGCTTTGCATAAATTCTTTTCATTACATTGGGAAAAGTAAATTTTAAAATACTTTGCTTATTTTTCCACTCTGCGCACTTTATCCCATTAATAGCAGCTTTTCTTTTTTTTTTTTTTATAAACGGTGATATCAGGAGTCTAGAATATCATTCCAACTAATAACTATTCTTTAAATGTGACATTTAAAAGATTCCAATTGCTTTTATAATTCTAAATGAGATGCCTATTTTTATCTGTTTTAATGCCATTGGCTGCTCCCTTAAAAAAAAGAATCATTAGACTTCAATGTGAAAGCTAATTATCTATGTGTAGGCTCTTAAACATTATTTGGCCTATTCAAGTGTTAATGTACAGTAAAGTTTACATAGTTTTAAATAATAGAACAACCTGATTTTAAGACATATCATTCTAATAAAAATTAGCTTAATGCGTGTGAAAAAGGAAATCAGGAAGAACTTTTGATTCTGAAAGATTAAGCTTTTAATAACTATAATACTGAATTTACTTAATTTTTCTCCTTGCATTCAACATGGACCTTAGCTCTCCAAAGTTTATGTATTATGTTCTTTATTCAAAAGAAAGATTGTCATGCAAATCTGCAGCTTGCTTCGTAATTTTATCCATAAACATTTTTCTACAGTTGAAGATCACATTTTCATTTCAAAGAAAAAAAGAATGCCAAGTGACCAATTGATGGAATCTGTTATTTTGTATTACAAATAATTATTTTTGTGGGGGGGGTAGTTTCTGGCCTGAATATTTTATTTTTGGAAGGAGTCTCTACACACAGATTCAGATCAACTACCTACTTAAATCAGCATCTTCAAAAATTTTCATGGGCTACTAATAGTCAAGTTATTTATCCATGATCACATGATCTGAAGGAAGATTTCCCTGATTCTGAGACCATCCTTCCAAAGTACCTTTATATAATGTTGAGTAAAATTTAAGAAATTATTTAATTTATTATCTTTCTTTGAATACAGAAAAATTCACTATTTTGTTTTTCCACAATTTATATCATTATGGTTTTGTCTATTGCTTGGCAGGAGATCACAATGGGTTAAATATATTTGTTCTTTTCCCCCATGTCTCCACATTGTAGGCAGTTAATAACTGGTTTATCTTATTTTAATTAGAAATGTAAAAACCTTATGTAAACAGTTGATACTAATATTTGCTTTATCTGTTCATATCATTGTATAGTCATTTGCATTATGATATTCATGTCTGTTATAATAATTTTATATATCATAATTATAATATGCATGCATGTTAAAAATACAAAGCATAAAACGATCTAAATTTGTCCTCCCTTATTGTAGTGTTTAAAATAGGTCAAGAGACATAACTTCTGGGCAATTTTATCATTGTATCAATGATATTAGCATTTTCAATAGAATGATTGCCATTTGGCCATCTCTCTTAGACAAAAGATTCCTCATGATAGTGAGTTCACAGTTCATATGTCCTTTGAAGAGCAGATGTTCCTGAGAGAACCAATCAGCTCTGATTGGTTAACAATTAATGAGAAAATGAACATTACAAGGAGAGAGTGGGCTATATTACAATGAGGATATTGGAGTAGGTGCTTTTGGGTCACCTAAAAATTGGTCAAATATCACCTCTTTGACAAAGGGAAAATAAACACTTCCCAGATCTACCTGAGTAAGCACAATGAGCATCCATTAGCCCAGACTTATTCTTTTACTTTCTGATGAGATCTTATCTTGTTTAAATTAAGAGAGTTTTCCCACACTGGTTGATTTCTGGATGAGAAAGGAGAAAAGGAGAAAAACCTTAGTCCTAATGCAATAATTAGTTATGAAATATAAGAGAAAAAGTTATTTGTCATATCATCTTGCCACTCAACATCTTGCCACTTCTGGCCTAAATAAAAGATTGATTATTTTTTATGACACTGAACCTCTTATATTTTGATAGTAATTAGGTTTTTATTGATTAATTGATTAATTAATTGATAATTATTAATAGATTAATTGATAATACTCTCTATTAAATTTTTAAAAATTTTATCTTATTTTTCTAGATGCTTGTTATCTTTACATCACCTATGTTTCTGAAGATCTCTTTCATTCTCTGCCCTGTGAGCCATCACTTCTCACATGGGAAAAAAATGCAACAGAATCACCCCCTCATATATATATATATATATATATATATATATATGTATATATATAGTTGACAGTAAATGCTGTAATCTCCGACCCTCTGCAATGAAGGAGAGAGGTGTCTAGGGACAAACTTGGTTATTAATTACACAGTATTCAAATTCATTTTTTAAAAAAATTCTTTTCATTCACATCATTGTAGTCATTGCATGTAATTGTTTTTCTAGGTCTGTTCCTTTGCTCCCAATCAGTTCATTTAAGTCTTTCTAAGCTTCTCTGAATTTCTCCTGTTAATTGCTTCTTATAGTGCTATAATATTCCATTACATTCTTGTATCATGTTGCATTTATTTAACCAGTCCTCAGTCAATGACCAACCCCTTTTATTGTCAGGCCACTGCTTCCAAAAAATGTATTGCTTTGAATAGTTTAGTATATAGAGAGCCTTTTTCTGGGTGTTGTTTATGGTATATGCCTAGCAATGGAATTTCTGGGTCAAAGAATATGAACATTTTAAACACTTTTTAAAAGCATAATTCTAAATTTTATCAGAAGGTACAACTGAATTCAGAGCTCCATTATCCATGTATTAAGGTTTCTGCCTTCCTGCAATCCTTCCAATACTGACTATCCCTAGATTTTTAATTCTTAGCCAAATTGTTTGGTGTTTTTGGTGTTCACTTTTCTTAGCAGTCAATTTTTCCAGGTTTTCATGAGAATGCAAAGAGCACTTGGCTGATGCAATCCCCTGGTGAAATTTGGAACTGGAGTAGATATTTGGCATCTTGTTCCGATTTGCTAGCCACATGATGAAGAAGAACCACATTGACTGAATGCGTAGTTCAAATTGGAGACACATTCAGAAGACCCTAATCCATTAGAACCACTCCTCTTCAGCTAAGTTCTTTCTGCCTGGTCATATTTTGCTGAGAGAAGAGACAATCCAGGGAGGGGAGAGAGCTGAAGATCTACAGAGTGATTGTTTGACATTGTAGTTGTCTTCCATGAGATACACAAGTCTTCAATTGTAAGTGACCATTGCTGTTGACTCTATTATTCTTTGCCATATCTGATAGCTTGTGCCCTCTTTCATTACATTATAAGCTTGTCATCTTTCTGCGCATTGATGATGAGGGTCTCCAGGTCTTCATAAAATTTTTCTTTGACCTCACAAGGGTCACGGTGGAAGCAAATGCATTGATGATGGTGGCCACTTTGTTGCAAGTGGCAGTCACATTATCTTGAGCCTTTTGGTAGACTTGAGTTTGTAAAGCCTGATTAGACAGTCATTTTGCTTTCTTGCTTTTCTATTTCTTTGGAAAGTTTTTTGTTGCTGCCTCCTATAAAATATTGTGAACCTCTTTTCATGGTGCTTCAGCACTCACTTGGAGGTCAGAAGAAATGATAAAATGACTCTCTCAAGGACTCTCTGGAGAACTTTAGAATTGATTGTGTGACATGGGAGGCAGAGGGAGGGAAGAAACACAGAGAGAGAGAGAGAGAGACAGAGAGAGAGAGAGAGAGAGAGAGAGAGAGAGAGAGAGAGACAGAGAGAGAGAGAGAGAGAGAGAGAGAGAGAGAGAGAGAGAGAGAGAGAGAGAGAGAGAGAGAGAGAGAGAGAGAGAGAGAGAGAGAGAGAGAGAGAGAGAGAGAGAATGCCATAAGGAGAGAAGCACTAGGCTCTCTCCCCATGAGTCTGACATGGGACCAGTGAATATAGGCCTCTGTTCTTTGCCTCCTCCTGTTTGTTCTTTCTTATTTTGGTGAAATAGATTGAACATATGGAATAAACTCATGAGCTAGAATATTAGAAGAGCTTTCCACTAGGAAGGCTGGAGCAGACTCTATACTAAGCTTTGCGGCTCAGCATCAAAGCTCTGAAGAACTATCTTCAGCATCCAGTCCGTTGATAGTTGAGATGTTCACTTATCCAGCAGCTATGTTGCTTTTGATAGGAACTTGGGGCCACTATTATGTAGAAATTTTATATTTTAAGTCTGAGCATACTCTCTTTAAGGACAGAGATAGTATGAAGAAGAGTGTGATCTTAGATTCTGGGGAACAAATGCTTATACTTTCACATCTGCTATATCCTTAAAATAAATATTCCTATTATAAGAGATAATTAATGTTAATTGTTTAAGTGGAAATGGGTTAATTTAGTGGTGTCGAACTACCAGCAAAGGGGATAAGCTCAGGTCATATAATCAGGAGATCCTGAGTTCAAATGTGACCTGAAATACTTACTAGGTGTATGACATTCAGCGAATCACTTAACCTTGATTATCTCAGTTTCCTCGGATAAGATGGAGAGTGATATAGCAAACCATACCAGTATCTTTACCAAGAAAATCCCAATTGAAGTCAAAAAGAATCTGAGGTGACTATCTAACCTATAAAATTTCAGCTGTGGTAGAGAGTCACAATAGAACAGAAACTTGAACTGATAACATTAACAAGAAACAGTTTAATCCCTCAGGGATAGAGCTGCCTCAGGTCAGCTAGGTGCCTCAGTGAACCCAAATTTAGTCCTAGGTACTTACTTTTTGACATTGGGCCACTTGCCTCAGTTTCCCCCGTTGTAAATCGGAATAATACCAGACCTAAGATCTTCCAACTGATTCGCACAGTAAGCACTATTCAAATGCTTATTTTCTCTCTTTGTGGTAACCAAAATCCTGAGGAAAAGATGTAGTTAGCCTTTTTCTGGAAGCGACTATTCTTATTCTCATTGTATTGATTTTGCTCATACAAAAGTTTCAATTTCATGTAATTAAAATAATTTCTGTTAACAGAATTCTTGCTAAGCCAGCATCTTAGCTGGGTGAAACAGAGCAGCAGACAATGTACCAGCAATCAAGGAGCAGTTTAATGAATTGCTTTTATTGCAAGGAAGAGATTTGCGAATCAGGGTTTCTCCACCTTGCTTTAGTGGAAGCCAAGACTAGATACATGATCATAATGGGGAAGGGAAGGAGCAAGGGGATCATAAAACAATTTTGGGATTTGAGTGATCTTCCAGGACAAAGCCACCAGTGCAAAACAATACAACAATCACTGTAAGTTTTGGGAGCCACAGCCGCCCAAGTAGAACCACACAGGTGTTTATGGGTCTTGTGGGGATTGATTATTTAGTCTTAGGGATGCAATATAATTTTGTTTGGGTATAGAGCAGCTTACATAGTTTTCTGATTCACTTCATTTAACACTAGCAAGTACAGGTCAGGGAAAGAATGCAGATTTGTCAGGATTAATAAATTACTCCAGGCTGCCTTGTTTTCTCTGATTCCCTGACCAGAGTCTGCCTGTGAAAAGAATCTCTAGGACTAAATTATTATTATTATATTCATTACACATATTGACAAATATGAAAATCATAAGTTTCTTATCATTCCTATCTAGAGTTACTTTCTTCCAATTAAAAAATTCCTACCTTTTGTTTTCTCAGCATCTTCAATTCTAAATATCATCATAAAAATCTCATTTGATCTTCACAATATGCTTTTAGGTTGCAATAATTATTTTCATTTAATAGAGAAGGAGCTCAAAGCTGAGAAATATTAAGTGACTTGTGCTAAAGGTCACATCATTAATGTGTCTGAGTTGGGATTTGAATTCAAGTCTTCCTGATTCCAAACTCATACAGAATCCCTTATATTCCCTAATCCCTCTTAATTCCAATGTTTTCCCTCTTTTAATTATTTCCTGTTTATCCTGTATATGGTTTGCTTTGTAAATATTTGTTTGCATGTTGTGTCCTAATCTAATTATTTAATAAAGGTAATAAGCTCATCGAGGTCAAGGACTGTCTTTGGTCTATTTTTTATCTCCTTAGCGTGGTGTCTAGAATCATAAAAAATGTTTGATGAATTAAATTGAATTGAACCTAGCTACTTCATACAACCTTCCATTTTCCTTCCATACTGAGTCTCCCCTTGTAACAGAGAGAACAAAAGCAATCATATTTTACAGCAAGTTCAATACTTAACCCTACTGGACCCCCCACCCCTAGACAAAGAGGAGAAGGTGGTACATTTTTTCAATTTTTTCTCCATGGCCAAGTTGATCATTATGACATAGTTTTCAGCTTTGGTTTTGGGTTCTTCCATTTACATTGTGGTCATCATATATTTTGTTTTCATGGTTTTGCTTGCTTCTCTCTGCATATATTCATGTAAACCTTCCCATAGGTCTCAAAATTCTTTATGTTTCCATCATTTTGGCCCATTCTTTTTTCATTTAGACATGTGCCTACTATTGAGGAAAATATTATGTAACCTTAAAATGATCTGGTTTAGATTATATTTTTAAATATTTTAAAGAAAGAGGGCCACGCCACTTAAGAATCAAGTTTAAAAAATCTGATGTGTAGCCGATTCAGTGGAAGGTCTGCTTTAAAGAAGCTTCCATCCATATCAACTCCTTTCCTTTCTACAACAGTGATACAGTGTAGGAAATGGTCATATAGCTATGTATCAGAGACAGAACTAGTACCTGGAGAGAACTTAAATGTGAAGCACTCTTAAGAAAAAACTCAAAGGAGAAGCCTGATAACTTTTCCATTATCTATATCCATCTGCTTCTTTTTTCCTCATGATTAACCTGGGTAGCAACTTGGCACAGTAGAAAGAATGATGGATTTAAAGTCAGAAGACCTAGGTTCTAATTCTGATTTCACAATCTTCTTACGTATGTGACCTGGGACAAATCATTTAACTTCTCAAGGCCTCCTGAGTGTGTTTGGGCTATATTTCTAGGATCTTTTCCATCATTAATTCTATGAGTCTATAATCTTAATTAGATTCCTGAGTTTTATTCATTTTTATATCCCAAGAATGATGCGTGATAAAATATTTATTTTGTTGGTTTCAGTAGTGGGTTTCAAAATCAGCAGAGGGATAAGATTTATTAAATGTCCACCATGTACCAAATATGTTCAACTCTACCACCTAGCCATCTGTTCTCAAGGAGATCAACATTATAATAAATATGAACACAATAGGTGCTTAATAATATCGGTTAAGATGAGTTTCATTGTATATGGGCAAATAATTCAACAAAAACCTTCAAACCCACATCTTCCCTTATTAAAAACTTAGAGATACAATGTAGCAATAAAAATCTGAGATAAGAAGAAATTTAGGCAAGAAATGCTGATCATTTTATTAGAAAGACTAGAAATTTCCAGTAAAAGGAATCCAAGGTTCCTCAGTAGCCAAGGATTCATCTGGTGATCAGAGCAATTCACTTATACAGTTAAGAGGTAGCAATACAAAAATGGTCCAGTGATGCAAAGTAAACTAAGATTGCGGTTGGTCTGACACATCAGTGAAGGATGGGCTTACATTTGGCTTGACTGATGTTGTTCATGGCAAAGCAAAAACATAGAGTTAACTAATATTCTCTGGAAAGTGTCATGGTAGGCAAACATGACCAGATTGACTAATCTCTGTCATCCCCCCCTCCACCGCATCCATTTTTGTCAAATTCACAGATTTGAGTTAAGGACCTATGGGGACTCAAAATCACATAATAAGGGCACTAACCCAATATATAGTGGATGGATTATAATAAATGACTATGCCTTATTAAAATAATGCAGAATAAAGTGGAATGTCAATTTTCAATTTCTCATGTAGTATATTAATTCTCAACTCCCCCTTTTCACTCCACTTCAAAATGACTTTACGTCCTTCCTTCCATTTTAAGAGTGAGAAATGGAATTTCTTTTTAAAATTATCTTTGAGTCTAAACTCTGGAGTGAAATTCATCTTCTCTTATCTTCTTTGTGATCTTAGTTAACCATTTTCTATCACTTGGATCTCATCAATCTTTCTTTTCCTTCTGCTCTTTTCCATTAGCCTAAAAAAAAAAGCAAAACAAAAAATGCCAAGTCTTTCCACCATAAAAAAAGCAAGGTAAACTCCACAACCTTCTTCTGACTCTAGCATTCCCTCAAACTGTTGCTCTATCTCTCTTTCTTCCCTTTTTCTACAAAATTTGTAAGGAATTCACTTCACTTCTATTTACCATACTTCCAAGCTGCCTCTAATAGTTTCTTATCTGGTCTTTCATTTTTCTAGTATTTCTTCTCCTCAATACAACCTTAATATAGCTCCTTGTTAATCTTCTTAATACATTTTTCAAATCAGATCATTTCTTTACTCAAAACTTATAGTAGTTACTTTTTGCTTACTGACTAAAATATAAACTTTGGATGTCGGCATTTACAAGATCATTCAGTCAGAGATTTGGATCTAGATTTGTCATCTATTTTAACCCTGTTTTACAGATGAGAAAACTGAACCCTAGTATTTAAGAAACTTACCCAAGTTTGCTTATGAAATAAGTTACCAAGTTGGGTTTTGAACCTATGTCTTCCATTGAAGACTCTCCTTTATCTCCTCCCAATGAACTTTTTCAGCTGTATCTTATGCAAACCTGTTGAGGTCTTTCTATGCCTTCAAGATCCCCAAAAGATGCTACTTTCCCCATGAAGACTTCCTTCATATCTCACCCCTCCAGAATGCCCAGCATCTTGGAGAAAAGGATATTTTGCTATATAATTTTTTCAAAGGATTTTATTGTATCTCCCTTTATATTTATATTCCTGACCTTTGTCTTTGTCAGGCAAGATAGGTGATCTTCGTCCTTCTTAATATTCTGTAGAGTTTGATAATGCTAATCACCTCCTGAATAGTTTCCCCTCTCTAGATTTTTAAGACACTATTGTTCTTTGATTCTCCTTATGTATCTCCCAAATCTTATTGTTACCCTTCTAGTCAATGACTCTATACTCTTCTCTTTCTATATTATCTCACTTGGTGATCTGATAAGCTAAGGAGACTTTAATTATCATTTCTATGTTGAATGGTTGGTTGTAGTCCTTCTTTCTGAAAGATGACCAAAATGACAACATTATGTTGGAGCCAATTTATAGTGGGTTCAACTGTGACTAATCAGAACAATTCCAGTTCAGAAGGTTCTATCCCAGGTCCAGAGAAATAGCCCATGTGAACATTTGGGAGGGAGATATTCGTAAAAGTGGACATCTCATGTTTATGTTGAGCAGCTGCAGTTTTGCTTCATTCCTAGAGCTCAGTGGTTTCTTTGATGAAGGCATGCCATACCGGATAGTCCTTTGCCATTGTTTCCCATATCAAACAATCAATTCAAAAGTTCTCCAGAGAAACCTTGAGAGTCCTTATTCTGATCACCAAGTGAAATCTTGCCTTGTGGAAGTGCTCCATGAAATTGTTTTTGAGGCAAACATACATTTGTCATTCAAACAACATAATCAGCCCATCAGAGTTGTGCTCTTTGCTGTAGAGTTTGAATGCTTGATAATTTAGCTAGAGAAAGAATCTTAGTATCTCATACCTTATCTTATCAGGTGATATTCAGAATCTTTCTAAGACAATTCAAGTGGAAGCAGTTCAGTTTCCTGGCATGTTGACGGTATATTGTCCAGGTTTCTCAAGCATACAACATTGATGTCCCCAAATGGGTCAGTATTTCTCCAATTTGGCAGACAATCTGATGTCTCTTTCCTCTTCCACTTTCCTTCAGAGTGACCCAAACACTGAACTAACTCTGGCAATGCATCAGTCAGCTTTATCATCTATGTATATGCGGGTTTAGATGCTGCTTCTGACCCAGGACAAAATCTTTTAGGTTCTGTTCTAGACAACTCCCTAAGACAATAAGTTAGTTATAGATCTGATGTGGGAAAAGTATATTCTTTTCATTAAACTCCATGATGAAGTCTCAGTTGTAGATTAAAAAAATCTTCATAATTAACAGTTGACCAAAACTATTTTAATTAAGACCCTTTATTAAAATAGAAATATATATATATGTTTATATACACATATATACAAACACACACATACCACACATATTGATATATAATGGTCAATTTCATTGAATGACCAAGCGTCTTTTGTTATCCCTATTGTAATTGTTTCTTCCCTCATTATTATAACAGTGAGCTATTATTATCAATGAATTTATCAATTTTAAAAGTAAAGATAATGTATAACATGTAAAAGCACTTGATTAAAAAGTTAAAAATTCAGTTAAGACCACCTTTGAATTTTGTATCCCTGAATAAAAGGTCTTTGAAGACAGGGACAATTTTATTTTTGTGTTTATATCTCCAGTTCCTTGTATAGTGCCTGGTGTATAGTAAAGACTTAATAAATATTTGTTGAATTATTTTGATAGACTTCATCTTTTTTTTAAAAAAAATTGAATTACAAAAATACTATGTAGACATTCATTGATTCAAGGATTGGTGTTTTTAAAACTGGGACTCTGTGTGTGTGTGTGTGTGTGTGTGTGTGTACCAAAGTGTACCAAGGACAGGAAAATCTGTTTATGAGTTTGATCACTTTGATACCTAAACCAATCACCAATATCTTGTTTGAACACTAATGATAAAGTCAAGACATTAGAGTAATATCTAAAAAGCTTCAGGTTGAATTCTGTATGCCAAATCTGTGAATTCCCTTTACAAAAAAAAAAGTTGTTAGCTTTAACTATTGGTCTTTGAAGGAGCTGTTATAAGATAGGGTTTGGGTTTTTCTTTTTTTTGAAGGGCAGAACTTAAGATTGTTTTGACTTTCCATTTTTCTTCTTTTAAAAGGTCTTTTTTTAAATTGTGAATTAAAAAAGGAAGGAAACAAGCATTTATCAATTATCAACAGAGATTATTTGGTTCCCTATGAAATTATCAATCATCAACAAGCACTAGTAATGCCAGAAACATCCAAATTTTTAAAATAAATATTGTCTCATTCATTTCTCAACAACCCTGTGAAGTTGTAATATTATTATCCCTTTTTATAATTGAAGAAACTGAAGTAGACAGAGGTTAAGAGACTTATTCAGTTAGTATCTCAGGCAGAAAGACTAAGCCAGATTGAGGGTAACTAACAGACTTCAAACCTATTGGTGAGTAAGAGGGATGTCTACCCCAAGCATGTGAAGACTTCCCCTGGATGAATGTGTAGATGAGAACAAATCAATGGCCTGTGAAGGGAGCTCACACAGGTGTGAAGTTCTTAGAGCTAGGTCAAACACTGAAGACACCAAGGTCATCGACTGCATCCCTGGTCATTGCCCATCATCCTGACTTTTGTCTTTCCACTGGATTTCAGTGACCCTGGAAGACAGAAAAGGGGCTGATAATTTTGTGCAATTCTGCCTCACTTAATCCAATGCATGTGTTGACAATTAGGTGCACATTGGACAGAGCATTGGTCCTGGAGTCAGGAGGACTTGAGTTCAAATCAGCCCCCAGACAGTTAATAACTGCCTAGTTGTGTAACCTTGGGCAAATCACTTAACCCCATTGCCTTAAATAAATAAAATTAAAAAAAAATTCAATTCATGTGCAAGTCAAGACATGACCTGGGTTGACTTGGGCTTCTTTGAAAACAAAAACAAGCAATAACAATTATTTAGGGTCAAATTTGAATTCAGATCTTCCTGACTTCTGGCTTGGTGCTCTAGCTGCTTGCCATCTAATAGCAATATATATTAGGGGGGAAAAAAGGATCTTATACAAAGCTACAAATGGCTAAAACTCACAGGGTTTTTTTAAAACAAAGAATTTAATAAATTCAACATGTTACTTTCACAGTTAGCCTTCTTATTTATGATTCTTTCTGAATATCCTTCTATTTTCTTCTATTTATTTAAAAATGCTTTAATGACCTTCTTTTCTTTCATATGTAAAAACTGAATTCCAACCAACTGCTTTCTCATTGTAGACATTAAGTGGAGTGCTTGCATTTTTTAAAAATAATTAGTTCTAGCTTCTAAACCAACATCCCTGTTTGTTTTCATTTATCACCTTTTAAAATATCTTGGGGGAGGTGAAGTTGACTGTAATCAAACATATAAACTCTGGTATATAATCCAGAATAACTGCTTTGACAAACTCATTACAATATGTTATCAGGTAATTTTTAACAGCAGAATATTTTTTCTCTATTCTTGCATTATATAATAGAAATCCATCCCACACTGTGATTTGCAAATAAGATTGAAGTGTTTCTCCATAGTCATTAAGAAACAGCCACCCTAAAATGTAATTAATGTGGAACATAAACTGCAATATGGAAAACCGTAGCATGTCATGAATTTTTGAGTCTGTTGTTATGAGAAAACTTGCTGGCGACTAGTAAGGAATATGGAAAGGGAGATAATAGTAAAAAAATGTATATTTTCTTCTCTGTATTGTTTAGATGATCTGATTCTAGATGCACAATTTCTTATATTTTAACAAATATGTCAATAGAGGGGAGCATGGAAATTTGTTAGAATTGCACTTTTAGTGTCATTTCTCATAGCTCTAATTGCTTATTAACTGCAGAAAGACATTTAATTTAATATAATAAAACACTCTTTTATAAGCTCTCCTTAAATAAAAATCTTCTATGTACATGTCAAAATCATATAAGTTTTCTTAAGAGATAAAACTAGAGAGTTAGTTTGACTCTCTGTTTTTAAATTAAATTGATTTCAGTGAACACAAATGTATTTCTTTTCTTTTTTACATATTCCCCCATCAATAAAGAAAAGAAAAAGGAAACCTTTGTATAATATATATGTAATTGAGGAAAATTAATTCTCCATTGACCATGTCCCAAAGGTATCTCATTCTGCAAATTTTGGTCATTACCTGGCAGAACATAAGTCCCATGCTTCATCATTGATTCTCTGGAATCATGACTCTTGATCTTCTAATGAATTATTAAACAGGACATAGCTTGGGGAAGAACATATTGGCCAAAGGAGTTTGCTGCTGCCCTAAATTGTATAACTTGGGATGCAAAGTTATACAATATAGATGTCAAAGTTCTCCCAATGCTTCTGTTTGCCCAGATGATCTTGTGATAATTCTATCAAGCTCAAGTGCATTAGTCTCCTAAATTAC